>NC_060952.1:14362896-14364080 GCF_022045245.1 Lucilia cuprina | reverse complement strand
TTATATTAAATATTGAACTTTTTATATTATTTAAACTTATTTAATTATTTTTTTTTCATACTTTATCAACGCAACGATTGGGCATCTCTTTTTTGTTGCGTAGCTGTCAGTCGCAGTTCGACGCAAAGTATTGTATGTATTTGGGGTGTTGAATCTGTTATCCTCATCAAAGATTTCTGTTCCTATAAAACTATTGCTATACATTTTTGAGAGTCCGTAATGAGCGTTGAAATAAATTTCTGAAGTGCAGCTTATTTAAGAGCCAATTGTCATAAATTTTTACATATATTTTAGTTCGTAAAGAAGTTTATTTCAAATTTCATCGCTTAATTATAAGACAAGAGTTTAATTATTTTTCTAAAGTGATACAGGATCTGTAAACTACTAATAGATTTTCATATATTGATATTGCTTATTTATATATGGGAAATAATTATTAAAAATCGGAACTCTCTATCTCTTTCCGTTCGAAACTATCGTGTTTTTATCTAACACCATAATGTATATTGTAGGTTTTCGACCAAAAAAATTGTATATATGGTGGAATTTTAAACATATTTATTATATTCAGAAACATGAAGTTCATATACAAATTTTGTTAAAAATACACACAGAAAACAGATCGTTTGAAAATCGATTATCATTATAAATATTTAGTTAAATTAATTACAATTGTATCCCTGTTATAGAAAAACTGTATAATTAACTGATTTTTTATATTCAGTATTAAAAAAGTATAACAATAATCGAATTGTGGTTGTAACAAATTCCAAATAAATAATTTGAACTGAATTGTATCGGTTATTATATTTATTTGTTAATTCAGTAAAAGCAACCATCCTTTATTTAGGATTAATACGTAAGAACATCTAATATTAGTTGCTGTGACCGATAAACTGTTAAAAGTATAAAATATTGAGCACTGCAATCAATTATCATTTGAAAAAATTATTTAAAATTTAATTACGGTTAAAGGAACTAAATTCGATGTTCACAACCAATTAATTGGTAATTATAGTTGACGTATACAAAAATAAACAAAATAAAACAAATTTATAATTTAAAATAAAAAAATTGATTTATATTTGGGAATAAAATGCAGAAATTTGGATAAAAAAGGTAATGTTTAATGTTTTATATCTTAAAATCTATTTTATGTTATGTTTCTATAATATTTAATAATT
>NC_060952.1:14284822-14362796 GCF_022045245.1 Lucilia cuprina | reverse complement strand
TTTGATTTTAAATTTTTTATTTTTAATTCGTATCGTAAGCGCGCATTTAAGCCTCTCTATTAAATTGCAGCATTAATTTTCATCAAAACTTTGATGGTCCATTCACATTATCAACAAACACACGCGGACAGACGGACTTGTTTAAATCTTCTTAGAAATTAATAATAATCTTTTGGTACAAACAAAATATCAAGGGAATATGCAATCAATTGATAGTATAGATAAACAATATTTTTATTCTCAAATTTAAAAAAAAATAAAAAATTAAGAAAATTATTGGGGTTTGTTGGGATGTATATTAAACATTTATCCCTATATCAAAAGTAATTAAAATAATAAATGAATCGAAACATCTATAGCGAATACATCAGACAAATTAAAACTGATTAAGTAATTATTATTAAAACAATGACATTTTACATTAATGAAACATGGTGTGTAATTTAGAGGTCTATAGAGAATAGAAAAAAAACGCCCCATTACATGTTTAATTTCTTTAAACTATGTAGAAAAAAGGCATGAATCAGCAAGATAAGACAAAATCAAAATTGATTTACTCCGAAAATGTCACGGAAAAATTATTCATTGTTAAAATGCAAAAAAACAACAAGTGATAATTGCACAATTTTTTTAATGAAAATCTCACACGTACATTTGTGTATATGTATGTATATAAATAAGTTACATGTGTGCACAAAAACAAAATATACTAAGTCGTTCTTTTTAACAAATTTAATTATACTCTTCATTTACATAACAATCTTATAACTGAAATACTTAAATATGTATTTGCCAAAGCATTCATATACAAACCTTAAGTAATTTTCATAAAAATATTGATGATTTTTTAAGATAGTTTATATGCAAAGCTGAAAATTTTCTTAAAACAATAATTTTCATGTTAGTCCCTTTTATTTGTGTCTACAGATATACATTTTAATGAATTTTTAAACACTATTAACATGACATCAGTAAAAAATGACATGCACATCAGCAAAATAAGCACATACATAAATATGTATATATAAAAAAATACTACTCACATACACCATGAAATATATAATAAAGTGTTAATTTTTTAATTAATACTTTATTGTTTTTAGAAACTGTCAAAATTGAGGAATACTTTCAGTTATGCCAAACAAACAATAAAATTAAACAGAACAAAAAAATCTATAAAAATTTCTAAAAAATTGAAAAAAAATCTATAAAAATTGAAAAACACTTTAAAAATGTACACTCAGACGTTTTAACCGGTTTAATAAGTAAGTCAACGAAAAGTTTGCCATTTAGTATATATTTTGGCTTATCTTACATTTCTAGGATTTTAATACCCTTAAAGTACGGTCAAAAGTTTATCTTAATTGATGTGTTGCTCATTTGAAAATTTTGAAATTAGAAATTAATTTTAATCATATCAAAAAAGTTAAAAATTTGATAAAATGTAAAAAAAAACATAATATATTATACATACATATTTATTTGAAGTTTTAATTTATATTCTCTGTTGCTTTCACGAAATGCATCAACACGAATTTAATATAAACCGCCAAGTGGCTATAACAAAGTAAAACAAAGATCAGATGTATAATTAAAAAAATTTAACTTAGAAAATTCCAGAAAACTTCACTTTACGAATTAAAAACTTCATTACTAGAATGAAGTATAGGATAAATAGCATCCAATCTTCATAGAATTCTATGTCATTATTCCTAAATTTTATGATATTATTATTATATTTCGAAATTAAAAATTTTAATTTTTACGTTTACAACAAAAAAAGGATCATTCGCCGAAAATAATAAACATTTTAAAATTTTGATAAAACCATATAAACATGTGTTAAAAATCTGTAAAATATATTTATGTTATTTAAAACATATTTAAACTAAATTTATGTATTTATTGTAGAATCTTTTATAAATACCATTGAAAAAAGAAAACCTGTAACGGAGAGAGAAATGAATTATAAAGTATTTTACCAATTTTATTTGGTCCAAACAACTTTAGTTGTCATGACGTTGATGGTAACAGGAATGCATGCACAACAACCAAGACGTGATGCTGATGTAAATATTATACATATAAGTAACTATTCTTAAGTATTTGTATAGCCACCATCAAAAATGATGGTATATTGTTTTTGTGATTCTTTTATAACACATCGAAATATATTCGGGATCCTTATAAGAAATGTCAGTCCGCCTGCCTTTCAATTGAATGTCAAACGGGACAAGCTAATGAGCAGAAATTTTTTACAAATATTAAAAGTTAATGGAATTTATTTAGCTAGCCCCTATAATATCCTCCGTACCAAATTACTATAACGCAGATAACTGACTTAAAAAATTGTTGCAATGAAATTGACATAAACAATTTATATAGAAACCAAAATGTTTTCGTGAAATTTTATGACGATCGTCGACTAGCTCATAAATGGCTTCAAATTACCAGCAAAGAAACCAAATTTGACATAAAACAGTTTTATCAAAACGAAAATCTGTGTGATAAAATTTTTAAGGATGGGTTAGTTTATAATTGGCTCTACTTCCCAAAGACGGCCCGCCTAAGGAAATAACTTTAAACACCAAGAAATTGCTTTAACAAATGGATAGCACTCAAAATATATGCAACATGATTTGATGGTGGATCTATAACATTCGGCATTGCTGAATTTAACAATTGAATTGACTTACTGTTTGTAAGAAATTTCAAAATTTCAATAATGTTCAAGTTGTATTGGACATAAACCTTCTAAAAAGAATCAAAGTGACAATTTTATATTTTACTTGTTAAATCAAATTTTTTAATATTTTTACTCTTTTTTCATTCAGTGGCCTCCATCATCAATTTTAAAGATGGCAAAACCATTTCATGATATTTGCGTAGAAAAAACCGGTGTTACTGAAGGTTTGTTTTAAAAAATTATACAATTTTAACAAATTCCAGAAAATTCGTCAAATTTTAATATAATTTGATACTTTTTTAATTTTACAGAAGCCATCAAGGAATTCAGTGATGGCGAAATTCATGAAGATGAAGCTTTAAAATGTTATATGAATTGTTTATTCCATGAAATTGATGTGGTTGATGAAAATGGCGATGTACATTTGGAAACATTATTTAATACTATACCTAATACTGTGAAAGAATTGCTTATAAAAGCTTCTGAGAATTGTGTACATCCAGAGGGTGATACTTTGTGTCACAAGGCTTGGTGGTTCCATCAATGTTGGAAAAAGGCAGATCCGGTGGTAAGTTTATATTTTATTTTAATTAACACATTTTGACGCTTATAATTGTAATTTGTACATATTTTCAGCACTATTTTTTGCCCTAAAATGAAAAAGTCTATGATTTTAATTTTAGGAATTTATTGATGATTTTTGAACGGAATATGTTGAATTTAAACTTTTAGATTTAAGTCAATTATATTATTATTATTTTGTTTTTTGAGCAATATAGAAATAAACTATAAAAAATGTCTTATTCAATTTAGTTATACAGATTCTAGATAAATTTGGTCAGTTGTACAACATTCTCAACTAAGATATCATTATTCCAAAAATCCATGTTTGTATGAAATTCTATTCTTGCGTTTTTTTATCGCAAAGAAATAGTGAAAATTTTCATACAAATAATTCATTTTACGTTAACCGGTGACTGCGATTTTGGGCCTAAAAAAATATTTGTTTATATTGAATACGGGATGTGCAATTAAGAAATCTAAAGAAAAATATCACAAACGCCCCATTACATGCTTTATTTCTTAAAATTAAATAAAAAATATTCTACATGAATCAGCAAGAAAAGTAAAGTGCATTTTTTTTAATTATAATTCAAATGTTAATAAACAATAAAAAAATTAAAAATAAGTTAGGCACAAAAGTTTATATTTTATTTTCTGCAATCTTGTCATAACTCAAAATTTTGAGTTGCTAACTAAACCAGGCGTGGATCCATGGAGATGGGAAAAAAGGGAATTTTCCCCCTTCAAAAATAAGGAAAAAGTGAAAAAAGGTGATATACAAACACTTATCTTTCCTTCTGTTTTTAAAGCAGCAAAATTCCTAAACAAGCAAAAAAAATATAGAAAACAATGAATACTTCAACATGTAGCTTCATTGTTAATTGTTTAATTTTTATGTACAAAAACATATAAATATGCTTTTATTCCACTGAACTAGTGTAGTAGCAATATATGATCCAAGAAACGGGTTCCAGAAGTAATGACGAAACCACTAGTTTCAAGGGTATTGTTTTAGAATCTGATGTGGTTGTGTTTGCATTCGTTGTAGAACTATTTGTTTTCAGTACAAGTTCTACAATTTTCCTGGGATGTAAATATAAAAGTATACCCATTCAGAACCATTTTTGGAGTCGATTAAGACATGTCCGTCTGTCCGGCTATACTTTCCTACACGTTTTAATTACTCATGGGCATGGAGGTATTTTATACGATGAAACTTAAGTTTTTTAACTTATACCAGTTTTGTAGTAAATAAACAATATAATCCCACAGAAGATAAAATCTATAAAAACTGAAAAACTCTTGGTGAGTTTTCCACACAAACGTTTTGACCAAGTTAACGAATAAGTATATATCCTATAGAAATAGCAACAGTATATAAAAAGTAAATTCAATAAAGGTATGTTAAATTAATTCACAAATAAGGATTTTAATTTTCAATTTAAAATCAAAGGATATAATTTATTATCATTTAAGATATATGTAATTAAATAACTTCACTGGAAAAAATTCGAATAAAATTCTTGTATCTTTTTAGAAAATAATTGAAAAACGTTTGTGAAGGCAATGGCTTTTCTGGAATATCATCGTTACCAATGGTTCCACAAATTTTTAATTTTTCTCTCCTTAATGTTAACGTGGTCGCATGCACAGCAACCGAGACGTGATGCTGATGTAAGTACTTCTCATACTCATACATTTTCATATTTATTTTAAAATTTTGAAAAGAATCGGATTATAACAACTAATTTAGTAACTATGTTATAAAAATATTATAAATAGTGTATAAATATATTATCCAAAAGTATCATCAATAATAGCTGTCTTTAGTTTTATTTGTTTATTTCATTTATAATTATATACTTTTCAGTGGCCTCCATCATCACTCTTGAAGATAGCAAAGCCATTCCATGATATTTGTGTAGAAAAAACTGGTGTAACAGAAGGTTTGAGTTACAAGCAATATTATTTAAATTGTTCAGTTCCCTAACAATTATTATTTTTATGATTATTATTATTTATTTTCATATGCTGTTCTATACCAGAGGCTATAAAGGAATTCAGTGATGGACAAATTCATGAAGATGAGGCTTTAAAGTGTTACATGTATTGCTTGTTCCATGAATTTGATGTCGTTGATCCTAATGGTGATGTCCACTTGGAGACATTATTCCAAGCTATACCTCACACTATCAAAGATGTGCTAGTGAAGGCTTCAGAGAATTGTGTACATCCAGAGGGTGATACTTTGTGCCACAAGGCGTGGTGGTTCCATCAATGTTGGAAAAAAGCAGATCCAGAGGTATGTTCTTTAAAAGTCATAAAATTATTAACAATTTTATATAACTTTACATTCAACATTATTTCAGCACTATTTTTTGCCCTAAGTTGAGAGACTTTGATCACAATTTTAACAATTTAATGATCTTACTAATCAGATACTGAACAGACATATAAATTAAATTTAAGTTGTATGTAATTTCTATTTTATTAGGATTTTGATTTAATCAAAACAAAATTACAAAAAGTTTAAAAGAAAATAATAAAGCAAATATTCAACTCCATTCTGTATTTCAATTCTACAATAGACTAGATTATAGACTAGACTATAGACTAAATATAGCCTAGACTACAGACTAGTCTGCCAAATGTAGCTGTCTTACTGGTTCTAATAACATTTAAAAAAATAATTTTTCAAAAAAAAATTATTAAAACAAACATTTTCATAATATCTTAGCAATTCGGTCAATAGATTTTTGAAAACTAATATTTATGAAACAAAGAATTTTTGAATTTCATTTGAATGGTAATGGCTTGTTTTATGGTCAAGTTAACTGAGTTTGTTTTTTTGTCTCCAAATTTCTGTTACATTTTTATGCATTTCGTAGTTTTACATTGAATTCATATTTTGGTAGCAATAGAGTTTTACTATATGTAATTTACATATGTAATTTTTGGTATTGACAATGCTGCAATGACTATTTTGCATATCATATACTATATGAATGTACTACATATTACCTAACATTAACACATACATACATGTATATCCAAATACATTTGTTTCATATCAAATACCATAAAAAGCTACATGCCAATAACATCAGAAACATAAACTGATAAATTTTGTTGTGTTTTCTTTGTTAGGGAAAATGGCAAAGTTAAATTTCATACAATAAAATGTGAAGATATGAAGTTACTCCTGGTCAGTTGTTGCATTAGGCGTCACAACTTTCGACATATGGAATAAAAAATTCCTTTTCTGATAAACGATTGTTAGTTTAAAGTAAAATAACATAACAGACCAACTAGCATTTAAAACACAAAACTCAAAAACAAAACAATTGGAGGGTTGGAAAAGCAGAATTGGTAAAATGAACAGCATGGCCTATAAAAACACAACTTCAGACAAACAACAATTATGCAGATTTTTATGTTAAACTTTTCTAGTTTTTTTTTTTTCATTTATCTCTTTTTTTTTCTAAATCAACTATACACTGACAAGTTGTTGTATTATTTGCCTAGATTGTTGAAAAATAACAAAATGTTATAAAATCTCATGTATACAAATATGGACATTTGATTATTCCACAAGTGTGTCAAGTATGGCTACAAGTGATCATAGACATTAAATGTTTGAGAGGAGGTATGGTTTAATGCATGTTTGTCTCTTCATGTTTTCGTCTGTCTGCATGTTTATGTAGGTGTGTTCTTTCTACATAGTATATCATTGTTATGCTTAAATAGTAATTGTTGTATGTTATTATTGTTTGTTATAGATAATTTAAAAATCATTTTATGTTTGAATTTTATTTATTTCTCAAAAATTGAATAGTAATGAATTTGTAAAACAAAATGTTTTAACAAATGTGACAAAATATTTTAGCTAAATTTTAAATTTGGATCATGGAAAATATGCATTAAAATGCCAGTTATAACTTTTAAAAAATTATATACAAAAGAAATAAATGCTAAAGATATTTGAATGCATAGCCTGCAAAGAAATATTTTTATAAATATCTGACGCTGTTTAAACCACAATTTATGACACATTTGATTTTTTTAATTATTCTTAAATTAAATGTTGGCTATAAAGTTTTGTTCTTTTTTTATTATTATGCATTTTATAGATATTTAACAAAAAAAAAAACACGAAAATTAATTTATGTATATAAAAACTAGCTTTAAAATGTTATAAATAGAAAACCAAAAGCATCAAAAATATAATTTCATAAAAACATCATATCTTCTTAAGTGTTTATTTTAACGAACGTATGTATATAAGTGTGAGTGCGTTAAATTCCGTTTGTATATAAATACCGGCTTTTAATTTCAATTATTCAACATAGATATAAACAATAGCTTGGCATATAACAGGCTTAGGTTATAAACTATACTACTTCACACTTTTCAGACTTAACTATACAATTGACAAAAAATAAGAATAATCGACTAAATTAAAAAAAGCTACATAACATAATATTTTTATTAAATAGAGATTAGTAACTACTATGAACATATATAATTATATATAATTATATATAACTAATATATAGTAGTGACCATTAATAAAAATATAGAATATTACATATTACAATTGTGATCACAGATTTTAACAATTTTTGCCCTAGCGCCTTTATCCAAAAAAATCAATTTTTCTAGAGTTAAAACATATAAGTCCATCTGACCAAACAAAAAGAGCTAGGGCCAATAAGTTAAAATCCGTGACCACTTTTATATCCCACCAGAAATCAATTTCTAAGTAAAAACATGGGCCAAAAGAGTTATAATCTGTGATAGCTTTTATTTCCCAAAAAACATCGATTTCTGAGTGAAAATATAAAAGTCCATTTTTTGGTTAAGATAAAAATACTAGGGCAAAAAGAGTTGAAATCTGTGATCACTTTTATTTCAAAACAAAAATTGATTTTTGAGGGAAAATATAAAAGTCCATTTTCTGGCTAAACTTAAGCAGCTGGGACAAAAAGAGTTAAAATCTGTGATCATTTTTATTTCACACCAAAAATTATAAATGTCCACTTTCTAGCTAAATTAAATGAGCTAGGGCAAAATAACAAAAATCTGTGATCACCTTTTTTCACCAAAAATGGATTTTTGAGTGACCAAATTGGCTCTAGGGACAAAAGAGTTAAAATTTGTGATCACTTTTTTTCCCAACTATAATTGATTTTTTCGTTAAAGTATAAAATTCCATTTTCTGGCTAAACTAAATGAGCTAAGGCAAAAATATTTAAAATCTGTGATCACTTTTATTTTCCACCAAAAATCAATTTTTGATTTGAAAATATAAAAGTCCATTTTCTGAATGAAAATATAAAAGTCCATTTTATGGCTAAACTAAAGGCCCTAGGGCAAAAAAAAATAAAATCTGTGATCACTTTCATTTTCCACCATAAATTTAATTTTGAGTGAAAACATAAAACTCCATTTTCAAGCTAAACTAAAGGCCCTAGAGCGAAAAAAATTAAAAGTTGCGGTCGCTTTTATTTCCCACCAAAAATATTTTAGTGAACAAAATTAGACTATAGTATAGATCTTAAAATCACAGTTAACACTTTAGTCAAGAGTGGTACAAAATAAATTTTCAAAAAGACTTAGTTGCCCTAAATAATTTGCACGTACAACATATTTAAATTGCTTTTGCCGTATGTAAAACATCGAAATATTATTCGTGGACCCCATATATTATATAATCTGGGACCTGGTAAGATTCTAAGACGATTTAGTCATGTCCGTCTGTATGTTGTTGTCACGAGAGAGATAAGGAAATGAAAATTTCCCAAAATATTTTCTATTAATCAAAAATTTTTGGTATTGAAAATAGGCAAAATCGGTCAACGATTTCACATAGCCACCATACAAATGCACCCCCCGAAATATGGCGTAAAAAGATTAAAACATTCATAAATTCGTTGTTTCAAGCATGAAAGCCATTTTTTGCCAAATTTCATACTTCTACTAGACCGATAAAATTCGACCTAAGCTAGTTTTGTATAAGCTAAACACGGAGCTATCTAACCTATTTGACATTGAACTACATACAATGAAAATTGACGTTTAACCTTTCAGAAGTAAAATATTTTATTTACAGGATTTAAATGACAATATCTTTGACTTAATATGAAATCAAAAATTATGTTGGACTTTAGGCAGTGTCAGAGTCATGAGCAATTATGTGTAAATATTTTTAGAAAATTTTAACATATTATAAAATTTTCAAATCGCGACATTGGACATTGGAATGAGTTTCCATCCGTAATGTCAATATACATATATGTAGTTGGTTTCATTACATTTGGAGATAGAAAGCTGTCCGCTGTCTACCCTAGGTTATTTGTCTACTTCTTTGTAATCAAGATTACATGTAGTAGTTTAAATGCTGTGTTAGGAAATTTATATATATATATAATTATATATATATATATATATATATATATATATATATATATATATATATATAATATATATATATATATATATATATATATATATATGTATAATATATATATATATATATATATATATATATATATATTATATATATATATATATATATATATATATATAATATATATATATATATATATATATATATAAATTATATATATATATATATATATATATAATATAATATATATATATATATATATATATCAGTTAGGAATTTATATGAAAGTTTTCTACCTGTCAAAATTGTATGTAATGAAATGTTACTTTCACATTTGTGCACAGCCTGTCAATTGTTAGTGCCTGAAACTTACATAATTATGTATTTACATAAAGGATTGTTAATTATATTTAATATATGACTACTTTATCAATATATGACTTCAATCAATATATGACTTCAATCAATCAAATATTGAATAGTTAACTCTAGATTTTTTTTTTTTGCAAATGTCAATATATTATTAATAAGTTAGAGTGCTTTATTTGGATGTGCTAAATCTTAAATACTCTCCACCTATCCGGAAAAAATTTCGCGGAGTGATTCATATGTACACCAAACATATTTGTGTCTAAAGACTGATATTCTGTTTGAAGTCGTGAAAAATGTTTATCAATTTTTAAAATTTCATTTGAAAAAATTTAAATGTTTTAATGTTATCTAGCTAGGGATTTAATAAAATTTGTCGTTTTTATTGCTTATATATGTTAAAAAAAAACAAATATTTATGTTTTGTTTGACAAATTTAAATTGAAAAATAAATTAAAAGGAAAATAATATCTTGTAATTTTTTTTTTGTAAAAAAAAACTTTTTATGAAAATGGCATCTAAATTACGAAATATCGCGTAATATAATGGATATTAGACAGGACATGGTCTCCAATAACTAAAGACCTGTAAATAAACTTTTATTTAAAATTTCACGTGAACTAAATATAGTCTACATTATTTCATGCATTCAGCAACATTTTTCCATAAAATTTTCATAAATTTTTTTTTTTGAACTTTTTAAAATTTCACGTGAAATTTTGAACTTTACCACGTAAGCTTTATTATTTATGGGTTTTAGTGAAATGGAAATGGATCTTTTATGGGACTTATGGCCACTTACTGGCCTATCCGAAAAAAATTCATAGAAAAACAACGTATTTATGTTGAATTGTATTTTACAAAAAATATGTGCGTTTAAGTGATTTTCGAAAATGGATATGAAATCTATGACCAATTTTCAACCGATCCAGCAAAACACTTTTTTTGTCAAGAATAAGTAAAAATATGCCGGAATTAAGGTAAATACAAATTAAATGCTTTTTATATTAAAAATAATCCACATTTTTAATATACTCACCGGTGTTGGCTGTTATATGGTTGGCTATGCCCGATTATACATTCATACTTGTTTTGCATTGTGATCTTATATGATTTGTTTATTATGAATATTATGGTTAGTTAAACAGAACCCCTCTTCAGTTATCGCCATCTTAACATTATTCCTTTATATAAAGTCTTGAAACTATATTAAGACATGTTACGATCCCTTCTACATTTATATAAACCTACTTAAATGGATGGATTTCAAATAACAAATACTTTACAAAACAATCATAGAAAAAAATATTTTGTCAATTTTAGAAAGGTAAACTTATCATAATCTTATAATCGTTTCATTGTCAACGTTATTCCAACACAAATATGTATTTGGACAGCATTAACATATACATTAGGGTATAACCGAAATTAAGCCCTACGTGATAGCCAGTTGAGGGTCGTTATTTGCACATGTTTATATAAAGAAATTTCCAATTATGTATGCAAAATTTTAAAATTTTATATAGCATTTGCCGTAGAAACATTATTTAATGATCAAGAAAAAGTGATATACTTTCTTGGCGTACTTTTTCATATTCTATGTGAATTGTATAAAATTTATAACCTTTATATTCATGCACATATATTTGTATTTTAATGTATATAATGAAGAATATGTATGTATATTAGTATGGTATCAAAACCCAGATATAATTAACTTCTTTACATTTTTTTTATTGAAAACTAGGATTCGAAAAAAACAATAAAATTTAAAGTAGGTTGAAATTTTAATATTTTTAAGTCCAGCTCAAGTAAGAAATAACATTTTGACAAACGGAGTCCTTAAACTTAACAAACATTATAGCTAAGAGCAATCAACTTATTATTTTGAAGCTTTAAAATAGTATGACCCTAATATACATACAAATTATGAACTATATTACACACAAACTTATGCAATAATTTATATATTTATTTAATCAAATTCGCCTATATAGTACCATCTTTCACATTTCGCCAGAATCTTCTTCTTTAACTACTTATTCTAATTATAGTAACAATTAGAATTTAATTTCATTGCACTTGTTCTTAAATTTGACGTTAGAGTCCCTTATGTCCTCACATCCTTACAAACATGTATACGAATACAACCAGAAGAGATAATGTTTTCATGAAACAGTTTGTATACATTTGTTTGTGTATTTATTTGTTTGGTCAAAAACTAATATGAAAGTATCCTTCTGGGACATGTGAGTATAAAACCATTAAAGAACACAACTATTATTGAACAGTAAGCACTTATACATACAATGTATACCTAAACAATTTATAAGTTTAAATTATGTGTGTGTATTTATGTACATGTATTCGTGGTAGACTTCTACCCAGCAAAAACTTGGTACCATCATAAAATCTTACCGTCCACATTACTATGAAGTATTCTAGTAATTACTCTTTTGATCTGATATAGAAGCCCGTTGTTGTTCGCATTCTTGCTGGCTCTTTTTTATTAAAAAAAATCTTACTCAACAACTTCTATTTAAGTACTTAGATTTCTCCCTATTTGTAAGTGAGCGTGGAAGTACTTACCTATAAGGTTAATTAGTTAAAATGCAAATGAAGAAGTAGTGAAAAGAGTTTTATTAGTATTTTAATTCGTTATTATTTCAATAAATGTTTTTTCTGGGTAGTAATAAAAAATCTTTCCTATGGCATTCGAAAAAAATCATATTAATTCACTTATGTTAACTTAAAAATAAATCGAAGGGTTTCTTAAAAGATCAATTCTTTACAGATCCTCATAAAATTTAGTTGAGAGATTTCGGTTCCTGTAAAACTGGTTTATTTGTACGAGTTTTATCGCTTTACTGGTATTTTTAAAACAGCATTTTAATAATTGTTTGAAGGAGACCTAATAAGAAATCAATTATGAACCAATTTGGTTGGGAAATTTCGGATTCGTTTTAAACATATAAATTATATTAGTGCAAAAGGTCAAACGTGATCCAATGTTCATTAAATTTAAGAGTTCCCATGATATAAAAATGTTTTTCATTAAATTTTAGAAAAATTCTACTAACTGGTCTCGTAGTTTAGTAAATATTTTCCAATTATGAAATTGCTGTTTGACTATTTAAATTGTGTAAATGAAAACAGTTTGTCGTGCAATCATATGCCAGCAGACAGCATGTATCGGAGTGACGTACAAGTTGTTTATTTACGTGCGTGTATAGCTACATACTACTTTATTTATAAACCCTGCAGTTTTAGGAATCGAATTAGCTCCAGACACTCAACTATATGTTATAAAACAACTAAGTATTTTAATATTTACACACTTATTTACATGAAGTAAACATACAAAGAAATGCAGGTTACTAATACGTATACATACCTATATTGTTTTCATTTAATATATACAATTATGGGCTGATTGTTATGTATTGTATGTAGTTTAGGAGGGCAGGTGAAATCGCACGTATCCCATGTTATGAACACTTATTTAATTATAGATTTGCGCCCTTAAGGTACTAATTTAATTCTATTATTTTGCAACGTTAACCTTGTTGTTGTCATAAATGTCAATGAGTTGTTTGTACCACCTTAATGATTAAAAATTAATAAGATATGTTCTGTTTTGTCCGTCAATTATATGTACCTTAGCGATAAAAATATTAAAGTTATAAAAATAGAATATAATTTGATAAGAAATACATTTGTTTTTTTTTTTTTTTTTAATTGAGAGAGTGGGAGTCAACGATATAATTTATTCAATATTTTAATGTAAATAAATTAATTACAGGACTATTAAAATTGTAATAATATAAGAAAAATTTACATGTATTTGTGGTATAAGTTTGGGCCTTAATTAGTGACTTAAATATTACACAGGGGGCTCATGGCGGAATTTAATTCATTTCGAAATATTTTAATGTATTTTTTGCTATTTATTGTGAAATACTTACTTTTGTACAAATGCTTATAATTTGGAATATTTATGATTAAGAAAAACTTGCAAATATCTTTCTTGAAATCATCTTTAGACATATAGTTTCCTTGATATTTTTCCGACAAAGTAAAGGGCTAAAAAAGTTGCCAAATTAAATCATCATTAAGTACGCCCGTGCAAGAACTTGTAAATGACTTGCAGTTATAACCACTTACCTATTAGCATGCTTCTCAACGACTGCTTCATATTTTTCGTATATAACGTGTTCCATAAATACTTTCTAATTCATTAGTCAGAAGCTGTATACGTTATTTCACATGATATTAACTTATTTTACCAATTACTTGTAAGTGATTCTGTTAACCTAAAATAATTAAGTATAAATTCATTGGAGGCTTAATGTTCTCAGTTTGACCTATACGTATATAGTAATTGTATACTTCAAAAATACTAACAATGCAGTTTCTAATATGACGACAAATAATGACTAACCTGTATAATTAGTGTCACTTTCAAATAATATTACTCTTTTTTAAATACCTATTCACAAGTATTATTATAACTTGGACATGCAAATTGAATTTATATTGAAAAAACTGTTATTTGACCAAATTACTATATATTCAGACGAATATTAACCTTAATTTAATTTAATTAGTATATATTTAGTGATAAAAATTTAGATTATTGTGATTATTATACAGCTTAACATATTAGACTTTTTTCATTACCTTTTAACTTATCCCTCGACTTACACACAATTTATTCTGGAAAGGAACAATACAAAAAAAAATAATTCGAACTTTTTTTAATAACAAATATATCTCTCTAAAAAGTATTTTGAGGATCGGTCCATAAATGACCATTTCTCCTATATAACCCTCTTAAAAAAGTGTATTATCAATGAAATATTTGAAATGTTGAGTATTATTATAAAATTGTATAAAAATTATTTGAAAATTTGTAAAAACTTGATCCAATTCTCACTCAAGATCATAAAACATTATTTTTTCGATCTGATTATATTACATTAGTCAACAAAAAATGTTTTTGCTCCATATTACTCCCGAAAAACTTACACAATATCCACTTTTAACTTAACTCGGGCATAGTGCTGGTCCTGATAATTACTTTTTAAAATTTGTTAAACATTAAATCAAAAAAAGTCAGATTTAGTTACAGACCAATATTATCTACTGTGTTAATCAAGGGACATGTATTTTTTTTAATAAATGTGAGCTTAAATTATTATTTATTAGAGTGTTACAAGATTGTATGGTGAAAAGTAACTGCGTTGGTAGTAATGGCTATGAATGAATACAATGAGATACTTGATTTCGATTCAATAACTATTTAAACAATCTGTTAGCTAAGTAGAACTTAACTCGAACTTAGAAAATATATGTTTCTGTAACAGTCTAATATTTATTTTCCTAAACATTTTTTCTTTCACTTTAATACCAAAAAAATCCCTAAAGATAAAGTTAATATAGGGGAATTATAACTTTTTTTAATACTAGGTTATTCGTAAACTATTATTACTTTTTTAAATATTTACTATACATGCGAAAAAAAACAAAAAAAAAAATAACAGTATTTAGCCAAATATTATATTGGGCTAACTATTATTTTGATTTAAATAAAAAGACTATAAAAACATATTTTTAAATTATTAAATAAATGTATCCACGTTAGCGTTTTATATGGTATGTAACCATGTTTTAGATTGACAAATTCACACTTTTAGTGTTAATTAGATATATTTTGAGCGAGAATTAATTTGTCACTTGTAAATGTAATTTTATTTTTGAAGTTAATTAGATGTTTGTTGAATTTTTCATATTAAGTATTTTGTACGTTTTTAAAGCATAGTGGGTGTTTTTATGAAATATATGCACTATAAAATTGAATAACCTTTACTTTATTATTAAGTAGTTGTAATTATATATTATGACTTAGACATTTAATATATAAAAAAATAAAATTTGATTTTGCTACAAAAGTCGAATAATTTAATAAAATATATAGGTTATAATAAGAAATGTTAAATTAATATATAAAACGTATAATTGATTTAATGGAGAAGTCAGTTTTTTTGTACAGTTACACTGTTTATAATTTAAGTCATGAAAATATTAACAGTTAAGTACTCAACTACGTGACATAAAACCCCTGTCTCTCAGTTTAGCCCAAACTCACTTTTTGTGAGCCCCTAAAGATTTGGGGCCTCGGTGTCTTTTTGGAAGAAGAGTGATCATATTTTGAAAATAAAATCAAAAAAAATCATATTAATTGCTTTTAGAAGAATGTTTTTCATAATTAAATTACGCTGCTTTAATTAACAACATCTGTACGTATACGCGTTAATGATTTATTGGTATTACTGACATTAAGTATACGTCGAATATTGAGAAGCATTTTGAATATTTAGATTTTTTGCGATTTTGAAGATGTAGTTTTTTATTTTATGTGTTCACAATTTTTGATTTTTATGACAAAAGTTTACTCAGGAGCATCTCTTGGCATAATTAAAAATTCCGAACGGCTTGCAAGATATGAGCCTGAGAAAATCATAACTATTTAGCAAAAAGTTACACCAAGACTGATAAAAACCTGTAAAAATCTTAAGAAAATCGTTTTATATATAATCCATTAATTATTTAAATTAAATGGTAATAGTAATTAAAATATAGTTGCACTTATAACAGCAAAACTCTTCAACAAATCCTTTTGCAATTAATAACATGTAATGTAATAACATGTAATGTATTATTAATAACATGTAATGTATTTAAAATCAAATGTTATGTTTGTTGCCTTCTTTATTAATAGTTTTATGTAATTATGACAACTTAATTAAATACAAACACTCATAATAAGCAATTGCTTATTTTTGTTTTATTGACACTTTTTCCATATAAATTTCCTATAATAAGTCATCAAGTACATAAATATAAAATAAACATTAAAACGATTGCTAGAAATCATACTGATTAAAAAGTAGTAGTCTTATAATGTCTTATGTGTTATATAAATGCTGTATAATCCATTATAAAAATAGCTATATAAGCTGTATATGTTTTTCCGAACAATTACATAAACTAGTTTTTATAAATACTTGTTAGCGATTTTGGTAAGTATTTGCCTCCAATGACATTGTGTAAGTAAATTTTAGCATTTAAACACCTTACTTGCTTACAAAAGTTTTCCTTGCGATGATATCAATAGGAGTAATGACTGGAGATTGTGTTCTTTAAACATTTTCAATAACTAAATAAAGTTTTGTAATGCCAATACGGTTGGTATTTTTCTGCTAAAATACAATGCCACCAAAATCGACTTAACTACGAATTTAAAAAATCGAAATAATTGACACAAAGTTCTTCTATCAAAAACCAAAATCCATATTTCCCTTCTCGGTATACAATAATTTTTACTAAAACCATGATTTTCGACTTAGTCTGTTCTTGTGACAACATATTAATAGTGGTATTTGATGGTCATAGTTTTTGTGGTCAGTGCACGTGAATATGTCATTTTTATATACTGATGACAGTATTGAAATAAATATTTTCCAATCAAAGTACATATAAATCACTATTTTACAGTTGCTAAAGGGTCATTATTGATAAAGTGTATGTATCAAAGTATGATTTCGCAGATTTTTTGACAAATAAAATACTAACTGATGATCAAATTTAATATAACCTTGCTTGTACAAATAAACTATTTGACCTATTCGCAATCAAATTAGAATTTTCCAAATTAACACCCATTATTTCAATACTCCTCGAAAAATTTGTTAATGTACATAAATAGTAAAAAAAGAGCAAAATTATTAGTGCATGCTTATAGTATCATCATGACGTGGTTTTACTTTTTGACTTTCTGCTGCTTGAACCATAAAGATTGTGGCTTTAAGCAGAAAAATGCTATAAACCAATATTATTGTTCTCATTATAAGGGTATGTCCTTGAATTACAACCCAGAAAAAAGGATACTAAAGAAAATGGAAATAAAAATAATAACGTAGGAAATATTTGATATTTCGTTTAACGCTGGTGACTCTTTACCACTCAGTGTCCGTTTCACTATTGATAATGACGTTGATTAAGATTTGTATTTTGATATTTTATGGGAGTAATAGTGTAAATCTTATATTTAATGCAATTTTTTAAGTTCTCATTAAAAAGTTTGTTGGTTTTGAAGTTTGGCCTTAATGAGCTGATACAAAAAGTAACACGTTAAAAAAGTGTTGAAAATTTTAAACTAAAACAAAATTGTATAATTTAATTTTTTCAAAAGTGTGATATTAAAATAATTAAGTATTATTATATAAATAAACAGTCAAGTCATAGTTACAGTCATAAGTAGTCTAGTCATAGTCTAATCATAGTCTAGTCATAGTCTAGTCATAGTCTAAGGTCATTAAGAGGATAAATAACTACTTCAACATACTTACATTGTAATACATTTTTTTACGATTATCGATCCAAAATTGATCATAATCTATAATACATAATAAAAACATAACATGTTAACATGTACATCCAACTGCAACAAAATATTATCCACTAACGTGTACTAAGTCAATTTACAAATTCCTGGAGAATATATTATTCACCACTATTCTGTATGTTTTATCAACTTTTTTGTTTAATGCAATGTATGTGTCAATTAAAATTGTTCCATTTCAATATCATTTACTTTTTTTATTTTGATGAAACCATTGACAGAGGCAATTAAAAAATTCAGTGATGAGGAAATGCAGAAGAATGATGTTCTAAAATGTTTTATACATATGTACATATATGTATATTGATTGTATGTATGTTGAGAGGGTTGTTCATTTTTCGATGATGCTTGTAAAGTGTAGCTATTTATTTAGAAAAATTATTAGATATGTGTGCCAAAGACTACGCATGATATGTCAATTTATACGTAAATGTTACGCTATGTTAACCAAAAAACTGATACGAAATATATGAAACATATTTGTTTTAACGTGTAGCAGTATCATATAATATCCGATTAATTGTAGGTTTATAAAGAATTTATATTTGATATAAATTATGTTTCAAAGAAGCGAAAAAAACTTGTTTTCAAGTATTATTCTGTGTTTTTATATAAAATTTTACAGTTATTTTTTAAGTAGAATTATAATACCAAATATATAATTGTGTTCATTACTTAATTTAAAATTAACTGATTAAAATCATTGTAGTGGTTACAAGAAATTTCTTTAAAAAATATTTATAGCTTTAACAAGTATAAATGTATAGTCGGGCGTAGCGGACCATATGATACCCTACACCAGTCAGTATATATGTTAGAAAAGGGGGATTTTTAAAAAATAAAGCCTTTGGTTGGTTTTTTTAACTTTATTTCGGAATATTTTACTTTTTTTGGCAAAAAGGAGATTTTTTAAGAGGGCTCAAAGGGGAGTAGGGCAAAATATGGCCCTATCCTTAAAAATGTTGGTGGGGGGAGTTAAGTCTTCTTCAATATTATTTATGTAGAATTTAAATGTGTTATTAGTGTTTGTAAGTGAATTTTGACCTTTAAGTCATTTTCTGAAGGAGAGTTTGTATGGGGGATAGGGTCAAATGAAGCCCGATCATTACAAAAATCGGTAGTGTCATTTAAAGTTCTATAAAACTAAGTTTTGTCGACTTTTGTTAACATAATAGATCATTTAAATTAATTATAAGCCAAAAGGCCCTATTTGGGGGGTACGGTTGTATGGGAGCTAGTCGAAAGAATGGACCGATTTTAACCATTTTCAATAGGCTTCGTCCTTGGGCTAAGAGAAGCGTGTATGCCAAATTTCACATGTACCTTGCGCACAAGGTTTACATGGACAGCCAGCCAGCCAGACGGACGGACATAGTTTAATCGACTCAGAAAATGATTCTAAGCCGATTGGTATACCTTAAGGTGGGTATAGGACGAATATTTTTGTATGTTACAAACATCAGCACAAAGCCAATATACCCTCCCCACTAAAGTGGTGTATGGTATAAAAACTGTACACATTTGCCTACAATTTAATAAGAATATCTCATTACCTATCTAATAAATTATATCGAATTATTAGTTTATATTAGTTAATATATGTTTATTATAATTATTAGCCTTTTTTAATATGGGCCATTTGTGGGCAGCATGCAATAACAATGACCAAGTTTGTAACTCAATTAGTATGTCTATAAAAATTGTTGCATTTGTTTTGTTGCAATTTTTCTCATTCAATTATACCATCATAAATTTATAGTTAATAGCTTGTAAATAATATTTAATTTTACGCATCACTTGTTTATGCTATTGTTAAATCTGTGTTGTGGACAAATTTATATATTACATTTAGGTGAGAGGTAATTTAAAAAATCTATGACTAGACTATGACTAGACTATGACTAGACTATGACTAGACTATGACTAGACTATGACTAGACTATGACTAGACTATGACTAGACTATGACTAGACTATGACTAGACTATGACTAGACTATGACTAGACTATGACTAGACTATGACTAGACTATGACTAGACTATGACTAGACTATGACTAGACTATGACTAGACTATGACTAGATTATGACTAGACTATGACTAGACTATAACTAGACTAAAACTAACTAGTTTCCCTTAATATAATTTATTGTCAGTGTTCCCACTACAACAACCCGCTTCTGCTTTGTATACAAACATTCATTTGTTGAGTTAATATTTAATATGGGCATTTATACATAAATATTATTGTTACGTGGTTAATAATGTGTTTGATTGACCAGCTTAATAATTACATTTATTTTATTGATGATTTATCATAATTTAATTAATATTTGCGTAAACAATTAACTTTAAAATACCGTTTAAATTAAGAAATTTACCACAAATCTCACAAAAGAATAACACAATGAAATATATATTCACATAAACCTGTTGTTTAAAAAATATGAAACATTAGGTTTTACTCCATTCGTAAAATAGCGTAATATAGTTTTTAATATTACAGATTTTTAAAAAATAACGTAGAGATTTGAGAAAAAAACATATATATTTCTAATAACGACTTTTTTCTTTTAAAATATATTGTTTGAACAATTTTTTTTTGTTTTAACTCTTTACATTTTTCAATACATTGCACATTTTCTATTAAATTGAATAAAACCAATGTTTATAACCAAATTTTATGTATATATTTATTTTTTTAAGTAAAACAATTATAAATAATTTTATTTGTATTATATTTTATAGAATATTAATAATGTTTAATATTGTAACTCAAACAACCAAAAGTGCTTTTCAGTTTTCCAAACACAAGCAAATAAATGAATATACACAATAATTTTTTTATGATTTGTTAGCAATTGTACTTTTTAATTCTTTTTTTTCTCGCACATCGACAACATAAATTTACAGATTTTCAATTTTTCCTACAAAATGTTACTAAAAAACAGATGTTGTTTTATTCTCCAAATCAAACTTCTACTACAGCTTTTACATCCATCTACAGCAAATTTGTTTTGAAAAACCTAACAATTTTACATAAATGAAATACAATTGTAAAAAAACAATTTTCCTTAGCGCGCACACACAATTTTTCAAATTATCCACAAATAAAAATTGGTAAATAATAATGAAAATATATGAGAAAATTATGAGGCATATTGTGTTGTTATAATAAATATTGCCCTCATTGAGGAAATCATTTTTGATATGTATTGGCGTAAGGACGTATACAACAAAATAAAATGTATAAAAAAACATTATAAAGTTTTACAAAAGTCTAACAATATTTTACAATAAAAAAGTTTTAATATTTCATTTGGTCTCCATGATCTCGCCCTTTCTAAAATTTAAAAGCCATGAGTTCTTGGAAAAAATATGAAGTCATAAGAAATTAAGTGCAAATTTTTGTAATTTTACGAATTACAAGTATAAAATGAAAATTTCATTTTAATGAGATCTTTTGAATACCTAAAATATTTGATGAATCCAATATAGAAAGACATTTCACCATTTTTTTTTTCTTCTCTTCAAATATGCAAGAGTACAAGATGATATTATGAATATAAAATGACAATAAAAAAGGCAGTTGAAGTATTTATTATTGATTACTTGTTTAATTTAATGATAGATAAATTATAAATAAATCCATTAAACATTTTAAAGTATTGTACATAAAATATGATAATTTCATGTTGGCCATAGTTTATTTTCAAAATGATAAAACTAAAGTATGAGAATTTTAATGTCCTTATTGGAATACCTAATTCTTATGCAGCTGTTAATTTTGATTCCTGTTTTTGATTGTATTGTATATAGGCGCTTAAAAGGCCTATATCCAGGGCTCGTTGCTTTTGACCATTAGATATAATGTAATAGTTGCAAGTATATGATTGGACACATCAGAAAAAAAATAATTTTTAAATATATTATTTAAATTTATGCTTACTTTGCTTATTATTAACATTTTTGCTTGAAAATATTATAAAGTAAACATTTTTTTATGTGAACCTTAAATATCACGACATTAATGTCACTCGTTTAATGATGGTTTCCTTAGTTGTTTAATGATTCATAACCTTTTTTTATAGCCAGGTGTCAGTACAATTAACAATTCAAAAATTTGTAATGAAATCTCTAAGTGTTTGAAAATTATAACGGGCAATAAAATATTAATGTGTTAATTAAATTATAAGCATAAATGTTAAAATCATCATATTTTCCCAATGTTAAATAACTTATAAAAACTTTTAAAGAAAAGCCTATTTAAAATCAAAGGACAAAACACAAAATGTTTTAATGAATTCTAATTTGAAATTTAATGATAAACAAGGTCTATTCTATCCTTGTTGCTTTTATATCCTATGAAGTAACTAAAGCCCTTAAGTAATAAAATATATTAAACTGCAATCATCAATATGCAGCGATAAGGGTAAATTTATGCTAATAAATTCCAATGGATATCTAAATAATATCATATTTATTAATATCATATCGTAAATTTTTGTAATGTGCCAATGCAAAATTGACAAATTGCATATCATTTAATTAATATGTAACTCAATCCATCACAACTCATCATTAAAACACTTGTTGTTTAATTGAAACTCCGCCCCAACAATAGAGAATTTGTGTTTGTCATACATTTAAACAACAACAAAACTATAATAAATAATAAATATTTATTAAAATAAAATTTGAAATCTATATATTATTCAAATATACATAGTTCTAGGGAAATATGAAATATAATTACAATACAGAAATACTTGAAAGTAACAAATTATTTATTAGACATTTGAATGGGTCAACCGTAAAACTACGTTAAGCATGATTTAGTAGAAGATGAAAAACAAAACTATAAAATACTTAAAATTTAAAAAAAGCAATCAGAATTGTAAATTTAAATTAAAATCGAACGTATAAAAATAGTGGAGAAAACAAGTGTAAAAAACAACCTACAAAATAATAGTGTAAAAGGAATATAAACTTGAAAACAGTCGAAACAAAAAATATTCCAAACGCATTATGAAAAAAGAAATTTTAATTGAAGTCGTTGCAACTATAGTTGTTGGCCTGTTATTGATGCCAATATTAATTTTTGCACAAAAACCACGACGCGATGAAAATGTAAAGTTGACAATTTGATTATTTTACACTTTTCTAGAAAGTAACTGTAAAATGTATACGAAATATTGAAATATCTTAAAAATTAGTGTATGTGAAAACAAGTAGGAACGTATAGTCGTATATTTTAAAAATTATTTATTTTTCATAAAGAAATTTTTACGTTGAATTTTACCCTAATTCCAAAGTAATTTAAGTAAAATATAAAAATTTAAATATGGTATAAAAATAAAGACGTAAGCTCTTACCACGTTAGCTTACAAATAGAAAATTTGGTAAGTACTTGTTACGTAGTTTTGTTTCTTAAAAAATAATTAAACGCATTGGACTATTATTAGTTTAAAAACATCGTTTCTATTTAAGACAAAGTTAGAAGACAAAATATCAAGGCTACAAATAAGTAATTAAATAATATTATTTGTATGTCACTCTAGATGCCTTCTAAGGAATGCAGACGATATTGAAAACTAACTTGTTGAGAAAGTACTAGTCATATAAGCAGTAGAATTACGATAAAATATGTCATTAATAAGTTTTATGACTATCCATATTTTACACTAGTCGCCTTTTGTTTTTTATGTTTATTTATAAACTGCTTAAACATGAACATACATATGTCAGTCAAAAGAAATTTTAGAGAAAAAATGTGTCATGTCATTATAAAATTATAGTTTTTTGAAGATATCCCTACTTTTTGCAAGAAAAATATCCTGAGGCACGAACCGTGGAGAAAAACTGAAAAATTGTCAATATCTCAAGAAGTATTCGATGTCAAAAGAACCAAAATTTACCAGGATCAATTCATAAAAGTGTGAGGTCCATACAAAAATTTTGGTTCTGTTGACATCGAATACTTCTTGTAATATTGACAATTATTCCGTTTTTCGCCACGGTTTGTGCCTCAGGATATTTTTTTTTTTTCTCGGACGGTGCAATTTGTATTTCGGAATGCTATTTTGCCCACTTTTAATGACAAACAGTGTCTCTCAATGACGAATACTTACAGACGGACGGATATGGTTAGAATGTCAAAGAATTTAGTAATTATCTAGAATGTATATACTACTGTGGGACAATAAACAATTTTTGAAGTGTTACAAATAAATTTAGGGGCCACCCTAAATTTTGGATTTTAAATTGGACTGATTTTCCAGATGGACTTGTCTAAATAGATTTCACTAACACCAAAAAATAGACATACATTTGTATATATTTTTGTTTTGTCTCAGAATAATATTTCTTAATGATACGACAAACGTATATACATATCTATCATTAATGATGGAGGGAGGGTATAAAAGCGTTTAAACCCCTTTTGCCAAAAATGTTATCTTTTAGAAAAACAAATATAACTAAACATTTACAACATCATTTGACAATTCTAAGAGCCCTCACCCTATTCGAAAAAAAACTTTGAACTTTTTTTTGCGTTCATTTGTTAAACATAGACTTTAGGGTGTTATTTTCGTTTTTTCACTTTGTTCAATTGATACTCGTACTTAAATAAAATGAAGCCAGTGGCCAATATTGATTTCAATCTTAATTAACTTTTATACATTTGCAAGTATTTTTATTTTTGGGTTTCTTTTTTGTTCCTTTTTGATATGAAAACTTGATAGAAACAATATGATTTTGCGTTTTATTTTTTTCCTTTCAACAGAAGGAGGTGTATTTAATATGAACTGTCCACAATTTGAGGTTTCTGCTAAATAAAATGAATGAAAATGTTAAAGAAAGAAGCACATACATACAAGATTTTTCAATATTTCGTATCTGCATTTATTAGTTTCTCATTTGTTATTTTCATTAAGTATATGTGGTCTGTGTCTGTATTTTATAACTTTTTCAAAATTTGTTTCTATTTTAGTATCCACCCCCAGATTTTCTTAAGCAATTCATTATTATACATGATGTTTGTGTGGAAAAAACAGGAGTAACAGAAGGTAGGGAAATTTTTTTGTTTTTTTAACAAAATTTCAGTAAAATCTTTAATTAATTTCTTAAAATTAAACATTTTTTTTAATTTGTATTTTCTCTTTTACGAACTAATTTGTCTAATATAGCTGCTATTAAGGAATTTAGTGATGGTGAAATACATGAAGATCCTGCCTTGAAATGTTATATGAATTGTCTTTTCCATGAAGTTAATGTTGTCGACGACAATGGTGAAGTGCACTATGAAAAAATGAAACGTTTAATACCCGACGATTTAAATAAATTTATTCAACATATAATAGATGCCTGTGAATCACATGTACCCAAGGGCGCTACTCAATGTGAAAGAGCCTGGTCTTGGCATGTCTGTTTTAAAGAAACTGATCCGGTGGTGAGTAAATAATACATTTATACTTTAACTTAACTTTGAACTTATTCAAGTGAATGTGAACTTTAAATTTTGATTTTTTTTAATTTCTTTGCTATTTTTCCCTTTTAGCATTATTTCTTGGTTTGAATTTTGTTCGTAGCTAAAAGATTAATAAATATGATCCAGGCAATAGAAAATGATATGTTTTAATAGATGTAATAGTATTTTTTGGTTGTTAAATAAAGTAAAATATATGAAACTAAAAGTATTAATTTTATTTCTAGATAGCAGTACTGTTTAAAGTTGATTTCGAGTTCTTCTATTCATTCGTCTGCCTGTCTACTGAAATTGAATACATCGGCCCATATTTAGACGTAAATATAGGAAAACGTAATGAAAATATTGTTAAATATTTTAGCGAAAATATACTTGACATTTTCTCTACAAATTACTCTTCAACATTTGGTTGATACTAAATTTCTTTACTTAAATACATATTTTATTATTTGTGTAACAGTTGAAACCAAGACCGACAATCAAATACCATTTAGTCAACTTAAGCTATTTGGTCTTCCTGAATTGTAGAAAACTCAAGCATTTTATAGCACACCCACAACCACAATGTGGCGTATGGAATTAAAATGTTTCGGAAATGGCAGCAAGTAAAATATTTTGTAAACAACAACATTTCTTCTCTATTTTTTTAGAAACAGAATATTGTTGTTGCTTCTATAAACTTCATTAGTTGCCCAAAAGTCCGTTTTTTCTCTTTTTGTTTCATTTTTCATTTACAGCCTCTGCACTAATTTTGTTAGTAGGCTTCATTTGCAAACAAAAAAATATTTAACTAGAAGGAGATGAAGAAATAACAAGATAAAAAATAACAACATTAGAGACGTATTTAAATTAAATTTAATTATAAATTTTGTTTTAGTTGTTTTTGCTTTCCTACATTAAAATCTCTAAACAACAACAAACCGGAAAACTAACTTAACTAAAATTAAAAAAAATAAAAAAAAAGTTGTGAAAATGTTGTTGCGAATACGTAAATGAAATATAAGGCATGTGGTTACAAAAACTTTATACCACCACCCCGGCCTTCAACTCAACTTTTATATAGTTGCAATCAAAATAACAGTCTTGAATAGGAAAAATTTATTTATCTCCACAAATAGTAATTTGTCTATACAGTTACTGTTTCTACTTATTTTGCTGCTGCTGTACGAAATGCAAAAAAAAAACAAAAGTTTTAATAGGGGAAGTAAAGTGACATAAAAAAAACTAAATCCCCAACAAACTACATTCAAATTCTACTTGAAAATTAAGATGCAAGAGATAGTAACAACAAAAACAAACAAACAGCAGCATCTGTATTAAGAGAAACGAGTTTTTCAATTATTAAGTTTTTTATATAATGATCGCAAGATTTTCTTTATTTGTTCGATTTAGCATTTTTTTACAATTTTTTACTTATTTAAGAAACTACAAACATTTCAAATTAAAATCGATTTTTGATCAAAACTCATTTCATGGTTTTTGTTATAGAATGTTATTTTCAAAAATTTTAATTTTTCATATTAAAGCGATTTTCATTCAAAATTTTAATGATCGCAAATTTTCATAAGTATTGCAAAGCTTAACAATACTTTTATAACAATTTTAATTAAGTCATAATAGATTCTATTAAATTTGAAGAATTATCAACATTGATTTATTAAATAACAACCACTATGCAAAACACTCTATTTCACCTCCAACGCACAAAACTTTATGTGGTTATTTAAACTTAGAAAATTAGACCTAGATTGCGCTAGTTGTAAACTCTTACGAAGGACACTCATTCATTTATTCATACGCTATTCATTAAAAGAAAAAAACATTGAAATAAATATCATTCTGTTGTTTAGACTGTAAGCAATGAACGTTAATTTTATAAATTTTCTACAACTTTTACTTTACTTACACCCGATCATTTCCATAAAAAACGCAATTTTTTAACTACAAAAACACATTTTAGGAAATATTTCTTGAAGTTAGTTGCAAAATCCAATGTGGTCAGTTTCTGTCGTACTTTCAACTTAAGAACTTTAGTAGTACATATTTTATTTTGTGATAGATTTTATCACACATACTTTATATTTATATCGATAATACGTCAGTCGTACTTATTTATATATCACCTTAAAGTATGCCATACAATTTTTATTTAATGAAATAATCTTATCAGTGGCGTATACGCAATATTTTTTATATCATATCAATCATAGGCTAGAGTCTCCTTCTTAAATTGATTTTAAGGAGGAAATAAAAATGAACAAAAAAATAATACATAACTAAAATTAAATTTGTTATAAATTGTATGAGTCATATCATATATGAAATTGTACATGAAGGATTTTATTTGTATTTTCTTATTTTCATAAAACCAATTGCAATAAATGTACCTTGCCTATTATTCTGTTTCATATTATTTAGAAAAAAAAAATAATCATATATAAATAAAAATATTGGAAAACAAAAAATTAAATAAAAAACATTAACAAACATTGCTAATTATGAACTTATTTTTAAACTTTAATGAATAAAATTTGTTCATAATATAAAAGCTGAAATAAATAATAATAAAAAAATTAAACATATCATAATCTACAACTGTTTTATATTTAGCTTTTGCTGTTATTATGATAAAGAGATTTTAAAGATTAACATAATACTCAAAACTGCAACTTTTTTATACATATGAGCAATTCCATACCAACGTACGTGACATTTGTACTCTTACAGGTATAGGTGTTATAGATTTTTCAAAAAATTGTGTAATTAAATAATAATTGTATAATTTTGTTTCATTCAGAAAGTACTATGTTGTTATTCATGTAATTACCCATATCGACACAGAAAAAACGAATTTTAATTCGTACATAAAATTTATGTGTTTTATATATAATTATAGTAAAACATGTTTAACTTAAGATAAGTAGTTGTAAAAATTGTACATGTATATATTTTGAAAAAAGCTTTGTAATAGTTAGGAATTAAAAGTTTATATTTACTGCTAATGAAGGGCGATTAAAACACTAATCTTAAATTTTTAAGAGGATCTAAATTAAAATTCATATTTATTATAGCATTTTTAATATTTTATTAACTGCATTAATTTAAAATAATCATGTTATGGCTAAGGTTCTAAAAATCTGCTTTTGAATAATCAACTTCTTGTTGAAAATAGTCAGAAATTTTAAGACAACTTCAGCAATAAAATAGAAAAGCCAACAGTTTCAATATCATAAAAATTGTAAAAATCGACTTTTCGTAAATTAAAGAAAGTATAAGTTATTCTAAAGATTTTTTATAGAAAATTGTCTATAAATTCTAAATGAATGCAAAATCTATGATAATTTCTCTAATATTTTAAATACTTTTTACGATCCTTTCTTAATTTCCTCTGCACTAAAGAAAATCTGTAAATATATACATGGAACTAAAAATCTTACTTATTTTCTTCAATCACGTGACATTTTCAAAAGAAATAAATACTGTTACTGCTGTTGCTTTTGCTGCAAAACAACATTGTTGTTTGCAATGTGCAAACAGGAAAAACGATGTTTTCTTGTCATGTCATTTTAAATATTTTACTGTTATTGTCTGTAAAACGCTTAATATCCTTTAAAGCGTTCATAGATGTTTGTCCTTTTTTGTTTTTCTTGTTCAGAGAAATCAACACCAGAGGGCGCCTAATGATGTGCGTAACTATTGCTTTCGCTTTGCTGCAAGTCAAAATTGTTTATGGTTATTTTGTTGTATACACGTTATATGTGTGCGTGTTCGTGTATCTGTATTTAATTTTTTGTTTATATGACATCAGCTAACAGCTGGTAACAATAGTGTAAACAAGCAGTTTAAGGATATTTTCGTTTTGTTTTTTCTTTATATTGTTTGCCTTCATTTGGAGTGTGTACGAGAGTATGTATGTTTTAGCATTTTTTCAATGCCAAATGTTACTAAAAACCCTTCCCTATACATATATCGTATATAAAATGCATATATTGTAGAATGAAACACATACAAATAGTAGTACTATATACAATTATACATACTGGAGTGTGTATATATTTTTTCAACATATACACAGCAGTTATTTCCTGTTTGTTGAAAAAATCAAGGGTTTAAAATCTCTGTACAATAAAAATGCATATTTTATTTATTACTTAATTAAACAAAGTTCTTAACTGTGATTTCCTTCTCATTCTATTTTTAAATGAAAACAACAGCAAAAATGTATAACTACAAAAGAAATAAACTAAATAATAAATAAATAAATGTATCTGTATTAGACTGCTTCCTATTTACACATTATATAAAATAACAAATAAAATTATAAAAAACTATAACCCATAAAAAAACAAAAAAATCTTTGCTTAAAATTTATTTACTTATTAAATTTTAAGTTATTGTTTTGAGAGTCATTATAAAACAGTCTCTTTAATTAGCTTCAATTAATAGTTAGTATAGAATTCTTTCAAAAAGTGACATTATTTAATTGTTTTTTTTTTTTAAATTCATGAGATATTTATATTTAACCCTTTCGAAAACTAAATATGGTAGTAAATGTAAACAAATTGAATTAATTTAAAATTTAAGTTGCTAATTTTTTATTAAACAAATTTTTTACAATTATTATTTTTAGTATTTAATACATTCAACTTCCTTTAAGGGGTTAATCATTATAATTGAGTAATTGCTTTTATTGACTTTTTATATGTGATTTTAATTGAAATTCAGTAATGTACATTTGTACCCAGCTGAAATTAAAATCGACATGTTATCACTTAAAAACAGGTTTTAACTACTTGTAATTTTAAACGGGTAAGTATGTCATGAAAAGTAAGTACCTGGCACAATTGCCTACTTATAAGTATTTAAATATTGAGTTGTTTTTTTTTTAGTTACACATCAAATTGACAATGTGAAATACAAAACTGGATCCATTGTTCCTAAGTACTTAAAGGTATAGCAAAGGGTATGTAGTAGTCATTAACAAGTAATTTTTTTCGTAAGTATTATACATTACCAAGATTTATTGGATACCATGCTTAGGGAGTTAAGCATTTTTATTGTTATCACTATCAAACCACTTCTGTTTGAAACAGTAAAAATTAACGATCGCCTCTATGAATGAATGAATAAATGTATGTCCACTATCTTCTTGCCACTCTGTCGATAGACATTCATAGCTATTTGGGACTATTGAAGAGATTCTGAATTCTTCCGAAATCTACACTAATGCTCATAAATCTCGAAATAACCTCAATATTGTAATGAAATAAATATAATTAAATACCAATTGATTTAAGTATATTACATTTTTTTCGAGTTGCAAACTATAGTACGAACTCGTAAAACTCTTTTCCCCTACAGTGATATAGGAGTTCCAAATACTTGTATTGTCTTAGTTATAAGTTCTAAATAATTTCTTTTTGATTGATCCAACTCCAAAAATCGATTTGGCGCCAAGGTTAGAACTATTAGATAGGAGAACAGACACAAATTTCATTTGTATCGGACCAGAACTGCCAGACTTAGAGTGTAACCTTTAAGCTATTAAAACTGGAAAAAATTGTCCAAAAGAGTTCAAATAGCTATTTCTTCATTGTCTCCAAAAAAAAATTATTAAAATTTGTTGCCTAGCATACCAACCTAGCACCTTCTTGCAAATTTTATCAAAATCATAAGACATCGATTTTTACAGTTAAGTCAGTAGAAATGAAATGACCCATATGTACATTAGGGAATAACTAATAATATTAGGCATATTTTTTTAAATCATTTGGAATCAGAAATAACACAACATCCATAAACCAATTTATTTTGTTTGTGTTTTAATTATTGTTATTTCCACTAAAAATTCTACGTTTGTCACATCATGTCACGTACCATTAACTGTCTATAGCACATAACTATTCGACAATGCTATGTCAACTTGAGTATTTACAAAAAATGTCAATAGTTATATCCCTAATAAACATACATATCAAGTATATTTGTTTCAAATTATATGAAGCGGTAAAAAAATAATTAGATATTATAATGAAAATACATATAAATTTTCCAGAGATATTTTTATGTAATTAAACTGAAAGAGTATTTAATATAATATTTTTACAATGGGATATTAAAATATAATTGGGAAAGTTCTAGAAAGATACTTATGGTGGTCACACATGTCATTAAATGAAAATAAATTAAATTCATTGTATAAGTAAATTAAGTTTGAAATTTGTCACTTAATCGAAAAATATATGTCTCTCAAACCTAAACTAAAACTAATTTTTGGACCAAAAATTCTATAAACATTTTTCTAAAATTATTATTAGCTTAAAATTTGAGTCTTATTTCAAAAAATTTTATTATTTTAACTGAGTACAGGATTTTCAATCGCAAAAAATACATAAATACTCATCGATTGAGAGGAATTCCTACATAGGATCTTAATAAGACTGTTCCTCGATATATCCTACTGAACAATCTAGTAACTACACATGTTCTTTTTCATATCTATTATTTATTTAATTTTTATCATTTTAAACTCTTACATATTCAAGGTTGGACTTATTTTTCGAAATTTTTATCATTCTCTTTTTTAAATAATCATTGAATACAAAAACAATTTTGATGACATATTTATAAGCCTATTTAATTATCATTGAATTGGATATCAGAATGTTTCCAGATGAAAGATTTTTTCAACTTTGAATGTTTAAAATTAATGGTTTTCTTATGTTATGGAAGCAAGTAAAACGCGTTTCTTATGTTTTTTTATGATTTCATTCTTAATTTTGGCAACAACTTGACCATTGAAAATATTAAAAAAAATCAGTAGAATATGAAAAAAGGAAAAAAGAGGAAAAGCCATATAATGCAAGGACTTTGAAACATGACATATTTTGTTTTTTGCCGTCTTTTTTACTACTTTCAATGTAACGTTTTTTTTAAGACATTATTTTTATTAGTTTTCGTTACGACTTTATTGTGTATATATATGCAGTTTTTTTTGTTCCTTTTCAGATTAAAGAAAGGAATTTGTTTGCTTTAGCAAACTTTTATACTTCATTCTCAAAACTACAATTGCATTTTTTTTTCTATTTTATATTTATGCACAATTTCACATTAAGCTTTTACTGCTGCCGCTGCTCAAACAATAATAATCATCATCATCGTCGTTGTTATCATTATCATCCTTGAAGCAAACCTCTTTCATCCTTATAACAAGTCTAGTGCAAACCTCCAGCCATTAGCCAGTTTTCAATGACAAGTAATCTGAGTTTTGTGTGTGTGTGTGTAGACGTTTGTGTACAATACAAACAAATCAAATTGAAAGAAAACATTCAAGACCAAGAACATCATCTTATCGTTCTCATGGTACGTATCTATCTATTTCTATTCCCATAAACTCATGCAGCCAGGATGTAAGTAAAATGCGTCTATTTAACAAGAAATTTATGTTGGTTTTTTTTTTTGCTTATTTTTCATTTTTACCCTACACAAACCGGAAGGTGTTATGTGTATTTACATATGAGCTGAATGAAAATATTTTATTAGAATCATTTTAGAGTTTTTACGAGAAAATTCTCCTTAGAACGAATCATATTTATTAAGTTAATCAAAACAATAAGTAATTGGTATTCATACCTACTTAGGTAGTAGTAATTAAATGTAAGTTGTTTAGTCTATACATATTGTTGCTGGGTATACGTAAATATATTGGGCCTACGGTAATAAAATTAATATTATTAGCGTAGGTTAATTTATGAAAAGTAAAAAATCTTAATATACTTACAGTAGAGGTACTAAACCCTAAGAAAATGATAAGAATATTTAAATGTATTTGGAAGTTGGAATGTCTAACGTCTCGCAGCATAATGATAAAAACAAAACGAAGACCACGATGAGAGAAAAAATCTCTTTAGTAAATTTTCCAATTGAATTATGTCAAGTTTTCCATTTCAATAAAAATTTGCTTTCGTGCTAAATTTAATGGACATAATTGGGTTAAGTGCATCAGGTGAGGATGAGTAGAAACAAATAAGTATATATTTATTACTTATACTTCAAGCTGACTATATATAGAATCAAAGAAGAAACGAAACACATATTTTTATTTTACCATTAAGTGACGTTGATTATTGTACAGTTGTACTTTTCGATGTTTACATTTCTTTGAGTTTTCTCAAGAAATTTATAGACAAATAAATAAATAAATAATAATTGTAGATTTTCACCTTTAGGAGGCTGTTTTTGTTATTTTTTTCGAAATCGTAAAGTAAAGCATGAACATTTTTTAAGGCAATCATGATTTATTAAGTGCTATCAGATTGTTTTGTATTTTGTATGTTTTAAATTTTTCAAAAGGAAAGACTTGTGTTTAAAGTTTTTCAAAGTTCATTAACTTGTTCATTTTTGTGTTTACAAGCAAATAACTTCCATTGCGTACTCCTTCGTTTGATGTTTAGATGTGTATTTTCGTCTTTTTAACATGCCTTTTAGTGTTGACGCTTTTTAAATATTTATCAGACGTTATTTTATGAAAATTCAATAGAAATATTTTCAGCAGAAAGAACATTTATTATTGTCAACTATTTTACATTTTTTGATATTCAGTTTGCTTGAATTATTCTTTTAGCTTTATAATCTACTGGAAGGGTTACACTAGGCAATTTGAATATTAATATTAACATGTAGAGTATGTTCGTTTAAAAGTGAGTATAAAACATGGTAAAAAAATGAGTTTGAAATAAATATTTCAACAGGAAATTTTATTTAAATTTTATCTTAAGAATTATATTTACATTAAACTTTACATAAATATCGACATCAATTTGTAATAGGAATATATAAGAACTGCATGGAGCGGATCGTATGTTTAGGTCAATTGATAAAAGCCGGTTCCAATATTATTTTTCACAAATAGTAGATCGTGGACATGAAGAATAACTTTGTTAAATATATGGCTATAACAAAACAAATCTGAGAATGTAGATTGTAAGAAATATTAGAGGGTCCAATAGAGGAGAACATATTTTGCGACATCCACAATGTTATTGTGGTAATAAAAGATCCCTGTTTAATAGATATACGTGTAGCACTGTAAAAAGCCACAACCGAATACTACTCCAGTGGATACTAAGCCTCCGGAAAATTATAAGTTCTTGCTACAAAGAGAAGTTATCTTGAGCAAGTTAATCTGATGGCCGAATCAAAAATATGGGCGAAAGAATTCCGTTTAAAATCATTGAACTGAGTAGGACCACAACGAAATCAGTGAATGTAAATTGTGAAAAACATATGCAGCTTCTATATCTACACGAAGAAATTGAAATCTGAATGATGATTCTATTTATAAATTGCTATATAGATAATGTTCTTCCCATAATATACTTTTTGGAACCTCAATTTAAACTAACCATTTCCGTGAACATGTTTTAATTCACAAGAAAAAATTAAATTGTTTTGATTTAATTTAAAATTGATTTTGTTTAGCTCTTCAAAACAAGAATCGTATTTTGGTAAATGTTCTTGTTATTGAAACATTAAGGAAAACATTAATTACATAAAAATTTCAATTCCACTTTAAAAACTTAAAGTGGTTTCATTCCTAAAGAATTTTTCGTTTTCTTTTTCTGAAACAGAAATACGAAAATAATTCTAATTTCGATCGGAATGCAATTATGTGACACCAACAGAAGGGACAATAAAAATCATATCGCCCTTATTTAGCTACAAATTCATTTGATAACATTTCATTTAATTTAGTACTTCATTTGCTCATATTAAGGAAATAGAAAATAAAACTCTTTAAAAAATTTTCTAACATTATTTTAAATTATTATTTTCTTTTCTTAAATGCTTACATTATTTTTCATGATTATGACTAAAAGAAGTAACAAACAATCCTTTCATTTCCCCTAAAAGCGCAGAAAGTACAAACAATAAATAATGAGATTTTTTGTTATTACGCTTTTTAGTTAAATATAATTTTAATTTTATTAATTTTGTATACGTGCCTAGATTTACATGATATTTTAACAAGCATTTGCAGTGACTGGTCCGTAACTGATGTAAACTAAACAAAAACCACAAATTCTAATTAGGAACGTACACAAGAAAAATAAATTTATACCAATCATCCAGCCAGCCAACCAACCAAAGAATCTACCACCTTGCCAGAACAGTCTAAAGCCGACAACAACAAAAATAACTGCCAACAATGGTGGTACTAGAAAGAAATATTTAAAACAGTTTCATTCAATGAAACCTTTTGAAAAATTGGTGACAAAAGGCTTTTAATTTATTGAAATAAAGATTTTAAGTATATTTTAAGACTGATAACAAAAAGAACTTGTGATAAGTACTACCTATACCAAAATTATTCCAAGTGTAATTAATGGCCAGACAGGTGAATAGAAGAATGAGGAATCAAAACGAAAAAATTTAAATAAATTTAACATAAAACAAAAACGACAACAACACGAAGTATTTAGGTAAAAGTGCTATATTTATAATTTTAGACATAAAATTAGCTGGAAATAATTTTGTATTAATAATGTAATTTGAATAACTGATTTTTTTTAACTATATATATGTATATGTATAAGTAAAGAATATTTGGATTATTTATTACAAAAAATCATTATTTTACATTTTTTTGTTATAATTACTTTTATTGTAAAATGTAAATTTTAAATAAAAATCTCAGGAAAAATTGTATTAGTTCTACAACTACACCATTTTAAGTTTAAATTGAGAAAATACAAAACTAAAATTTAGAAAATTCAAATTAAAGTTCGGAAAATTAAATTATTATTGAAGAAAACCCCATTTGAAATTGAGAAATCCAAATAAATATTGAGAAATAAAAAAATTAAATTAAGAAATGCAAATTCATATCGAGAAAAAACAAATTGAAATTCATAATCCCAACATTCTATTAAGAAATCATAAATTGAAATTGAGAAATTAATAAAAGATAATGAGAAATTTAAAATTTTTATCAAAATATGTTTCTTATAAAATGTTTAAAAAGGATAACGATTTGAAATATTAAAAATTTCAATACAAAATTAGGTTTTCTTAATATCATTTCGTATTTTGTCAATTTCAATACCTCAATATTATTTCGACTTCTCAATATCAATTGGTTTTTTCTCAATATTAAGTTGAAAATTCAAATTTCAATTTGTTTTTTCTTCACATTAATTTTGATTCCGAAATTTTATTTGGTATGTTTCAATATTATATTGGATTTCTGAAATTCATTTTGGTGTTTCATAATATAAGTTAAACTTGAAATGGTGTAATTCTAAAACACATGATTTTAGACTGAACTCGTTCTAGTTTGGCGTTGGTTCTGAGAAAGCGTTATAGAGTCAACACTGGTTCATTGGAACACTTCTGGAACTAGCTCATTAATCAATGATTTTTATTAAAATTTGTCAACCTTGGAACTAATAGAGAAAGTATAAACAAATATTTTAGCGTTTTGTTTGAAATTATTAAGATAAGGAGCAATTTTGAGAAACTGTTGGGGAATTTTTACTATTGTGCCAATGTTATTTACAAAACTTACATACATATACATACATATCTTACGTAAAATTTAATATAATTCTTCCGCACCTCTAATCTTTTAAAATATTTTTGTAAAGATATACAATACAAGCAAGCTAACTTTCCCTTCTCCCGGTACCATTCAATTAGTGAGCCCTTTAATATCTACTAGTTCAGTGGAATGCAAAAATATAAATTTGAACGCGTTTTCTATTTCCATTGATTCTAAAAAGTTGTTTCGGAACTAGTATGCGTTCCATTGAACTAGTGTAGTAGCAATTTATAACTAGTTTCAAAGAATTAGTTCCTTGAAAACTATTTAGAAGTATTTAAGAACCACAACAATATTCTAAATAACGGGTTCCAAAAGTAATGGCGACACTACCAGTTCCATGGCTGTTGTTTAATAATCTGAAGTGGTTCCGTTTTTACTCGTTCTAGAACTAGTATTTTTTGGAACAAATTCTAAATTTTATTTTGGGATGCGAAATATATATTTGCCCTCTCATTAAAAAAATATAAAAAATATTAAATATATTCAAAATATATTTAAAAATACTTTGCCCCTTCAACCCCTAGAAAACATCTTGTGGACCATAATTACTTTACAAAAAAATTTAAAATTATTTTGCTCATAATCAGCTTAAAATTGTGGAATTTTTAAGACACATTTTGAAAAAATTGGAGGTAATTTGTTTTTCACAAATTATACTAAGGTCAGGATTTGAAATCGCTGGTAGGAAATTGAGGACAATTCGAAAAAAAAATATTTTTCTCATGTTCAGCACATAAATACACATCGATTGAAAGGTATTCCTCGGGACAATCTAACGTAAATATATACATCAAGTCCGCAGAAATACGCCTAAGCATTGCACAACACGCCAGGTGCTCTCCATAACCATCGAGACCACCACCTTCAGTCTACAAGACTAAAACACTAACCGCTAACATTCCAGAGACCACAAGTTTCTTAATAAAAACGAAAAAAAAGTATTTTTATATTTTGCGTTATATTAAGCATAGATTATTTTAAGTGTATTTATTATTAAAAATAAAAAAAGTTTTTCGCCATTTACAACAAAAAAATCTTTCTACTTAAATTCAAGCATTGTAACTCGAATGTAAGTTTTCACATGACTGCTTTAATTGTTGACAAACTTTAGTGATTTTGTATTAAGTGTTGTTCGTATTTAACGGTGGTAAACTCTCATCTACTTAACACTTACACACAAACAAATCTACACACATTCACACCCTAACAAAACTAATTCACATAGATGTCCTTTCTGAAATATGAAAGGACGACTGTAAGAAATTTTGATGTGTATTGTTGTATATAATTTTTTTTTAATTCCACCTTCTGTAAATGTATTGAAACATTCTATATACATACATATGTAATAAGTATTTAGAAGATTTCTTCCACATCTTTGATAAGAACACACTTTTTTCCTATTTTGCTGCTGTTTTATTTTTACTTTTTTATGTTTACTTGCAGCAGAGGACACCAAGAGCATTAACTTTAAGTACAATACAGTAAATGAGTCTCTAGTGTTCAAAAGATCTCAAAAAATATATAAAAAACAAAAAAAATTAATTGAAGTGTATGAGTGAATTGCTTCTTACAATTTACACGTTTTACCATTCCTTTCATTGAGTTGTAATTATACGAGGGTAGATTGAAGATTTTTTGCGTAACAATTAAAAAAGTTTAAAATAGGAAAACAACAAAGGAATTTTACAGTAATATAGATGAATGAATTGCTTTTGCCGGAAAACAGAGGGAAAAAAATCTTTAGAAAAGTACCGAACTTTATACTATTCATTGTTAAAAGTGAACTTACCACGCTTGTTAACATTCAGACAAAAGATGTGTACAAAATTATAAAATAGTATTGACAACCACCGTTGTCATTTTGACAAAGGTATTGTTGACATTTTGATTACGCTTTGTGTCATATTGACATCGCATCGTTGTCATTTCGACAACACAAGGGTGTCACATTGAAAAAATCGTTGTCGCTCAGAAAAATACCCTTTATATAAATAAATATTACAAAATAAATTTAAAATGTTCGTTGATAGTAGCCACTAATCGTAGATCAGAGTTTATGATTTGAAAATGTCATGTATTATTTATTATTTTTTTGTTAATTTATTAACGTCGTGTATTTTTGTTGTTAATTTGTTATTAACAACGCATATCATTGGAAAATTAGAAACACTTTAGTGTAAATTTGTTACCAAGCGTGTATATTTTTTAAACTTTTTTTCTTTGTGTAGATAACACTTTATGTTAATCAATCCTGCTGGATTAAAACGGTTATGTTCCTTACTCATTATAAGAATCTTATAACTGATTAATGAACTAAAAAAAGTCTTTAATTTGAGATGATGAGATCGTCATAGGTTTTGAAACAAGCTTTTAAAACTGACCTCTTACAAACACATTTATAATGTAAGTACGCAAATACATAGAAATCTATGTTTATTAGGATGTCCCAAAAATTTCTAATATATTTTACTGAGATCAACATTTTAAATCGAGCGTAAAAACTGAAGCCACTTTAAAAAATAATATTTTTTATTTTGCTCATGTTCAGTACATTAATACGCATTAATGGAGAGGTATTCCTACATGAGATTCTTAAAAAGGCTGTTCCTCGAGTCACTCTAATTTAAATGTATGTATTTCCACTTGAATATAAAATTTAATAGCAAACAAACAGACAGACAGTCTACCAGCCAAGTTCTGGGCTTAAATACGCATTTACTTACATTTTACTATATATTCGTTTGTGTACGTACTCATTTTCTATCGATAATTTTGTTTTTTTTTTTATTATTTGCTTAATTTCTTTTTTTATGAAATCAAGCATATAAAAATAAAAGAAAGAAAATAAATAAAGGAAAACATATAAGGAAAAAATTTGAGCCTACACATCATAGGCCGTGTCGTCATCAACCAGTAGAGATTGAGTTCATTAAATAAGCTTAATTTCGTTTGTAGTTCTTATGATCAATAAAATCAAATAAGTAAAAGAGTTTTTTTTTTACTTAAATTATTTTGTGCAGTAGAAGTAAGACATTTAAAGCAAAATAAAAAAATTAAGTTGGCCAATTGAGATTAAAGATGAATCTCGTTGTGTCATTGTGGCAACAGTAAATCAAATAAATAGGAATGTATGGTGATATTAAATTCAACTCATTTATCAAAACCTAGGCGATGATAAGGACCAGACACTTTGTAAAAACATTTAGCAATAAGGGGAAAGCAACTTTAAGTTTTCAACCTTATGTAATCATAAGGAGTGCAATTTAGGTATGTGTGTTAGAAATTTAAAATGATCCCAGTTACAAGATATTCTCCTTGAAAATAAAATTTTTATCTTCTTGAACGAATTTTTACCGATCAAAGAAAAAAATTTTCCAAATAAATGGTTTCTCTATAGTAGAGAGATATCCGTTTGCAACATTCAAAAACTATTATGGGATCCGAAACACTTTCTGAGACTATTAAGCAATGTCCCTCCATCCGTCTGTTTAACCATGTAAACTTTTTTGCAAGTTTCATTTCGCACTAACTGCAGTGGTTTTTGTAAAAACTACAGAATAAGATTTTGCTTTTTTTCTTAAATTTTGTTGAATAATTTTCTTTTTCTCTCAATAAAAAATACGCTAATTAAAAAAAAATTAAGAGATAAATCTGATTTTGTAATCTTTATTACTTTTTAACCGTCTATTAACCGCAACGATATATTTTATTCATTAACACAACAATAAAAACAACTTAAGCACACATACATATTAACAAATTTTTTACCCAAAACAAAAAGCTCATAAATATATTCTATGCAATTTTATTTCAAAACAAAACTGATTATTATTTCAATGTTTTTGAAAAAAAAGCAACAACAACAACAAGAAATAATAAAAAAAAGCATCAAATATCTTGTATCACAGTTAATTTGGTTTATTTATGCCGCATGTTTTGGAAATTAAGTGCAATTGCTTGAATTAAATTTCATGCAAATAAAACTTTTGATTAGAATACTAACTTGTTGTTTTGCAAAAGTATTGTTTGAATACACACATCCACTCTCATAAACATGCAAATACATAAAAAACAAAACTTGGAGAAAATATAAAAAAGGATCAGTATGTGTGTATGCGTGTTTGTAACATGTAATAAATATTTCAACTAAAAATGAAATGTATGAGACGTTAAGTGTGTGTATGTGGGAGTGTTTTAAATGGGGTTGTTAAACGCGTTTGCAAAACAAAAACAAAAACATAAAGTCATGTCTTTATTATTTAAAGGGCAAAGGGGAAAAATTATGAAAATCTCTTAAACGTTCTAACCTACAAACAAACACACTCGGAATCTTTACAAGTCGTATGCGAAATGTTAAATGTATCGTATCAGAAAAAATTTTTCGTTTAGTAGCACTTCACACATAATAATTATGCTTAAAGTAAATGATATGCAACAACAATTTTATCTTATTTTAAAAACTGTTTATTTTTTGCACAAAGGTTAAGCTATTTTAATTGTTTTTAAATCATCAATAAATTTAAAAATATAACACATATTTTGGCAAAAGAAAATATTTACAATTCCTAAAATAAATATTTCTTAAGTGAGATTCCTAGAAAACCACTGCTAAATGTTTTATCAAAAATTTCGTTTTAATAAAAACTGCATTGAATTTTATATTTTTTAGGATAATTGTAAAAATGTCCCCTTAAGTAGGCTTGAAAATATTAAACTGAATTTTTATTTAAAAAAAATGTACATTAAATAATAAAATAAATCTAAAATATTATATTCTATTTATTTCTGAAAATATAAAACCTAATATAAAAACTAAGGCGGTCGACAAGGCCTAATGAGTTTTAAGATAAAAATCTTATCTATATAATCACGTATATCTAGGTACAACAAAAATGTTAAGTGCTTTTATTATGTAATACTTTTTTTTATAATTATTAACAGTCGTTCATTTTTTTATCTGTTTATGTACATATATACATCCAAAAATATTAGACCTGCTCTTGATGAACCTTCGAGCAGATATTCTCAAATAAAGGATGGCTTAAAAAGTTTTAATAGTAAATTTTAGTAAAGTTTCTTTGCAAAGATATGAAAAAAATTATAATAACTTCAAAAGAAACATTTATATCCTTTGATCCAGCCCACCAAATATTGATGCTAGGCCAAACATTTTTAGATATAGTATATCTGAGAGAATAAAACTTTCGTTTTCGGTGGGAACAGCAGCAATTTTACTTTTGCAGCCATACTAATGTATATCCTTATCTACACCATATATAAGCATATACATACATGAGTCTGCATGTATATATGTATGTATATGTATCATTTAATTTCAATGTACTCATTAAAGTGTCACTTGAGATTTTGTGTATAAATACATACAAATATATTTATGATTTAAAAAGAACCTTAAACGATGAAGAATATAATAATATCCATGTAATTGTTGTTGATGTTGTGCTGTTAGGATTATTTTGTTGTTGTTGTTGTTTTTCTTCAACTACTTCTTCAGCTTTATAAATCTTTTTTATTTAACAAACAATTGCTTTTCAATATAATTAAATAAAAAATATAGGAAATTATTAAAAAAAATTTAATTGAAATATATTTGAAGGCAAATCAAATGAAGTTGATTTTATGTTCTTAAATTTTGAAAATTAAAATTGATGTTTCCCTTAATTTGACACATTATGTTTTTGATTGTGATATAATAATGTGTGTTAAGAAAACACAGTCCTAAAAGAGAAAAAAATATGAACATCTTTATACATTTAAGTACTAATTTCGTAGAAACCAATAGTGCCATACACCTTCTGTAGAAAATGTCACATAATCCATCATAACAAATCAACAATCATCAACATTTTCATATTTTAGACATCACATTAGTTCAAAATGGACATGATATTAAAATCACTCCTTGCTGTAATATGTCTCATCACTCATGTATTGTGGAGTGTATACTTTAAAACCATTTCCAAAATTGTAAACATACAAAATTTGATGTTTTGTGCTTATTAATTCATACCAAAATATTGTCATCCATTTATTGTAAATTTTTAGTTATAGTATTGTATTTACATCATACCACAGAGTTTTACACCCACCCTATTTTTTATCTTAAGCATTCGTCCACTCACTCACTCATCTATCCATCTATTCATTTATTCATTTATGCTTCAAAATAACATCCATCATTTTAAACTGTTTGTGTGGTATTAATGTCGCCATCTACTATTACGTTGTGCAAATTTGTGTTTTTTTTTTTTTTGGTCCTTCATCATAAGTTTATACAGTTTTGGCCAGAAATTTAAGGTAAAAATTTTAAAAGTAAATGGAAAATTATTAGTGGAGGTAAGAAGCTAGAATATATTGGATTTTTTTACTAATGTTCTACAAGTAAAAAATAAAAATTTTATTTGCATATAGAAAAATTCTTTATATAAAAGAAAAGTTTTAACAAAAGAGTAGAAAATTATATAAAAATAATCTTAAAAATTTTTTATTCATAAAAATTTGTTAAAAGTTTCTATATCAAATTTCCTTGCAAAATTCTATATTAATGAAAAAATGTTGGTGTATTTCTAGCCACGACTGTTTTCAGTAGGTTTAATAAATGTAAGTAAGCATTACTCATATTATGTAAATTTCAAATTCAATTGTTTAAACATTTAGCTAGATGTATAATTTATTGTAATAACACACCTGCCATGCAAAAAAAGTTTCTTCATTCCTACCATCACTAGTTTATACCCTACACCACAACATATAAGTCCTGCGTATTAGAATCACTTTCTTAATTGAACTATATCTAACGAACCACGCAGCTGTTTACGCACTATTTAAGACAGCAAAGTCTATTTACAATAGCTGAAATCGAGCCATGATTTTACCTCGATACCATACAAATTAACTTAGACAATAACAACAATTGGTTTCTTTAAATTTACCTATTGCTGGTATCACGTGATTGACAACAAAATCTCACATTGAATTTGAACTGATTTAAAATAATAAAAGTGTATTGATTAAACATCTCTTTTTTATCAATTCTTAAATGACCCTTTAAACGGGTGTAGGGTATTGTATGGTCTGCCTAGCCGTAATATACTTTCTTACAAATTATTAATTTTTTTGCAAACATAATGGCAACGCATGAAACGGAAACAAACAACAGCAGCATCTGTAAGAAGGTGAGCAATAGTAATTTAATGGCTAAACACTGAGTTACAGGTTAAAGCTGGAAATGGATGTGGATTTTTTGCATGTTTGTCTTAAAACTTACAAGCTTAGTATGCTATCCATTTTCTACAGTAGGATAATAAATAAACAATTTTAAAAACAAGAATAGTAAAAACATTATTTTTAATTTTTAAAAATAAAAATTAAAAAATAACACAGAAAAAATATGTATATTTAAACCATTTCGTAATTATAATGCTTAACAATTGCTTAAAAATAACACATATCATTTATGTTTAAAACATCCCTCTATAACCGTGGTATTTCCAAATATCACTAAATTTATTTAAACAAAAACTATATTTCACTTTATAAAAAAGTAACTTTAACAAATTTCATGCAACATCATTTTTCCTTAATGAATAAACATCTATGAAATATAAATACTTTATCATGAAATTAAATTATTAACTTAATCAAAATTTTAACAAAAAAAGTAGGGAAACAGTATATTCATTTACTAAATACTAATACTTTCTTCAAAGCCCACTCTTTTCTTTGGCTTAACACAATTTTCAATTAAATTTACATTTATTTTATTATTTGTGTCCCATTTCACTCCACTGTAAACGATGATAACGCGGTTTTACACATGTTGCCCATATTAAAATATTACTCAAATTGATATTCTGTTAAAAAAAAAAAACAAGCACCAAAGGAGAAAAAGACTAAAAAAAACAAGTAAGTCAAGCAGACAGCCAGCAGTTAGCACTGCACAAGAAGGACCTATAGCCATATGGTGATAGAAGGCAAACGTAAATGGTTGGTTATTTGGTTAGTTGGTTGTCAGTGGCTTATGCCACAGCCACGCTCGCTTATACTTTAAACAAATGCAAAAATATATATACATATATAAGTACAACGGCAGTAAAAACGTAATGAATGAATGATAGATGAATGGCATAATCAAAAGCTACTGCTTGCTACTGAACACAGCAAATATTTTATGTATGTCCTTGTTTGAAGAAAAGGAAAAAAGAACACGCATATATAAACCCACAAACTTTACAACATTGTTGTCACTGCCATGTCGCCATGATAAGAACATCATTGTAGTTCATCATCCTTATTGTCGATTTTGTGGCCTTTACGGTTTATACTAACTGCTGCGTTCATCTTACCTTGTACTTTTTGATACTCTGCAGCGTTTAGCAAATCATAAAATCATTTAGTTTAAACCAAAAACAAAAAAAAGAAAACTACGAAACAAAAAGAATTACAAACATTATGTTTCTCAGAGTTTTATGGCAAAAATAAAGTTTATTCCTACAATGAGGAGTGTTTAAATTTTTTCTATACAATGAGTTATAGGAGGCAGTGTTAAATAGACTGTAATCATTGTGCAGTAGCCTTTTATTTAATTATTTCAATTATTATATTCAAATTTTACTATCTTATGATCATGACAAATATTTCACAACTAATTAGTTAGTTAGTTAGTTAGTTAGTTAGTTATTTAGTTGGGCAGTTAATTGGTTGTTTAGTTAGTTACTAAATGCCCTTCGTGTTTGATTGAGAGCAATTTGAAAATGAATCTAAAGAGATTCTTTGAAAAATACTATCTAAAAAACTATCTAGTTCTTTGCAATCTCTGTAAAATACAACATTAAAGATAAAGGATATATGTACATATGTTTGTGGGCATCTGCAAGTTTATGTACATGTTTATGGTATTTGAAAGTATAATAAATGTAAAGAAAAAATCTTACTGTCATTTTATATAACTTAAACTATTTAAAGATGCATTTGAAGAAGTAAATTGAATTTATTATGGAACTAAGACGCATCTCATTTGGAAGCGTGTATCTGTTTAGGTATGTATACCATGCTTCAATTTTATGTTTATGTGGGAAAGTGTAACTGTGTGTATCGAATTATTTGCAGTAATTTTAAGTTGGTTGCTGCAACATTTTAAAGTCAACAAGGTTGTTTTGCAGTTGACATTAAGTAAGATAGATGTGGTTCGTGGTAAGAGGTCAACGCGTGCTAAATTCGTTCTGGGGTTTTAAATGCAGACAACATTGACCGAAATAGAATAACGAAACAAAACAAGAAATACTAAATTTTAGGTGAAATTTTAAATAACTTTTGGGAACAAAATGTTTGCGAGTATTTTAGATAAATATCTTTAATTATTGCTTCGAAATTAATAAGATATTAAAAAAATTATAATAAACATTTCACTATTACTCTTACGACATTTAAATTTTAAGTAAAACCCACATAAAAATATATATTATAACGCATCCAGTAAAATCTGGTAAAACGAAAGTAAATTTATATAACAGATTGTCATGAAAAAGATTTTAATATATAAAGGTAGTGATGCAACAACAGTTTTACAACGCTAATTTAGTGTAAGCGTCATTGTTGTTAAACAAGCATCAGCAACAACAATACCAACTGCAGTAGTATTAATATCAACAATAAGTGTATCACTATATAACAACATAAAAACTTACATAGTTAGAACATATTGTTGAACACATAAATTTAAACGATTTTCCCAAGAAGAGTTGTTTTTATAAGATGAAAATAAATTCACATAAAATTTCGTTGTCTTAAACTGATAAAACACAACTTCAGGGGGGTTTATCATTAAACAAGAACATATATAAATATATGATACAAGTGAAGTGAGTGCTGATCTGATCATCAAAAACTCTAAATGGCCGCGAGTACAACAGTTTTTTATTTGCGTCAACCTAAACATTTTCTCCCTATTTCTAATGACGTATTTAAGTACTTACTCATATCTTTTCAATGCTACTATTTACAATAACATCAAACAAAATTGTGATTTATCAATTCAAATAAAAAAATTGTTAAACTTTTTCACAAAATTTTGATTAAATGTTGAATTTAACTACATATTTTTAAATCGATAATATATATATATATATATATATATATATAATATATATATATATATATATATATATATATATATATATATATATATATATATATATATATAATATATATATATATATATATAATATATATATATATATATATATATATATATATATATATATATATATATATATATATATATATATATATATATTATATAATATATATATATATATATATTATATATATATATATAATATATATATATATATATTATATATATATATATATATATATATATATATATATATATATATATATATATATATATATATATATATATATATATATATATATATAATATATATAATTGCAGCAATTGTAGTTAAAAAAAATAGAAAATATTTTTCAAAAACATTAATATTAACAATAAATACATATTATTACCTTTTTAAATACAATACACAAAAAGGTGAAAAGGAAAATTTACATAAGGTCACGTATAGTAAATTGTCACTAAGCGACCAACAAAAACATCATCAGTAACAGTAGAGTCTATTCAACGACCAACTAAAGTGAATAGTAGTCGAGTGTGTAACTTGTTCGTTCAACCAAGTAGATTTCATGTTCAGATTTGAAGCTGTGATACTTTTTAGGTAAATACTGATACAATCAAATTGGGTAGAGGACATTTTTGAAGACAATAAATTAAAGCAACGGAACTATATTAAAATGTTCCATTAATAACTAACTAAGCATTTATCTTCTATATTTTCTTGTTTCCAATACATTTAGGCAATTTATGGACGAAAAACGAATTCCAAATAGATCCCAATAAAATTAATAAATAGATTTATATTTGTAAAATATTAATTTGTACTGAGTTATATTAGTGTTTATAAGTGAATTTAAGTCATTTTCTGAAGGGGTCTTTGTATGGGAGAAAGTTCTAAAGTTATACAATTTTGATTATTAAATAATTACTAAATTATAAATTTTTCTAATTTATAGAAAATAAGTATATAAAAAGGTTTTTATAAGCAGATTTTTTTTATAATTAACCTCCATTTTCATCAGCTCTAGTTATCGTTTAACCGGTAGTTATTCTCCAGTTAAGTTTATTTTTGTGGGGGTAAAACATTTAAACTAGTTAATAAATAGAAATGTAATTCATGTCTATTTTTCTGTAAACAACTTGATCCTTGGTATTATAATATTTTAAACTCAAACATTATACATTGCTGAAATGATACAATTTCTATCAATCTCTTACCATTTTTAACCACACCATACTCTGGATACCTTTATTCTCTAGTACGTACATATATGGTTATGCAAATAGAGGCTACCATGTCCTGTAAAACGTACTTATGCATGTGCTAGTACACATCTGCCTAAGTGTGTGTGTTACAACGAAAATTTCATTGTTATCGTTGAATATGTTGATTTTGTTTAAATATTGCCTCAGGGTCACTCCACCTTATTTGCTTTGTCACCTCTACCAAGATGACAGACCTTGAGAGAATATGAACCTACAAAATTTATGCGCATCAGTTACAATAAGTTGAAGTGTGAATTGTAACTAGTACGAGTGTTACTGTAGATATGTTTTTTTGAATAATAATAATAATAAAAGTTAAAAAGTCATTGTTTTCAAAACAAATGAAAAGCTAACAAATAATAAATTTACTCGTAGAAATATGCTACAGGAAAAGTATGAGATGGTCACAGTAGTGGAGGTGGAATTTTTTTCTTTTCTATGTTAACTTTAATTTTTCAAAGGTTATTTTGTTATACATACATAATTTGTTTTCGAAAATAAAAAAATAATAGCTTTACTTATGGAAATTAAGACAAGGGTGATATTATAATAAGATTCTAAGTAGACTCTAAATTAATGTACATTTAAAGTGACTTGAAGTGGTTTAGAAACTTTAATTTTTGAAAATAATTCGATATCTCTTTAATAATTGTAGATTTTGCACTGAAATTTATTTGGCTCTAAGGTGTCTTCGGGTTACGTAACAGTTGTAGGTGATCATGGGCGGAATAGGGGACCCTTTCAAAAAATCGTCAAAAATCCATTTATGATCTGAATCAGCAGAAATTTTTAAAATAACTTCTACTTTAGATTATCTACAAATCTAAGATTACGCTTTAGTATCCCTATAAAAAATTAGACGCATCCAAAGTTGAAACTTGTAAAATGTCTGTATTCTTATATTTTTTCCAAAAAAAATCCCTATATTCTTTCTTTGTAACGTGTTGCTCCTAAAATCTAAATACTTGAACAATTTTAATGAAAAAAATTTATTAAATAAAAAATTCTATAAACGCTGTTCTTTGCATCCTCATAATTGATCTATATTTATGTATATAGCACTATAGATATATTTAATATCTCCTTCACTAATATAGGGTATTTAACGTTACAGTGGGCACAGTTATTAAAAATATAATTTTTAGAAAAGTTTTTTCTCCTTTAGGAATTTCGGTATTTGTGTGTGAAATTTTTCTTATTAGTTAGAGAATTTTTTTTTAATTATACCATACACCACTTTAGTGGGGAGGGTATATTGGGTTTGTGCTGATGTTTGTAATGCACAATAATAATACCCACCTTAAAGTATACCAATCGGCTTAGAATCATTTTCTGAGTCGATTTAGATATGTCCGTCCATGTAAACCTTGTAATCAAACTACAGGCCGCAAATTTGAAGATAATTGAATGAAATTTGGTACATGATCTTCTATTGTCCCAGGAAAACGGTTAAGATCGGTATATTATTTCACCTAGCCCCCATACAACTGTACCCCCCAACAAGGGCTTGTAAACATTGTAATCAAACTACAGGTCGCAGTTTTGGAGATAATTCAATGAAATTTGGCACATGATCTTTTATGGTACTGTAGACAAAGCTATGCTGTTCATCTCTTAGAGAATGTTCTTCAAATTTACGTGTGGCTTTTAGGAGATTTTTAATTTCAATTTCCTTTCGTAACTTATCAATTTCACCTGTTATAGATTTTGAGGGTATCACAATCTTTAGATCACCCACTATTAAAGCATGATTTAAAATTTCATGTTCATATGGAAAATGGTTAACATTGGCCTATTATTTCACCTAGGCCCCATAGAACTGAACCCGCCAAATAGGACTTTTAAGTTCATAATTATGCTTAATACATTCGTATCTCGACAAAAAGCTGCAAAACCAAGTTCTATACTAGTCTTGATGACCCTGATGAACTATATAATTATAGGGCCTCATTTGACCCTAGCCCCTCTAAAAAGCCCTCATCAAAATTTTACTTAAATATCCAGAGTTTTATTAAACAGTAAATGGCTTTAGTATATTTGAGGCAATGTACAATTCAACTTATATGCTTTATTATGAAAACTATATCACATTTTATTCGTATACAGGTGTAGGGTATTATATGGTCGGCCTCGCCCGACTTCTTACTTGTTTTTATTTTAGTTTTAAACATTATGCCTCTAAACTCTAAACCAAACCCGATTTTTTAAAAATTTTATTAAACTTTAAAGTTTATCGAATGCGGAAAGCATCATGTTCAAAATTGTTCTTTTTTGTTAGAAATATTTTAATATTAAAATATATGTACGTATGTATTATCATTATTATTCTCACATTTGTTTTATCAATATTCCTAGTACGATTATAGACTGACTCTTATTGATAAAAGCATAAACATTGTAATGACATTGTATATAATTTCAAGTGAAACTTTTCCTTCAGAAACTATTATATAATAATGGTAATTTTAGATTTGTAAGAAATATATAATATACAAAATATAAAATGAACATTGGTTTTCTTGTTCACACAGACACTAATTTGGTAAATATTAAAATAGTTCCACATTATATGGATAACAATTTAAACTAACTGATCATTTCTTGAACGGATATTAAATATATTTTCAAATAATGTTCTTTGCAACCTTATAGACAGTATAAATAAAAAAACAGTTTATGACTTTTAAATATTCTGGATCTAATCTAATTTTAATTCCCTGACATACATAGAATATTTATACCCTACGCCACTTTAGTGGGCGTAGACCCCAGACAACTAAACCCCGAATAGGACTTTTAAATATTGTAATCAAACTACAGGTTGAAATATTGGAGATAATTCAATGAAATTTAGCACATGATATTTTATTGCACCGTAAACGAAGCCTGTTGCAAATGGTTAACACCGGCCCATTATTTTACCTATTTTACTGAACCCGCCGAATAGGGCTTTTAAGTTAATAATTATGTTTAATATACTCATATCTCGACAATAAGCTACAAAAACCAAGTTCTATACTAGACTAGATAACCCTCACGAATTCCATAATAATAAATCCTCCTATGACCATAGCCCCTATAAAAATTTCACTTAAACGTCCACAATTTTATTCAACAATAAATTGTAGGGTATTATATGGTCGGCCTCACCCGACTATAATTCGATTTATATATTATTTATTTAAGTAATATTTATTAATCAATTATTTACATGGATGTACATTTTTAGTATAAAGATTTCAACTCCTACAGTTTCTCCGATAATAATGTCAGCCGCATTTCCTCCTATTTGTTCACATAGATGTTAAAGTCCTTCGTGCAAAATATTGTAAATATTGCTTAAATCGGTTTGGTTGTAAATAATTACTGATTATATTATTAGTATTAGTATTTTTTGCTGCAGTCTAATGCATATACATATTTACATGAATAACTCCATTGCAGTTTTACTAAACAATATTATATTTTGTGGAGATAACAAATGGATGTTGATAATAATATACAAGTACTAGTATAATAATGAGTATATTTCTCTAACAAGAATGGATTAGAGAATAGTGGTATACTTAAGAGAATAAGATGAAATAAATATGACGTGCATATTGTACAATATGATACATATGGTTGGAACAAACTAATGCACGAGAAATATGATTGATAAGACTAGAAGCCCAATATTTTTAAAGAGATAATCATAGTTTGTATGACCGATCATTACAATAAAATTAATTTGCAAGAATTAAAAAATTAATTGATTAACAGTTGTTATCCAATTGAAAAAAAAAATATTACAAAAGGAATTGAATCGTTATTCATAAAATAGTAGTTTCAAAATATCAAAAATCACCTCCTTTTAGTTAGTAGTGATTTCAGTATCTCGGATGAAAATTTTATTTTTAATTTAAAATTGTAAACTCTTTCACAGATCATTTAAAGACCTTATTAGTTAGCAAAATTTTTTTCTTACAAACGATATACATCTACATAAAATTTCATATGAAAATTTTGTTTTATAAACCTTTTATAAAATAAAATGTTGTTTGTGAATAAGGGTGTTAATCTTATCAATTTAATGCTTACTGTTTCTGCAAATTAAATGTTTCCTATGACACTAATGCTATTGTCAACCAAAATAATAAAATTATTTTCATTAAATTAGAACCAAGCCACCCACCAACAATGTATTTGAAAGTAACAACAAAGGCCCGCACAACTAAATTATTGGCATTCCATTGTGGAAAAAAACTTAAATCTACTTACACGTATTACACAGCGGTCCATTGATATATTTTGAGTAAATACTAGCATACACGGACTTGAAATATGCCAATAAACTTTGAAAATATAAAATTCCAAGTATTAATGGCGTGCAAAATGTGGAATTAGAATGAAAAAGGGGGAATGGAAGACAAAAGGAGAAAAATCTGAACAAAAGAAAAAAACTTAAAATCGAACAATAATAAAAAATTGTACAACAAAATTGGCTTTATTGTTCGTAAATGTAGTACATACACGATGGGAAGGTAGTACTTGTGAAGAAGTTAAATTTACTATATTTTTCTGTTGAAATAATGACCATAATATATAGGTGGTGACAGGGAATGTGTAATACAAAAATTCTTATTTTTGTATATATAGTTTTTCATTTATTTTATGAAAAATAAGTTAGAGTGTAAAATTTTTTTTAGCGATTTTCGGTGACTGTATATATAAGTTCATAAATAAATCTCAGATCTCTGATTCTTAAAAAAAATTCAAAGATTATAATGTACCAATTCTCATATAATTTGCTAAAAGCATTAAGTTTTTATAAAATGTATTATTAAAAATGCATTCTTTGGAAAGTGATTTTTTACTTGGGACCAGGTTCATTCATGGAACAAATTTCAGTATAGTTATGATAAAAAAGTAACACAATACAAAGAAAAACAAGTATGGATTTATAGTCGGACATTGCCGACCATATGATACCCTACACCAGTCAGTACGTTAAAATTGTGAATGTTTTTTTAAATAAAGCATTTAATTTGTTTATTTGTGGAATATTTTTACTTATTGTTAACAAAAAAAGAGATTTTCTGCAAGAGGGCTCATAGGGGAGAAGGGGTAAATTTGGGCCTATCCTTATAAATTTTGGTACATGAGTTAACGTCTAGTTCAAAGTCATTTATGTAGATTTTAATGGTTTTATTAGTAATTATAAGTTAATTTTGACCTACAAGTCATTATCTGAAGGGGAGTTTGTATGGGAGCTAGGGTCAAATGAGGTCCGATCACTATAAAAACAAGTATTGTCATTTATTATTCTATAAAACTATTTTTTTTTTTTGACATTATAATATAATTATCTTGAAAATTGCGACCTGTAGCGTGTGCACAAGGTTTACATGGACACACAGACAGACGGACGGACAGACAGACATAGCTAAATCGACTCAGAAAGTGATTATAAGACTATTGTATAAGTGTAGGACCAATATTTTTGGGTGTTACAAACTTCAGCACAAACGCATAATACTCTCCCCACTATAGTGGTGTAGGGTATAAAGAATGTGGTTCCGATTGCTATTTAACACTTTATTTCTGACAACCCACGATTATTCAAGTCATTTTGTATAAAATCAAACAATATTTAAATATTGTACGAAATATCTTTTCTCGCTCTGTAAATATTTTATTTTCACCCTAATCCCTTAACCTTCAAATCAATGTTCAAAAGAATAGCTATTATATTCTATAGAAACTCTATTTCTTAAATTTTTACTTCTTACAGCAACAATCTGCCAAAATGAATATATTCTACACTTTGGTGCTATTTTTTATGGGAAATTAGATTGACAGTTTTTCAGGATTGTTAAATGTAACATTTAATGATGTCTGAAAATGTATACTTTTTCCCCAATTGCGTATTTCACACATACATAACGGTGGATATATTACAACTAAACAAAAACTAAACAAAAAATCACAGTTGCAAAATGTAAACAATTTAAAAAAACAACTTAGTTCGCCAATAAAGTCTGAAGTAAAAATATGCTTTTCGAAGAATGGAGTATGTAGCTATTTGGTGCGGGAATTCTTGGCTAAATCTTCTTTTATACTTTATTTAACAATCATTATGTTTAGAGTTTGTTTCTGCTTATGTTTCTTATTTTTGGTTGCATGACATGTTGCTATACACATACTTAAAAATATTGCCACGGATAGCATTCATACTTTGTTACATATGTATGTATGTATGTATGTATGTATGTATGTATGTATGTATGTATGTATGTATGTATGTATATATGGGCAATTTCCTGTTAAGTGACCCAACTACAATTGATTTGGATGAAGTTTGCACCATGATTAATAAAAATCTGCCAAATTTCGAGGCCCTTTTTTGCTCCAAGAAAGCTTATACAAATTTCCTTAAGGGATTCATAGTCACTTAATAGTATGGGTGTGGGATATATAAGAAATTAAAAATTTTAACTCAAGAATAAGATTTTTTCAATATTGTTTTCAAAGTGGACTTTTTTGCTCAATGAAAAGAAGGCTTAGACTATTTCTATTAATTTTGGAATGCAACGCGTATGTATAGAATGAAAGTATTTGAATATAAAAGAGCCATATGCTGTTTGCTTCCTAATTAGTGAACACAAAGCTTTATAAAGGAAATATTTAAATCCTTATACGGATATACTTTGAAACAAAACAGTGCAAAAATAGCAATATTTCTTGATCGACAGAAAATGTTTGTCTTGCCTACTATCCCAAAGTACTAATCTAGGTTAAAATTTCATCTAAATCGACTTTTTAAAATGGACACGAAATTGGTCATAAGTACATTATAGTTCCCCGTGTTTATGATGAAGAAAAATATTCCTACTGAAATTGAAAACATGGTTTATTCTCATATGTGACCACCCTAATATACATGTTTTTCAATCCTGTATTAGTTGTCTCATCTGCTTCTTTCTTTTGCAAAATTTTTGTTATAGCAATTTTACTTTGTCAGTTTTCTTGTTATAATGATATTTGACATCATTTCCGTTTTCGGTAATAGCCGCAATGATGGTAAATTGTTGCCATCATTTCGCCACACTGCTAGTAAGAACAGAACAGATTTTCGTATACATCAGTTTAAGTTTAAAGTTAAACAAACAGGGTTTGTTGTTTTGAGAATAAAGTGTAAAAATCAACTTTTTATGGAAATTTGAACTGATTACTTATAACTCAATTAAATTTTCATATAAAAATTTATTCGTAATAAAAAATTTAAAGGATTTATTTAAAAAAAATGTACATTAAACTCCACTTCCGATGGAAAATTATGGTGATCATAAATTTTTTCTGTTTTTGGATCTACATCCGATTTGATATGTATAACTCATACAAACATCAATTTTTTATAGAAAAAAGTCAGAAAGAAACTAGTAGGAAAGTATAGTCGGGCATGGCCGACCATATAATACCCTACACCATCAGTATATTTTTAAAATTTTTACTTTTTATAAAGAAACTTTTATGTTGAATATTACAATAATACCAAAATATTTAAGCAATTTATTGATAACAAAAAACTAAAATTTCTAAATGAGGTTTTATATAGGTCAAATATGGGCCGATCCTCGGTAAATTTGGGAAAAGGATATATTTTTAAATAGCAGTTAGTTTTGTTGAGTTTCATTGCGATACAAATGGTTACAAGGCAATTTTAGACGTTTAAGAAATTTTTTGAAGGGGGCTAGGGTCAAATAAGGGCCGATCCTTACGAAAATCTGCAGTGTCATTTATACTTATATAAAACTTATTTGTGCCAATTTTTAGAGAGATAATAGAATATTTGACGTAATTATGGCATAAAAAGTTCAAATCGGTAGGCACGGTTGTATGGGGGCTAGGTGAAATAAAGGACCGATTTTCAATAGGCTTCGTCCCTGTGCCAAAAAATATGCTTGGTCCAAATTTCATCAAATTATCTTGAAAATTGCGGCCTGTACCTTGCGCACAAGGTTTACATGGACAGCCAACCAGCCGGACAGACGGACGGACATGTTATAATCGACTCAAAAAATGATTCTGAATCGAACTTTAAGGTGGGTATTGGACCACTATTTTTGTATGATACAAACATCAGCACAAACGTATAATACCCTCCCCACTATAGTGGTATAGGGTTTAAAAAGATCTAAAATAAACTACGGTCCGATTTCTATCATAATTTAGACAATAATTTTGGGAAACCCAAACTACGCTTTCACACATTTTACTGCTAACCCTGCCATATAAATTTCCTCACTAACCTCTTCAATCCGTCTAATCCATAACATTATAGTGAATACTGTTTGCTAAATGCAGTAACAGTATGCCTTAAGTAAAATATTATATTTTTTATGGTCGCTAAAGATATTGAATTCTTTTGTTGTTCTTCTTACTTATGAGTACCTTATTTTATCTTTTACTTTTTTTAATTTTCACTCATTCCTGTCAATTCTTGTTTTCTTTAAATAGTACCATGAAGTTTAGTAAACATTTCTACTAGTTGACCAGAGTTTTTCTATAGTTTATCGTTAGAGCTGCTTCTGTTAGTTTTGATTTTTTTCTCTCTGCTTCACTCTATCATTTTCACTTAAATGATACCACTATAATGGCTTTTCCTGATTGAATTCCTTGCTTAAGTGTTAATTAAATTTGACTCACCCGTAATGGGTAGTGAGTCGTACATATATTTTTCATAGCTTTTCTTCATTTCATATTTATGATCTATATAAAACTTCATAATTTTAACTTAAACAAAAAGACTTAATGTATATGAAATAAAAATGGCATACAAGACCCTAAGATTATTTATGTTTATCTTAGAACTATTAAAAAAAAAACTTAAAATTTAATTTACTAAGGTACCCTTAAAATCCAGCGGCCCATAGCAATAATTTTGTTACAGCAGTACACATGTAGGTAGTTTTATATTCGTTAATACTGTCTCCTTCCAAACTTTTACATCTTTTACTTCGAGAAATTTTTTAAAAATTATTGAAAAAGAAGGCGGACAAGAAAAATACATTTTCTTCTTTCATATTCAAAGATTTATAACTGTCATATACTATATTAGTTAGTAAATCTTTCGTTCATTGCGTTTTATGATGGCCAAGCACAATGATGGAAAATAATCGTTAGTGAGTTGTTAATTGTATTTGGTTAATGGTTTGTGATAAAATTTAATCGAATTTTCTTTCTCAGTCGTGTTGGTTTATTATAAAATCCCTTTTTTTGTAGTTTTATCCCCATTAAACAAATTACAAAGAACAACAAAGGAAATTAAATCAAGGTATTCAAAATGTATTAGTACGTATTTTTGTATATATCAAGGAAAGAAAGGATTACACAGAACTTTTTAAAATTTTTGTATACAAAATTTTTAAATATGGTATTTTCCGTTTGTGTTTATAAGGTAGAAAATGTGAAAAATATTTTATGTACATATGTATATACATAAAATGAAGATTTACAATTTTAGGAAATAAATAAAATGTTGGCATTTTAACCACTTAAAATTATTTGTAAATGTAAATTGTGAAAAATATAATATCTCCAATTCTTTGAAATGTTTCTCAAAAATTTCAAAATTTTGAGCTGGGCTGGAGACGCGTATTATTTTCACTTTTACAAAATAGGTGTAAAAATTTCTTAATTTTTAGCTTATTTACAAAAATAGTTTGGGGTTTTACTTGATCCATTTCAGAAATTATCAGATTATTTTGGAGTTTATGTGCCTCATATAAATAAATACTCTAAAAATTTCATATACAAGGTCGATTTATCCCTCCTAAAAATACTTTTATGTAAGTACCTATCGAATAAATTGCAACTTTAGATCTTTATAAGTTTGCTTTCTTATGATATATTATTGCACATATCAATACTAAAAACTGCAAATATTTCATTCAGCAATCCATAATATTCCGCAAAATGTCCTTTTCCAACTACATTTTGGTTAAACGTTCTTTTATTCTTGGTTAACCGACAAACCGGTTTCTTCAAAAATCTGTTTTTATAAACACTATTTGGTACTCAAGTATACAGCTACGGTGACTAAAGTATCAAAATGTCTAGAATTAGTAATTGACACAATTTTTATTGATATTTTCGAAATAATCATTTTAGAGGTGAGTGTCTCCAGCAGATTTATTCCTAAAGTATCCGGAAGATGTCGCTGTAATGTTCTATAAATGTCTAGACTATAATGGGAACTTGAAATTCGATTGTGTCAGTATGTAGTAATAAATCGTAATTGATACAGTTAATAAAGTGAAGCATGCTTTCGAGTGTTGAATATAAATATACGCCTTACAGTTTACTGTATCAGTTGTGTGTGTGTAGTTTAAAAAAGTGTCCTTGTATAAGACTGTATAAGAGTTGTTATATCTATGAACCGATTTAATGGTTTTATTTTATATTAAATAAAAGATTCCGGTCAATTTCAAAGAGCAATTAACAAACCTTTAAGTTGAAAACAAGAGGAGATGGAGAAAAACCAGCAGGTTTGCTAGGAGCTTCAGAAATATAAGGCCATATCGGAGATTTAAAATTGCCAGAAAATGTTTAAATTAAGGCTTGAATAAAAAATTGTTTAAAAATATGTTTAGGTAGATAGGTAAAAATAAACGCGGACATCCTTAACCATGAACAAAAGATTTCTAATAATTTTCTGACCCGATGTAGTCCATGTGTCCGGCGTACATTTTGGGTGTCTTCGCAGCAGAATTTAATAAAATTAAGAGTCAGTATATCTCAAATGTTTGACATATACTGACTTTAAAGTATACATCGGCTTATATTTTTGTTCATCTGTACAACTTACTAATTGAGTGTCGAATAGGGTTATAACCAAAATTAGGTAGTTTTAATAATGAAAATATATTTCGGTTCATTTTGGTGCAAAAACCTTCCGTGGCAAAGGGATTTTCTATAAACATTCACAAACAAAATTACACGAATTTTTATTATATTAATAAAAATTTTTGGGAACAAAATTTAAAGGAATGAAAACCGCCGCTTAATAATTGATTTTTCTCCGTGCAAATATCGTAGTCAAACAATGGCACTAATTTATTATAGAAATTTTTCAGTTCTGTATAAAAAAATTTAATTTAGTTAATTAAAATTGATTCATATGCCGGGAAACTTTTTTAATGCTCGGGATAAAGTGATATGCTTTTTTGGCGTATATTTTGTTTTATAAGGAGTGAGATCGAAAAATTCTTAACACACGTTTTTCATTATATTTTTCAACCAAAGTATTATTTGATTTTTTTTTTGATCAAGTTACCTTTGAAAAACATGTCAGTTATTATGTGTAATATCAATTATATTAATTTTTTGTTAATCTGATTAAAATGAGTGACCAGAAAAAAGTGCGTACTGAAATTATTAAATATTTTCAACTAAACCCAACTTGGTCTTACAAAAAGTTGGCCAAGCATACAAAGGTCTGCCGTCAAACTGTTTCCAATGTTATTAAACAGTACCGGGAGAACTTGTCAGTTGATAGAAAACCTGGTTCAGGTAGAAGGAATGGTCCACATGATGTTTCTAAAGCCAAAAAATAGAACGCATTTTCAAAAGATTGGGAGCTCTTTTGAAAATGCGTTCCGGTAGGAAAGCAGCTCGGTTAGCTTAGCTCTCGGACTATTTGGTACGAAAAGTTAAAGCTAATGCAGGTTTAAAAACATACAAGGCTCAAAAAGTTCCTGACAGGAACGCTGCTAAAAATTTAGAGGCCAAAAACAGAGCACGGAAATTGAAGTCAAGTTTTATAAAAAAAATATTCTTGCTGCATAATGGATGACGAAACGTATGTTCTGGCAGATTTTTCGCAACTTCCAGGTCAAAAGTTTTATGTTGCTGATGCTCGAGGGAATGTTGAAGAAAAGTTTAGGACCCAAAAGCAGACAAAATTTCCCAGGAAGTTCTTGGTATGGCAAGCAATATGCAGTTGCGGCAAAAGAAGCCAATCATTTGTTACAACGGGCTCTATAAATACCGAAATTTACATCAAGGAATGTTTACAAAAAAGGCTGCTTCCATTCATAAGACTTCATAATGTGTCCACTTATTTTTGGCCTGACTTGGCATCCTGTCACTATGGTAAACAAGCCCTTGAGTGGTACAAGAACAATAATGTGGTATTTGTACCAAGAGAGGCAAATCCTCCAAACTGCCCGGAGCTAAGGCCAGTGGAGAGATATTGGGCTCTTGTTAAAAGAGAATTGAAAAGTACAAAAAAGGTGTCCAAAAGTGTGGTAGATTTTAAACGGAGATGGACTACATGTTCGAGCAAAGTGACAGAAAGCACTATAAAAACGTTAATGGAAGGGTTTCCGAAAAGGGTTCAAAATTTCATCACTAGTGATTAAAACTATAAAAATATTTTGTTTTGTAAATTGTAATAATAATTTGAATCAAATAAAAAAAAAATAAAGCTGTAAGTTTAGTGGTTTCTTTTTTATAAACATATATGTATGTTAAGAATTTTTCGATCTCACTCCTTATGGTCTATGTTCAATGGATTGGATGGATGGATTTTCAAAAATTTAACATTAAAGTTATGAACCTAGTGTTGATAATATTCACCCCTATTCTCCACACTACATTCGATTTAAAATTCTTTATTTTTAAAATAAATTTCACACAAGCAAATTCAGAGTTTCAGTATATTTATTGTTAAAATTATTTATTTTCATGTTATTCATACAAAATTAATTGTGGGCTTTAAAAATATTGTTGTAAGTATAGTTATTTTTAATATTAAGTATGTATATTTTAATGTACAAGAATGGATGTGAAAAAAAATTCATTACAACTCATAAAACATAAATTTATTATTTAAAGAATATTAAATAAACATAAATAAGAAGATTAAACGAACTATGGTTTTCACAACCGAAATAAAAATCATTAAAAAAATGGTGGCTAAACTTAAAAACTAGTTGATGTTTAGTCGTAGCTTTTTACACACATTTACAAAATGTGATCAAAGATTTAAAGGAGGACATCTAAACATACGCGCTTGTTATAAGAATTATTTTTGTTTACAAAGCAATATTAAAACAGTTATGAAAAATAAAAATAAACCTAAAAAAATTGTTCATAAAATAAAAGAAAACAATGAAAATTACATACATTTTCTATGCACAAACAATTACACGCTAAAACGAGTTAATGAAGTTTATTTTTCATGTATAGTACGCAACTCTCTTCCAACTGTTTTACCGTTGAGGCTCTTTACATAAATAATTTTGTTTTAAAGACTTATTTCCGAGAGTTGTTCTTTAATTCCTCTTGTAATACATGTGTAATTGTGAGTCTATTTGTAAAAACGTTTTTTTTTTCATTTATATTTTAATGAATTAATAAACAAGATGTTGGCAAAGAGTGAACAAATATGTAGAGTATCACAAAACGAAATGCACTGTACCCTCTTGTGCTGATTTAAGTATACATATTGTTTACTTTATTTTTAAATAAAAGTATTCTTGATTTGTTATTTTTTTTTTTTTTGTCTTTTTCAATTCAAAAAAGTGATTTTGTATTTTGTTCTAGAAAATTATACTCTATAATGAGTTTTTTTGTTTTTTTTTTCAATTCTAAAAATATTGATTTTTGCATTTTTTTGTATTATTTGTTAGGATGAGAAACAAATCTGTTTGTTATAGTTAAAAATTAAAAATACATATACTAAAATTAATTTAATATTAAGTCCTTATAAACTAATTCTTGATTTTTTCATTTAATCAAAACGCGTATGTCTGGTATTACCACCGCCACTACTACTGCCGCCACCGCGTCCGTAGCCTCCTTCATTATTGCTACCACCGCCGTAACTGCGGCCACCACCATAACCGCCACCGTTATTGTTGCCATAGCCTTTGTTGCCTCCGCCCATTGAACCCTTTTTGAAGGTGCCATTGAAACGAGAATTGCCGCCACCGCCGTAACGTGAACGACCACCATCGCCAAAGCGGTTATTGCGTGCCATACCTTCTAAAGCAGGACTGATTTCCTATAAAGAGAAAATGAAAAGAAAATTTTGTGAATTAGTTTTATTGCAAAAAGCCTTCTGTTTAAGCAATTTAGGCCCGTATTCTGAAAGAAGAATGTAAAACAATATTTATTTGCTTTCTTTCCTTCTTTCTGAATTCGTTGAAAAATATTTATTTAAATTTTAAATATTTTTAATAAGTTTTTAACTAAAGTAAAAGTTAAATGTTTTTGTTAAATAATTTGTTTAATTAATAAAAGAATATATTTCTTAACAAAATATTTTAATAAAAAAAAATAGTTTAATAACAAATACTTCGAAATATTTACCTGATTAGCCTCTCTTAAAACATCAACTAAAGCTTTGGATTGTTTAGCATTATTGCGTGTAAAGAATGCATATGATGTGCCCTTTGTATTTGAACGACCAGTACGACCAATACGATGAATATAGTCCTCCGAAGATTGTGGATAATCAAAATTGATTACAAACTTAATGCCATCAACATCTGTTTTAATTTTTGAACAATTGTAAAAATTGTTAAGAAATAAATAAAGAACATACAAAAGAAAAAACACAAATTAATAATGTTTAAAATTTTCAAGTAAAAAATAAACTAAAAGAAATACAAATTAAATGATATAAAGTATTTATTACAAAATTAGATAAAGAGTTCTTGTTGTTCCATGACTTTTTGTTGTTTAATATTAGTTTTATATTTTGTCCTTTTTTGTAAACAAAGAGTTGCTAACACTTTCGTTTTAAAGTTAGAATTTTGAAAAATAAATTATTTTAATTTATACTTAATAAAACTTAATACAAAGTGTTCGCTTGTTATTGATTAAATAAAAGTTTAAGAGCTTTTTTTGGTGTAAAATAAATGTTACTTTACCTTGTTATTTTCGGTTTTATTATTTCGTATCAATTAATTGAGAGGGGCAAACTCTTCGCAGCCACGTCGTTTAGGTGCTGTAGAATGGGCATTAAGACGACGTAGTGTTGAAGAGCCTGTAGTCTTTTTTTAAACAACTTGAAAAGTATTTTCTTTCTTAAGAACAAAACTAAACGTCGGTTTTGATATCTCGGTTTAGCTTTTTTCAACAACGTTAGTTTAGATACGCTTACAACAAATATTTGAGTTGTTTTTTTAGAACTAGACACACATGATCAGCAGGAGAGTTGGTTTTTGTTTGTTTGTATACGTTGATTAGAAGCCAAAGCCATCACTTTCATGTTTTGTCACGAGTGTAGCGCACCAATGTATTTAGCAGTTTAGTGCGCCTAAGGCTCCAGCATCCATCCGGTTGTACACTTACGAACATACACACACACAAATAACGCAAGCATGTAGACATTGTTTTGGATTAAAAATAAACTATCACTGGTTTCTGACTAAAATGTGTTCTTTGTTACTCCTTTCATTCATATTTACTATAGCTGACAACGTACTGTTGGGAATGAAGAACGTTGAAGCAAATGATGATGTTGTCGTATTGTAGTTTTTGGTTTGCCATCATACACAACAGCTATTCAACATTTGTTACGACTCCATTTAATACGTCTGTCATACACAGCTTAGCTTTCTTTAATACTTTGCAAAATTACAATTTCCAAATAGAAACCACCAAATCACTATTGTTGGCATAATGATCCAGCCTTTTCTAATTGAAACTTAGTATGTTGATTTTATTTTTAATTTTGTTCAACTAGTACTTAATCAAAGAACACATTAGAGACATCACGTTGAGTCATAGTTGCGAGATATACATAGGTTGTTTTCCTGTTTGCCTGCGTGTGCTTTTATTTATTTTGCTTGTTTGTCCAACTTTTAAGCGGAGAGCATTTCCAGTTTCATGAGAGAATTTTTACAAAGGAATAATTTTATTTCTTATAAAAACAAATTTCAAAAAGATCCCCTTTAAAAAATGGCTTTAATTTCTCTCTGGTTGATTGGTATGCACTCCGTCTTTTTAATGCTGTTCCCGTGTGTCCCCAAAAATACAGGGTAAAGATTGTATATTGTGTTTTTATAGTTATACAACAAAGGTTTTACTACATCAATAGATAATTATAATATTGATAGATATACTCCTATTTAGTCGTGTTAACAACTAGACTTCAGAGGCCTCTTGTAATATAAATACATGATGATGATAGGGATATGAGTCGTTAGGTAGACATTATTATTACACGGATCTGTTAAAGGTGGTGGTATATTTTAGTATGTAGCATTTACTAACTGCAGCATATATGAAAAATAATGCTTTTGCTACGCTCTGCTATAATTTGAGACTCCATCATACAAAAGCGTAACCACATTTTTTTCGTGCCTTCTATCAATATACCGCCTCCTTGTGTTTTGTTTTTACTAGACATGTAAAGCATATACCGTTCGGTAGCGGTGGTGTTACGGTACTACGACATACCCTTTTTTCCAATGGCCTTGTGGTAAAAAAGTGTTGCCGCCTATCCGCTTGCCGCCGCTTTCATGTTTTACTTTAATTATGTAATGCATCATTGACAACTTTCACATTGCAATGGTATTCTTTATCAACTTTCAAAATTTCCATTAAAATTTCTTTTTCAATTTCAGATTACTAGCTGACATTTTATCCCCACCATGCAACCATTTATGGCCTCTGTGAACGAAACGGAAAAAGAGATTGTTTTTGGAAGAAACGAAAACAAAACAGTGTTTTGGGGGAAATGATAAGGGGGAAAGGAGAAAAATATTCCGTAAGTATTAATAAAGTCATGTTAAAAGAGATCTTATAATTAAAATTCTAAGTGAGTAGTTGCTAGTAATATGGCTATTGTATTTTTACAACAATTTAGAATGAATCTCAGCAGCTGAGTGTTAAAAGTTATGAAGTGAATTGTTTAAAGACTACAAAAACCAATACTAAAAAAGAATAAAAATGTAAAATTTCAAATGCAAAATATATTAATTAATTTATCAAAACATTTACAATTTTTGTAAATAATTAAAAATATTTCATCTTTTTTAAAATTATTTTTTTTTTATTTTTGCATGTGAAGTTTTTGAAACACTTTTATGTTTTCTTTTAAGAAAAACTTTTCCAACTTTTTTTTCTTTAGCCATTAGAAACAAATATATGAGCGAATGAGTTTATGAATGGTGATAATCAAGATAAATCAAAATGCAAAATGCTTGTTGAAATAATGAGGAAGAAGCAACAAAAAGACTTACCTAAACCACGAGCAGCTACATCAGTAGCAACTAAAATGTTGGATTTGCCAGAGCGGAATTCACGTAAAACAAAATCACGTTCAGATTGTGACTTGTCGCCATGAATAGCGCCACAGCGTACACCGAAACTACGGATAAAACGTACTAAATGATCGACACGGCGTTTAGTTTCAACGAAAATAATAATTTTGCCAGGATTTTCGCTGGTATCATAAATTTCTGAAAGCAGAGCTTTAAGTCTGGAAAAAATAGATATTAACAAAAAAATATTAAAATATATTAATGTATTGCATTGTTATTTATGAGAAGTTTATACATTTTTTTCATTATTACGAGAAAATATAAATAATATTTGAATACTTACTTTTCTTCTTTGTCATTTTCATCGCAAACTTCGACAACCTGACGAATATTGTGATTGGCCGACAATTCCAATGAACCAATGTTGATTTGTATGTAGTCGCCGAGAAAATCTTCTGCCAATTGTTTGACTTCTTTGGGCCAGGTGGCAGACCACATAAGGGTTTGACGGTCGGGACGAATTTGTGAAATAATTTTACGAATTTGAGGTTCGAAACCCATATCCAACATACGATCGGCTTCATCTAAAACCAAATATGTGCAACGTTTCAAATTTGTAGCGCCAGCGGCCAAGAAATCAATCAAACGACCAGGAGTGGCAATAACAATTTCGCAGCCACGTTGCAGATCACGCATTTGTCCACCTTTAGGGGCACCGCCAAACACACAAGTATTGCGTACATACGAAGATGAGCCAAATTCAGTGGCAACCTGTTGGATTTGTTGTGCCAATTCACGAGTGGGAGCCAAAACTAAAGCAATGGGACCATCACCTCTTTGCAAGGGCTGTTGGTTATTGATGTGCACAATGGCGGGTAAAATATAACCCAAAGTTTTGCCAGAGCCGGTCTTGGCAATACCAACGAAATTGTGGCCACTCATAGCAATGGGCCAGCCTTGGGCTTGAATTGGTGTGGGAGCTTTGTAGCCTTGACGGTTGATTTCCTTCATGCAGTAATCAGGGAAGTAGGCTTCATCAAAATCTTGAATGGGGTTGGGGGCATTACCGCGTACAGTAATTTCATGTTCATCGCGATACCGTTGCACTTCATAAGGAGAACGATTGGCAACAATGGGATGCTCTTTGTAGAAGTCCTTCTTGAAAGGAGCCAAATTTGTGAAATCCATATCGCGGATAGACAAATCCTGGTTATTGCCACCACCATTGCCTCCACGACGATCATTGAAACCGCCGCCGAAGCCACCACCGCGACCTCCACGATCATTGCCACGACCTCCCTTTTCAACACGGCCCTTGCGTACGCCATGGTAGTCATTACCACCACCGCCGCCTCCTCTGTTGCCGTAACGGTTACCACCGCCTGAACCTCCATGTTCATCACGTCCACCGCGATTACCACCATAAGTTCTGTCATGAGGAGCCCTAAAAGTAAATAAAATCATAAATTGTTTATTTTTCGAATAGATACAAAATTACTGCCTTTTTTTAGATTTTCTATGAGTTTTGTTTTTATCTTCAATTTTGAACATTTTTTGTCATCTGTTCTGCTTAAAGTTTTCAATAATAATGAGTTCACAAAACTAATAAAATAAGGCAAAGATATAAGAGATTTTTTTCTTATTAAATCTGCTTAATCTTACTATAAATTTATTTGTTTTTTTTCTGTCTATAAAATTAATACGTTTATAAAATAATGAGCTATTTTATATAAAAAGTGTATTTGCCAACAAAAATCAGTTCATTATTACATGTATGAGCTTTAAATTGTGTTTGCATGTTTGTTGGTTGTTTAAATTATAAATTAATGAAAAATTATATACCATCTGGCTGTTGGTACTGCAATTGTTTGTTGTCTAGTTGTGTTTTTATTCGTTCATTTACATATATATATTTTCTATTTGATTTTTGAGGTAAATTTATAAAATGTACTTGGATTCTTGATTGTCGCGTGAATTTATTTAATTGTTTTGTTTTTATATATTTATTTAAAGTTTTATTTTTAAATTAAGGGTAATATAACAAATTGTCTATTTGAGTAGAGAAAACATGCAATATAATTTATATAGATATAAAGTTTAATAAATTGATTTGTAATGTAGATTAGGAAAAAGAATGAGGAAAAGAAAGTTTAAAGTAAGTAGCATTTCATGGAACATTTATATTAAAAGTATTTTTTTACAAATTAAAAAAATATTCGAATCGATTGAGATATGTTATATTTATATACTTATAATACTTTGATATTTGAATCTAAAATAATTACTTTGTTATATTTAAAAATAGTTCGTTCTTCTATTTTAATAATAACACGATGTGATAGTAAAATATTACTTAACATGTGACCAAATTAAAAAATATTTTCTTTGAAGATAAAACCCGATTTTCATGCCATACCTACTCAAAGCTTTAAAAACCATTAATCGTTAAATTGTTATTTACATTATTAAGATTACTTAAAGTTACAGGCATTCTAGGAATAAGTTTGAAATATTCTAAAAGATGCATAGATCCGGGAGCGAATGTAAAATTTTCGTATCGATGAGTATAAAGAATTTTTAGAAACATTCTATGAATGATTGATCAAGGTCTAAATGTATAAAAATTGTTAACTGAACATAAATTTTAGAATATTTAACAGAGAAACTTTTCAAACATAAATGGCTTCATAAATAAATAATGAAAACCATATTGCGTTTCAAATATTTATTTGTACAGCTATTAGGTACCTAGTACACCTATTTGAGTTTCATTTCGCTTTGCTTATCTTTCCTATTTCTAACGTCAAAACCAAATTAGTATGTATTTATTTTATCACTGTATAAGTGAGAAGTTATTTGGGTATTTTTCTGCTTGCCTTTCATCTGACAACAAAATGCCAAAGAGCAGTCGTAAAATACAAGATTAGACCGACAGCTATGAATAGCGAAAATTATAACATGTCTATCACGGTGTTTTTTAGTGCTATAAACACAAATACACAAGAAATACACACGATAATGTTGAGTTGGCAAATAATTATAAGAAATTTTGCCATTGACTTAATATAATAAAGTCACGAATAAATATGTATAAGCACACTCATAAATGATAAAGTAAATACAACAAAAAACGATACGAAATAGTGTGTACAACAAAATAAAACTCGAGGCAAATGCAAAAAACGTGTAATTTATCTTGGACTGGTTTTTAATATGACGCATATTCTTCCGTAAATTAGTTGTATGTGAAAATTGTAGCCAAGGGGTAGGTAGGGAGTAAATGGTAGAAAAGTGAAATTATAACAGGTAGTTTTAGAACAGAAAAATGTGATTATTAATACTTTGTAGAAATATCAGTACTAATATTTCTAAAGAAAAAATGTGTATACAGAAAAAACGATTAAGGGTTAATTATTATTGTACTTTCTGTTTTAGTTTGTCTTTTTTTCATATTCCGAGTTTACAAACACATGTTTAACAAACAAGGGAAGAAAAATAGCACAAAAGATAATGTACACATAGGAAAAAACCCAGACTTTTAGTATACACACTAAAGTTTTTGAAGAAAAAAATTTACTAACAAAATCTATTAAAAAGTAACCTACAAAATGGTCGACTCAAAACCACATTTTTAATTCTTAAAAAATTAATTGCATATCGTTGTGTACTTACATGTTACCAAATTTGTTTTCTTCGTCTGAGTAGTCTTCTTGATATAAAGATGTTTGTTTTCTATTTACTGAATCCCTTTTGGTTTCTTGAACTTTTGCAGGCTTTTCCTTAAGAGTTGACTCGTCAACCGCTTCTCCTTTGTAATTTGAAGATTCCACTAAGTACACGCTAGAGCGTTTAAAATCTCGATAAAATTCTTTAGTAATTTTATTTGTAGAAAGGAGCTCTAGTTGTTGACGTCCTAAATTGCGGTTACTAACTCCTAACTGATGAGGTATTGTGGGAAAAGCTTGAATGGTTTTTCTGTTGGTTGTTGAAAAAAGAAAATGGCGTCGTTGTGTTAAATTTTCCATCACATTTTTATTGGTTGATGATGAAAGTAATATATTTTTAATACAATAAGCGGCTTTTAAATTCGCATTTTCGTAACACGAGTTTTTAGCAAGTAGAGGCACTATTATTTTAAACATTTTACTTAGAAAATTTATAAAATTAATATTATATATATCACACTTAATTTTATAACTTTTTAATTTTTCTCTCAACAAAAACTCGTGCACCAACGCGAAGAACCGCAGACGTTCTTACCTAACCTCGTCCAAAAGTGGAATGACGCATGACACGATAATTTCTTTACATATTTACTTTTTTGAACATCGTTGTAATTTTTAGCACTAGTAATACAGGGTTGTATTTTGAAAAGTTGAAATTGGAATGAAGTGGAATAAAACAAACATTAATGAAGGAAATTATGGAAATTTTATTAAAATAAATTTATGTATTTTTTATGGTAAAACACAACATATTAGTTTTAATAATATGTTATAACAATACATAACTAATACCTAAGAAAACGTAAAAATACACCCAAGAAAAAATGAAATAATTGAGTTAGAGGTGACGCATAAATAAAATTCTTTTATTCAAAATATTTATTTCTCGATGTGTTCTTTACCTAATTCATACAATTGTTGCAGATATAAAATGTTTATGTACATACATACATATGTATGTATACAGATTTTCAAAAATGAGGATTTTATTGAGATAATAAATAATTTATTTGTATTAAAATAATATTTTCTATGTACATTAATTAATTAAATTTATTTAAATATGTTTTAAGGAATAATTTTAATTACAATTGGAATCGCTGTCGACAAATCACAGAAAAAAAGCGAGCGACGAATTAAGTGACAGACCAAAATTTTGTGACGTTTATAAGAAAAAATCAAAGCAAAATGATGTTTCGTTTAAAATAATTTTTTAAGATATAAAAAGGAATGATTAAAAAATTATAGATTTATTTATATTTATTTCATTTAATATCTTCCATTTATAATAATACCCCATTCACACTGTGCAATATTTGTAATACACGTTCACATTCATCATTAAACCCTAATAGCTAGGGTTCTATAGTTGAAACGAAAAGTCGACCTTTCGACTTTTTTCATTTAGTTAAAAGTCGACTTTTAGACTTTTTGCATTTAATGAAAAGTCGATTTTTTGACTTTTTGCATTTTATGAAAAGTTTATTTTCCGACTTTTTTCATTTAATTAAATGTCGACTTTTAGACTTTTCGACTATAAGTATTTTATAAGTAGTCGACTTTTTGACTTTTTCTGACTTTTTGACGTTTCGACTTTCAGATTTTTTTCGACTTTTCGACTTTTTGCGACGTTATTCGACTTTTTGACTATTTTTGACTTCTTTCGATTTTTTTCCGACTATTTTTTGACTTTTTTAGATTTTTCCGACTATTTTAGAGTTTTTGACTTTGTTCCACTTTTTTAAAATTTTCGACTATTTTTGACTTGTTTCTACAATTTTCGACTTTTTTCGACTCTTCTACTTTTCGACTTTATCCGACTTTTTCCGATTTTTTCTGACTTTTTTTCGACTTTTCGACAGATAAATAATAAAATAAGAGAAAAATGCAAATGAATAGAAAATATACGACTTAAACTGTTGAAATAATGTTATAAATGTATTTATTACACATTAAGTAATTCAACTGTTCAGTGTGAACTTGGTATAACACATGCCGAAAAATGCGCATTATAACAGCCCCGTTTTTGAAAGATTTTTAGCAAAATATTTTGAACATATGGCAACGCTACAATGTAAAAATAAAATAATAATGAGAGGATCGCCGAGCAGAGATACAAGCCGATGCAAAATGATCGTCGGCGGCGGCTAAATTGTCGGTTCAATTTAACTTTTTTTGCAGAAATTGACCTTATAAAATTTTTACAATTTCTCTTAAAGTATCAGAGGTATTGTTATAAAATCAAATAAACTTTCTCTACTATACAAAAATAATTAAGGAATAAAAGTATTTTAAAAATATTGAATTTTGTAGAAAATATACTGTAATTTTACGGGCAAATTGGAAGACTTTCTTAATCGGTTAGTTTGTTTATTTGTTCTTTAAGTTACTTAGTTTCCGAACCTAAGATTTATTTGGCCAGTAATTAAAATTATACAACGCAATCACCAATTCTAGCTAGAAAAGACTAGCTCATATGTTCCAATTAAAATTAAAAACTTAGGTTAAGTTAACACGATTGCACATGGCCAAATATGCACCTCAAGAAATACTGTAACTTGGTTCAGTTATCTGACGTCACACATTAGCCAATGTTGTTTGAAACGTAAAACTCTCGAAGGCAGAGCAAAAAGGACGGCCTGATTACCCTTAAACGATAATGGCAACGACGCACGACAGTCTTCCTCCACCCAGAGCTGAATTACGAATGGTCTTAATCGGTTAATTAAGGGATATTATTCTATTTATTCGCTATTTGCAAATTTTAATTTATTCGAGCAATTAATCGTCAAAAAATAATCGATTAACCGAATGCATAATCGTTTGCTTTTCTAACTATTGCTTTTTCTAACTATTGTAATTTTTATATAGAAAAATGTTTATATAGAAAAATATTTTTAATATACCTATACACATAATGCACAGAAGTTAATTTGCTGACAAGAACAACAACAAAATTTTAGCTATTTTTCTTGCAATAAGCTCAATATTATAGATTGAGACCTATTTTTATACCCTACACCACTACAGTGGGGAGGGTATTATATGTTTGTGCTGATGTTTGTAACATACAAAAATATTGGTCCAATACCCACCTTAAAGTATACCGATCGATTCAGAATCATTTTTTGAGTCGATTAAGACATGTCCGTCCGTCTATCCGGCTGGCTGTCCATGTAAACCTTGTGCACAAGGTACATGCCGCAATTTTCAAGATAATTTGATGAAATTTGGACCAAGCATGTTTTTTTGGTACAGGGACGAAACCTATTGAAAATGGTTGAAATCGGTTCATTATTTCACCTAGCCCTCCTACAACCGTACCTCCCATAATTACGTCAAATATTCTATTATCTCTCTAAAAATTGGCACAAATAAGTTTTATATAAGTATAAATGACACTGCAGATTTTCGTAAGGATCGGCGCTTATTTGACCCTAGCCCCCCATACAAACCCCCCTTCAAAAAATGTCTTAAACGTCTAAAATTGACTTGTAACCATTTGTATCGCAATGAAACTCAACAAAACTAACTGTTATTTAAAAATATATCCTTTTCCCAAATTTACGGAGGATCGGCCTCATTTAGAAAGTTTTTATTATCAAAAAATTGCTTAAATATTTTGGAATAATATTCAACATAAAAGTTTCTTTACAAAAAGTAAAAATTTTAAAAATATACTCATGGTGTAGGGTATTATATAGTCGACCATGCCCGACTATACTTTCCTACTTGTTAATTTAGGATGTAAATACACTTTTAGTGATCTATGTGAGTTCAAGTACATTTCGAGGTTACATAAGAGTATAAAGATGTTCTTACCAAATAATAAACAAATTTTGCAATTCTTTACTTTGTAGTTTTTGTTAATCATATTTTTGTATATTTAAATAAATTATAAATAATATAAAAATTGTACAATAATTTGGTTAACTAGATATTAATTAATAATAATTTTATTCTAAAAGTAATAACAATAAAATCAATATGATTTATTAACATTAGACTTAACGGAAAAACAAATTGATCGCATATACATAAATTAAATAAATTATAAACCTAATAAATAACAAAAACTGCGATACATTTTAGCGCGTCGACCTTTTAGACAACCATATAAGTCGTTAATTTTCAAACAATCGATTTTGCTCAGCGTTTTACGTTGTCCAATACGTACACCCGGCTGTAATGGTGTCATGGTCGGTTTTTTACCCTTCTTCTTACTAAAATAATATTCACCATAGTGCATAACCGAATTGTAATCATAGTCGAAGGCATATTTTGCTCGTTTTTTCGTAATTAGTTTGAAATTCTTACGAAATTTTGGTACTATATTATCCCAATGTATTTTAACATAGTTATCACGATCGGCACGTGATTGTTCGTGATATATGCCAATAGCATGCATTAGTTCATGCATAATGCGTCCTTCACTGCTAAAACAATGAGCGCTCGTATCGTCTGGTCGCTGCAAAGACACAATCTGTTCTCCACCCTTACGACCCACATAAGACCAACAGCCGCTGGGACCATCTTCGGGAGCTGAAATAAGTATATAATCATCTTCCTCACCATCGTAGGGTACAAAGTTTATGCAAGTCAGTGCATTGAAAGTTTGTAGTACACGTTCTATAGTTTTTCTTTCATGGTCTTCATATTCGTGACCGATCTCATAGGGGATGGTACCATTTGGCCATAATCGTTTTGGATGTCGAGTGGGATTAACACCTAAACGTAAAGTTATATAGGTAAAAGGATCGATGGCAATATCACCTTGAAATAATCGAGGCATAGTCTCTGGATCATCTAAGCCATTAATGTCATCTTCGTTAAGATTGGGTCCATAAGGATCGTATTCTTCTGAAAAAACAACGTGTTAATGTTATTATATATTAATAAAAAATTCTTATTTTATATCAATTCCAATTGAATTTTTTAAAATGAAAAACTTAAATTCCAAATTTTAATTGTATTCAGAAATTTTTAATTGTGTTTCAAAAATGGATCTTTGAAGTAAAATTTCTGAAATACAAGTAATGCTTTTTTTTTTGAAATACAATTGTTATTAAGTTAATTTTCTGAATTTGAATTTGAAATTTCTGAGATAAAAATAAAAGCTAATAAAATTCAACATTTTTGAAGTACAGTTAGACATTTCTGAATATTATTATAATTTTTTAAATTGAATTAATAAAAAAACGTTTATATTTTTTTAATAGCCTACGAAATATTTGCTTTTTAATAAAAAATTTCCGAATATTATTTTGAACATAATTATGGACTTAAAAGATTATGTATCAAATTTCATTCAGTTATCTTTAAAATTTAAGTTGCAACATATAGTTTTTTTAGATGTTTTATATGGGCAGACATAGCTAATTCTACTAAGAACATTTTGTAACCAACTGATATACATAGGCTCTACACTATTGTGAGGTAGGTTATAAAAACGTGTTTACGAAATGTGGTAGTAAATTACTCGAAAATGTACACCAAGACCAGGCTCTACAGGAAATGAAACAGTGAATAATATATTAAATAAAGTACTTTTTCGTACAATTGAAACAAAACAATATTTCCTGTACTCGTTTGTATGGAGTTTGTATACATGTAGTTTTTGGGCAAATTAGGACCCTTTTAATAATTTTTTTAGGGGGAACCATATGTAGGGGTAAGGATAATCTATGAAGTGATCCTGAAAAAATTTATAATATATGCTGGCAGTTATGAAAATAGTGTATCGTGATAATGACAGATTAATGTATAAAAAATTATTTAATCGGTATTCCGGGGTACCAGTGGGGACTTGGTACGAACCATAATTCATTAACAGAGAATGTCTGCGCATCTCCCATGTGGTTCAACTTAGATTTTGATAAGAACCCAAAATATATTAACTTTTGTGGATCTACGATCAATATTTCAATGTGAAACAAACGGATTGACAAAATCATCTGTAAAATATATCACCAAATGTGTCGATTTATTAATTTGTTTGGCGACATGAAGATTTTTGCAATAATTAAATGAGTTGAGTTATTTTACATTCCATGACAACACATGACAACACAACAATCTAATTTTAATTTTTCTTAAAATATCACAAAAAGTCATGTTCACAAAAGATATTTCAATATTTAGATTTTTAACGTCTTTTAGCAATAATTTTCATAAAGGGTATGAAATTTAGGGTATAACCGAATAAAACACTTATTCATTTAAATTTAAAAAAAATTAATATGTATTAGGTACATTTTTTTAATTTGTCTTTTATTAATTTAACAAAATTTTGTTTTTAATTTATGCATTTTTGTGCTCTATTTTCCGCACAATTTAAAAAAAATTAACACTTTTAAACACAAATATACCATTTTATAATCATAATCACTTTTACACACCTGCTGCTAAACTCGGAAATTCATGTTCAAAAAAATTCACACCCGATGGATAATATTTGCCCGATAACTTAACGGCATTTGTAAATTGTTGCAAATATTGAATGACAACAATAAAAACGATTAAATTGCAACAATAAAAGGAGCGTCTGCTTAGATAATTTCTTAAAATCATTTTGCTAAAACTCTTCTTTTTGTATTCAAATAAACAATGTACACTTCAACAAACTATTCCATTAAATTTGCACACAATCCAATAGATGAGAGCGAGCGACACAAACAAAAATTCCTTTTAATATTTTAAATAAATATTTAAAGACATTATCACACTTGTAGTTTAAGCATCAAAATTAAAAATTTTCCTCGTTTTATTGTACATACACTTTAAAAATTTGTCTATTGTTTAGTGAAAAATTATTAATTTTTTTGTAACGAAAACGGCGGATATATTGTGTATTTCTATGATCATGCGCGCACCGACTGTTTGCTTTTAGTTTGAAACGTATGTGACGGACGTTGTTTTCATAGTTACGATAACCTAGCTGAGCAAAAGTCTTATATTAAATAAATAATAGTCGTATGTGGTGTCATTGATAAGCCTGGCAAAAGAGCAAGTAAGCACAACATCGTTTTACATATGAAACCTACCAGCCCAGTTTAGACTTTCGCTCTGATTTAGAGCTGATATAAAACTATTAAGTTTAACAACATTTAAATACAGCTATCAAATAACAACGAATTTAAGTATAGTTTATTATATGTAACTACTCTACTCTACTATGCTTGTATTGTTTTTGTATGATTTTAACGCTTTAAATATCATAAACATAATATAAAATATTGTAGCAATTTACATATCAAATGATAAAAACATCGGTCGGAGAGGAGAGTTCATGATGAATTTGGGAGTGTTACCCCTTTTGCGGTTTTTTGTTCGTTATTTAAATTCTGAACATGTCGTCTAATAAAAATATTGTTGAAATATTTTAGATTTTTATCTTAGCAAAATATGTGTTTGGATCCCGTAATTTATGCTAAACTTATAATTTTTCGGTGAAAAGTAAGGTTTGAAGAGTACGTAATGTAACGAAGTAACGAAATCTAACTAACTAACTAGCTAACTAACTAACTAACTAACTAACTAACTAACTAACTAACTAACTAACTAACTAACTAACTAACTAACTAACTTACTAACTTACTTACTTACTAACTTACTAACTTACTAACTTACTAACTTACTAACTTACTAACTTACTAACTTACTAACTTACTAACTTACTAACTTACTAACTTACTAACTTACTAACTTACTAACTTACTAACTTACTAACTTACTAACTTACTAACTTACTAACTTACTAACTTACTAACTTACTAACTTACTAACTTACTAACTTACTAACTAACTAACTAACTAACTAACTAACTAACTAAAAAACTAACTAACTAACTAACTAACTAACTAACTAACTAAAAAACTAACTAACTAACTAACTAACTAACTAACTAACTAACTAACTAACTAACTAACTAACTAACAAACTAACAAACTAACAAACTAACAAACTAACAAACTAACAAAC
>NC_060952.1:14040896-14284480 GCF_022045245.1 Lucilia cuprina | reverse complement strand
TAACAAACTAACAAACTAACAAACTAACAAACTAACAAACTAACAAACTAACAAACTAACAAACTAACAAACTAACAAACTAACAAACTAACAAACTAGCAAACTAACTTACTAACTAACAAAAATAACTATCTAACTAATTATCTAACTAACTATCTAATAACTAACTATGTAATTTACTAGTTTAATGAATTTTTATTTTATATTGTCAACACTGTGATAAGTTTAATGCAAAAATTAAACAACCAGAAAAATAAATTATACAATGGATAAATAAACAAATCAACTCTTCTTCGTCAATGGGTGGCTTTTGATAAAAAAGTAAACATTAAACACTAACTAAACTTAGTTGTGAGTACGTCCGTACATAAATACATTTTTGTTTTCTTTTGGAATATTTATTGCAGGTAATTGAAGGTATTTCGGGAGGCAGTTCGTATATGTAGGAGAGAGTCAAAGAGAAGCACTATACTATTTTCAACAATGTTAAAATTTTTGATTTGATTATAGCTGTTGATGGTCTCTCTGTTGTTAGTACGTGGGTTGGTCATTTGATTTGTTTATTTTATTCAATTGTACTTAGTTTTAGTAGTAGATTTTTGGTTTTTATATTTGGCGTTAGTATTTTATTATTTTTTTAATTATTGTTGTAGTTTTTTACATTGCCGTTTATGAACCATCAATATTCACAATGAAACACATATATACATATGTAAATTTTGTTTATACCCTATACCGATATATACATATAAATTTCTTAATTAATAAAGCTAAAAAAACGGCGGCTATAGATAGTAAAGATTGAATTTATGAAAAACCTAAATCGAAATTCACGTTAAATTTTAAAGCAAATAAATCATTGTACAAATCAAAAGTCAGAGTATAGGGTATTTAATAGTCGAACAAACTTGATTACATTTTCGTACTTGTTTTATTTTGTTGTCAACATTTCGCAAATTGGTTGTAATTTTTTGGCTTTTGTTTTATTTTAGTTTTTTTTTTAATTTTTTATTTTATGTATGAATTTATTTAGTGTTTATTTTTTTATTTTAGTGTTATGTTGCGTAAAAATTACCATAAATTTAATTCAGTATTACTTTTTTTTGCTAAAACTGGAATTTTCTGACACAAACTGTTGTGGTACGCTTTATTTTAGCGGTTTTAGAATTGTCAATAAAATGGGATAAATTAAGGTAATTCATGACAATGACACATATATGAAGGGAGCCGTTTCAGATATATACATTAATGTTATGTAGGTTGTATATAAATTGAAAGAACATTTTTCTTTTTATATTTAACTGTCAATAATTGTTTATTGTAGAATTTTTTGATAAATTGTTTCTTATAGAATATAAGTAATTAATTTTCTCTTATGGAAAATTTATAATAAATTTGTATCTATAAAAGATTTAAGACATAAATATAAAATTTGCAATAATTTTTCTATTTATAAAGTACATACCCAGCAAAAACTTACATTGAAAAGTAAGGGATTAAAATGATAAAAAGTGGTTTACTTTTTGAGAAAAAAAATATCTATATCCACGCGTCTAGGATTAGTTTCAAAAATTTTTTTTGTCATTCTTACATAATACATTATTTGTAAGCCATTACTAAAACAAACAAAATTATCTATGATATTTATAAAATCAATTATCTCAAATAGGTCTTTTATGATATAATATATGTATAGACATTTAATCCATTACCCAACAAATAATTTTCAATTTTATATTCGTATCGATACTATTATGAACCTTACAATCGTAAGAGTTTTATATTCGACCTTGCCGAATCTTATATACCTACCAAACCGTATGCCATAAATTGAATGCTATGTTGATATTTGAAATAGTGCTTGCGTCAATTATGGACTCATGCTTTCGGACTAACAAAATTTTAATTTTTAAAAACAAATTATTTGTATATAACTTTTTAACCATGAAAATATACCATGAAGATATAGATAGATTTTAGATGTGTATCTAATTCAATATCTATACTCGCATTTTTAAACCAGTAATGTGCGTTAATGCAGTTTTTAAAGAGGGTCTTATACAGGGGAAAGGGTCAATTAGATTGGGCTCATAAAAAATTTACTTATGTCTTTACCCTCTGTCTGAGGGATACCTTATAAAAAATTATAGATTTTTGCTTTGTAATAAACTTACTTATATCAAATTATCTTTAAGTCAGTAATGTGCGTTAAAATAATTTTTTTAAATTTTGAAGGGTCAATTACCGATCCTTAACTAAACTATTTTTAAGTCAGTAATGGTGGTTAATGTAATTTTTTGGAAAGGATTTAATATAAGGAATTTAATTACCGATCCTCATTCAATTTGGTAGAGAGAATTTGACTCATATAAGACTTATTTATGTCGAATTTTTTTGCTATACTCACATTTTTAAAACAGTTATGACTGTTTATGCTGTTTTTCGGGCGGGCATTTATATGGGAGAAACATAGACCGATATTTTCCATTATCAATACCAAACAAACCTTACCTAAAAGAAATGTTTGTGGAAAATTTATCTTTCCATTCGGTTCTGTCATCCTTTCAAAAGACAGACGGACTGCTATGGCTTGATCGTGTTTGCATTTATAACGACCCAGAATATATTTATATACTTTTGTAGTTCTATGATCATGATTTCGATGTGTTACAAACGGAATGACAAAATCAATATATCCCTCAACTTTATTGATGGTGGGTATAAAAAAACAAGAATCTTACATTTAATATATATTTTTAATATTTTTAGAATTTTCAAATTAAATTATAAAAAAAAAACATTTGCTGGGTTACAACGACCCATGTAAACCCATTTGACACATGTTGATTATTGTTTATCCATAAATAACAATAACAAAAATAAAAAAAAAATACTTTATGATTTACTAAACAGTGTTTTGTTGTTTAAAAAGCCAATTTTGCTAAAATCCAAATTAATTTTGATGGAATACCACACAAACTCATTAGCATATACAAATCTATTTCAAATATCAAATCAAAGAAGATTAATTAAATAGTTAACACTTCATATGGTATGTGGTCCATTTAGCGATGGAATGGCGTACGAAAATAGGTAAAAGAGAATATGAAGAAATTAGCATAAAAATCGTTTAATAAAGTCATGGGTCGCTGTTGAGATAATAAATTTTCAATAATCTAAACAAAAGGTATTTATTATTTAAAATTTGAATTATTATATTATTGAAGTTTTGTAACAGTAAATTTGAAATCGCAATAGTGTTGTGGTTGTATTTCGCATTATTTTTTTGAACATATATAAAATCTTTACATTACCCAGTAAAACATGGTAATGACTTGTACTTTCTCATCAACTTACTTTTCAATAACTACTATATACCATCTGCATTACTTTGAAGAATTTTAGTAATACTAGTAATACCATGTGGACCATCCTCGCCGACATTTTTTAAAAACAAAACGATTTGGCTACATCTTTGTATTGAATTCTTAAAATTAATTATTAGTTCTAAAGACAAATTTCCTTTTTATTTTCTATAGATTTTTTTTTACTTTTTTTTAATATTATTCGATACATTTTTAAAAATAAAATTTAAAATAAAAACCTTTTATGGAAAATATTCAATAGATTTTCTAGAATATTAAAAAAAATTTAAATAAATTTTAATTGGAATAATATCTACATATGAAAGTTATATATACATAAATATGCATGTATTTATATAGCGAATTACTGGGAATGCCGGGAACTAAGTTTGCTAAAAAATCAGACAAAACAAATTCATCAAATATAATTTTAAAATTATATAATACAAATTTAATATTTGCTTTTAATCTTTGTGTCTAGAAATATATGCATAAATTTAAAAATGGCAACAATAATCGCTGTTGACATCCATCCATAAAGTTTTGAATTCAACAACCTGAAACGACTGTTAGCTAATTTTGTAATTTCGTATCTATTTAATCCAAACAAAGACATAGAGTTAGTTACAAATCAAATTCAAACAGCTAAAAACTACTAACTCAATGACAGAGTGAGACTAACAGACTAAAATTGGTCTTTCGTTGTTTGTGACATCTGTCTGTGCGTGCCTAAAACATTTTTGTTTTAAATATTATAAACTAAGGTTTTATTAATATTATTGTTTAATAATTTAACAAAGGCTGTATGTGTGTATGGTAAATATGGGATTAAGTCAAGGGAACGATGAAATTATATAATTATGCATGTTGTATCTATTTTATTTTTCACATTTCGTTTCATTGTGACTACAGAAATAATGATAGAAAAAAAGATTTTATTTTTAACTCATTTTAATTAATTTTAATATCGTACAAAGTTGTTGCCATTAAACAGAAGAAAAAAAAGAAGAATGAACAAAAAGTGCTGTACTATACAATATAATTGTGCTGATTACAATGTTGCAAAAGCATCATTTCATATAAAAATGTTTAAAACTTTGTTAAAAATATGAAACAAAAAAGCTGAAAAAAATAATGAAAGAAAGATGTATAAACTTTTTATGCTACTTTATTTTCTATTATTTTTTAAATTTAGAAAAAATAGCGGGTTACAAGTCAGAGGTGGAAAAATATGTTTTGAAACATCAGCTCTCTTCATGTGGTAAATTAGCAAAAAAAAAAATTGTGTGTGGTTTAATTTATAAAATTTTGCTTAGTTATGTTTATTAAGCTACTATAGTGTTATATGTAAATATGCATTTATTATAAAAAAATTAAAAAGGACCAATCAAAAATAATAATATGTTAACTATTTTTTTTAAATTATGTATTTAAAGTATTATCATTTTAATTAAATTAGAATAAACTGTTATAATACTCTCTGCAAAACCATTCATTACCATGTTAAAATCCTAAAATTTATTTATACAATAGCAATATTTTAACACGGAAGCAAGTACTTTTAAACTAAGTATGCGGCTTTTATAGCTTTACAAGTAAAAGTACTAATAAATTAGAAAGTATTTATATCATATATTATTAGTAAGACCTTATTAGACTACTTCTATTTAGTCCAGACAAAATATGTAATTACCTCGTTTTTGCTGGTATGATAAGATATATTTAACAATAGAAAATATTCTAAACAATATTTATCAAATGTTCACAAAGTTTTTAAAAGGAAATTTATTGATCAACAAACTTTCTGTAAAAATCTTATTGATCTAAAAATTTCTCTAGAGAATTTATTTATATTAGAGAACATGTGGAAAAAAGTTTTCTATAAAAAACGCATTGAATAAAAAATTTTATATATAAAATTTTGATCAAAAAGCTTTCTAAATAAACATATTGATGGAAAGTTTTATTAAGAAAATTCTTTTTCGAAAAATTTTCCCTAGAAAGTCTCTTGATCAAAAAAATTTTATAAAAACTAATTTATAAAAAAACCATGATCAATTTGATCAACGTGAAGTTTTCTAAATAATATTTATTGATCGAAGAATTTTCTAAATAAACGAAAAGTTTTCTATATAAAAATTTGTCATCGATTTCTAAATTTAATTAAAAAAACTTTTTGTAAACTTTTCTAAATATAAAGAAATGATGAAAAAAATTTAAGAAAAATTTTCAAAAAAATCTGATCGAACTCACCGCCACAATTTTAACATAAGTTAAAAATTATGAAATTTTTGAGACATCTAAAGAAATTGTACAAATAATTTCACAAAAATTTTCTTCTTCCACATTTATCCCACGCTGCTACTAAAGTGTAAAATATTTTCACTTTCTTTTAGTATTAATTAAAAAATGCTTAAAATTACAAAGAAAAAAATATTTCTTCAAAACATTTAATAAAGTTTTAAGAGCATTATAAAGAAATTTCAATAAAAGCATGTTAAATTCATAATCTATTTTTTTCTTTCTTTTTTATTTAAAAAAATACACCAATACACACACAATTAAACATAATATTTTTAGTTTTTGTATTTGTATTAATCTTTGGTTGTGTTTCCCCTCTAAAAAGAACTCATAAGAAATAAGAATATAAAACAAAACGGAAATAATTAGTTTGTTCAATGGTTTTCCTTTTCCTTCTTGTAACATCTTTAAAATTGGCAGCAAACAAAAATGTATTTATGTATAAAAAAATCCGTTTTGTTGTTTTAATTTTTCTAATCCATGAAATGTAAAATTTTGTATTATTACAATTAAAAAGGTATAAACGAATATACAACAATAGCAGCAAGTAAGTTTAGTTACCTAAATTAACATTAAAAGTTAATGTTTGTTATAATGAAGGAATGAATAAATTAATTATTACTGTAATAATTTTTATATTTATAAGAAAAAAACAACATGTTTTTTACTTTCTTAGCATTTAATAATGTTTTTTTTTTTTAATTTATTAAGTTATTATTATTTTAAGCGCTTCGTGTAAATTGTTTATAAATTCAATTAAAAAACAATATTGAGGTAATGATGCCTTTTTATTTACCTACCATATTGTACTGGGAAATATATTTTAAATAAAATTTGTTGCATACATTAGGGAGTTTCGAAATTAACCCTCAAACCTTGCAAATGTTTGTTTTGGAATACATTTGAATTTATATGCATATTTGTTTTTCAAAATAAAATACATGTGCATATTAATAATGTAGGGAAATATTTTGATATTTAAATGTTATACAGGCATTTATTAAAAAAAATGTATATCAAAAAAATTATACAGATATTTTTTTGTCCAAAAACATAAATAGGATTTATGAAACAATTTTAATTTAAGAACTTAAATTAAATATTTTTTTTAAATTTACAAGGTACATTAAAAAAATTAGTTTAGGTCGTATGTAGTAATAATATTTTATTAAACCTTTACATTAGAGTGTTTTAACATCGTATAAATAAAAAATGTCCTATATATTGTCTATACTCTTTTTTTTTGCCATCAAATAATTGATTTTGAACTCTATTCTAAATGAATCTTCGGTCGCCTAGCGGTCAGGACCTGAATTTGATAGCGTCTGTTCCCTTAGTTTGGGCGGCTTTTAAATACCCCTGTCATCTTTCATTTTTGTCGGTCCAAGACTGGTTTGGTTTACCTAGGCAACATAACTGTACCTCTTTAGTATATGTGTTATATGTTAAGGGTAGCTTGAAGGATCAATCTGGTTCTGTCAATTTTAATGTTTTTGGTTGAAATCCAGGTCTGCGTTTGACTCCAAAGCAGTGGCAGTTCCCTTCTTGATACCTGTGGTAAAGGTATAAACTACCAAAACTTACCAGACTTGGTCGAGGGTGCTAAAATCTCCGGTGGCCACTGAGTGCCCCTGGAGCTACTGTGACTGCGACGTTACTTTTCCGGTTTTTTTTTAAATTTATGTTAAACAAATTTTTAATTTTTGTTTTCGGTGATCTCATGGGGATTAATGCAATTTTAAATCGCAAAATTTCGGGAAATCTTAAACCATAAACTGTGGAGTTCAAAGGTCAAATTATGCAATATATGGGAATTCTAAATGTACCACATCAAAATATTATTCCTTTATCAGCCATATTTAATTAATATATTTTACGTACAAAGTCCGAAAAACACTCTATCCATTTGAAAAATGTTTCATACAATTAGAAGAATAATCAGCATAACTTTTTGCATGACATAATTTTACAACCCAAAGAACAATTTCGCAACTTCGCTTTTTTGAAGCATTCTAATATACATATATACATATTATGTACGTAAGTATGCCTGTCAACACTACATACATGTTTAAAAAAATGTATATAAAAATTCCAACTGTGCGTTTTTTTATTGTTTGCAAATGAAATTGATTACACTGTAAGTATGACAAAAGAACACAGAAAAACGTCGAAAAACTTAAACTTAATTTTGGGTCGTAGAATTTGGCATACTTCATTTTGAAAAGTTGGATAATTTTTTTAAAACGGGGTATGTTACTCAATACCCTCTAATTTTGCTGTACCTGTAATCTGGAAAAGGCGAATGATAATAGCATTAAATGATATCTTTACAAATTGCTGCTTAATTTATATGAAATTAATTGTAAACTTTTTTCTTATTGAACATACGACATATTATTTCCAAAAAAATAGGAAATTATTGTTGAAATCCAAATTATTTCTGTTTACTTAGAAAGTTTTTTATAATTGCATTATCAACGAAATTATAATTATTTTTTGTGAGTCGAGTTAAAAATATAGACCGATATTAACTATTCCATTACCTTCAGACATCTAAATCTTTATAAAATCCAATAAAGCTCCAGAAAATAAACATTTGTAGATTTATTTCTAGGTCGTTATAGAATCCAATAAAGCTGAAGAAAATAAACTTTTAAGAATACTTTTCAATGTGTAATGATGGGTTCAATAAATATTTTTTAGTAACCGATTATTCATTGCTTCTTACATCACAGTTTTTTTATATTTTTTATGTACATAATATTCATACATAACCGGCAAAAACTTACATTGAAAAGTAAGGGGTTAACCGCTCTCACTTAAAAATGGAAAGTTAGGCAATACTAACTACGACCTTCTGCAAATAAGGTTACTTAACACCTTATTTGCAGAAACATTACAAAAAAACAAAACAGTACCCGAAATCAACTAAGTAAGTAAGTACTTATTTGCAAATCATTACTAGATTATTTTTAAGTAATGCAGACGGTAAGTAGTAGTCATTAAAAAGTTACATGCATACTTTCGAATATACATATAAATGCAAATGTATTACTTCCCGTCTGCTGTATATTTTATCATTTGTCTGCATTAAGAAGCATTACATTGAAACGTTTTAATATTTTTAATATACAAATAAGTAAGAAAGTGCAATGAACGTCAATATACATAAATGTACTTTTATATTACTTACGATGTCATTATAAATATTTTGTCTCATATGTCATATCAATATCTACTTATGAATTTTTGAAATACATATTTTATTATTTATAAGCGTATAGTTTGTAATGGCTCTTAAAAAATATTAAAAAAAAAACGTTTTAAATGAAATAATTTGAAAAATAAGTTACCGCGTAGGTACTTTATTTAGATTATAAAAAGGTTTATGCATTACATATATTTAAGCACTTTAATTGCAATTTGCAATTAATTAATTTTGAATGGTTCTAAAGTATTTTAACATATAGAGTTATTTTAAATTTACAGTATAAAATAAAATTTAATCTTAAATATTAAGGAGTGTTTATTAATATTTCCTTCAATATTTAACATTTAAAAATACAGCATTTTTTAAATACAATATTTGAACAAACATAAATGTGTATGTATTTTAAGTTACACAAGAAATTTCTTTCTATTTGTCTTCGAATAAGAAAAACCAAAACATTTTTGTAAACTTTACACTGGACTTATTAAACATTTAAAAAATGATCGATCTTTTTAACCGCACACAAAAGACAGCAGCAGCAAACTCGTTTTCATCATTAATTTACCATTAAACTAAAGACCACAAACAAATTATGGGATATAATAGCCCCAAACTTTTCCATATTTGCCCTTGGCATTATGTCTCTTCATCTATAGAGTTTTTGTGTGTATTTCTTGTTTATGCTTTAATTCAACATGGCATTTTAGTAGAGTGGTCAACATCAAGAGTTGAAAAACTTTATACATTTATAAAAAAAAGATTTAAATTTCAAAATTCCTTTTGAGTTTGTTCAAATTTAACATTTATTGAGAGTTGTTGTTAATACCTTTCAGTTTTTGATCGCTTTGCCAGCCTATGATTGATATATACAAATTTGACTTAACTGATGATGATAATAAATTGTTGCATTCCTCTTCGTTTATATTATCATGTGTTTGTAAATGAGTGTGTTCTGTCAATAAGTATTTGTATGTGTATGTAATGCATGATGGAAAGTCTGTTATCCTTTGAATATTAAATACTTAATGGGATCATATCATCGGACTGAACTCTGTATATGTATTCTGTCTATAGAGGTTTATGGTAATAATTGACGAAATGTGCTGTAAGTGTTTTTATAAATGGCACATGAAAAAAAGGCCAACAAAAAATTGTACATGTCTTTTTTTCCGATAAAAATTAAAAAGGCATATTTAAGTGAGTGTTAATAACACAAATCAATAGTTTAAACAAGTATGAATGTAGAGTCGGACATGGCTAACCATATGATACCCTACACCACTCAGTACGTTAAAAATATGGATTGTTTTTTTAATAATATTAATATTTTTACTTTTACTTGACAGAAAGAGAGATGTTCTATAATCGTGTTACTAATGCTTATAATTAATTGTAATTGTATAGGGGGCTAGTGTCAAATGAGGCCCGATCCTTTACAAAAAAGCGGCAGTGTCGTTTAAACATCTATAAAACTAAGTTTTGTCGATTTTTGTTGACATAATAGAACATTTAACATAATTATGAGTTTAAGAGCTCTATTCGGGACATACGATTATATGGTGGCTATGCGAAATAATGAACCGATTTTAACCATTTTGGGCCATTTCGTTCGTCCTTCGGCCAAAAAAGGAGTATGTGCCAAATTTCATCAAATTTTCAAAATTGTAACGTGTACTCTAAATTTACATGGACACACGGTCAGACGAACTAAGCTATTAAGGTGGGTGTACAAACACCTCCCCGATTCAGTGGTGTATTAAGGTTCAAAATTGTCTTAATTTAGTTTGGTCAATTTCATTTATGTGAAAAACCTCATCTTTTTCTTAAAGGTGAATATCTTAATCAACCTGTACTTTAATATTATTTAAATATTATTACAAAACAATAAAAATAGTGTTATGTACTTTCATTCCTTTTACCCTTTTATAAATCATCTTAACAATAATAAGAAACAATTTATCAAAATAAAATAACAGAAGTGTCTATATTAATAAAATAAAATGAGAAGTAAACAATATAAATTTTAACAATACTTTGTATTCAAAGGCAACAATATTCATTATTCAATCTTTGGCCATTATTATTAGTATTTTACACAAACATTAATGCTTACTCATACATATGTATACCCAGCAAAAACTTACTTACATTGAAAATTGGATTTAATTCATTATTTCAACACGATGATAACATTGGAGACAAGTACTTACCACGTTCTCTTAGAAATTTAGGTAAGTACTTAATACCTAAAAATTGTCTAATAATAGATGGCCACTGGGCATTTTGTATTAAAAATAAAGTTTGAAATCAATATGTCAAGGCTGACAAGTTAATACCTTCATAAAATATTATTTGTATTGCTAGACACTTTCTAAGTAATGTAGACGGTATGTAGTAATTACGGAAAATTAAATGATTGAGTAAGTACAAGTCATTATAATGTGTTTGCTGGGTATACATGTTTTTTCAGTCGACTCCATTCATCTATTCATTTTATTCACATTTTATAAACTCATACCTTTACATAAAGACATAAATAGTCCTTACGATAAAATAATAATAACCTTTTCTAATACATTTTGTGCACCACTGCTTGTTTATGTTCGTGCAGCTTTCTTCATAATTTTTTGTCCGGCTTTTTACTACTTTTATGGAAAAGGTGTTATTATTTTTATATTTAACAAGAAGTCTGTAAATTCTATGAATTTGATGTACGACTCTAACAGTTAAAATGCCTGCTTAACAACCGAAAAAAAGGATAAATTTTCCATAGCACAAAACAGGCACCCAATTTGTAGACGACTAAAACAAACAAATGGAGAACATTTAAACATAAATATATATTATAATAAATTATTTAGATAATGCTTATACAAATAATATTTATTTATGAATATAAATGGTCAATAATGACTATAAGGTTATGACTAAAAATTTCATGAATCTTCTATAAAGGAAATTTACTTTTACCTTTTGTCTCAGACTATTGGCTTAAGTGCAAATATGTTTGAATTTCTGAAAATGGGTAAAATGCCAATAAATTGATTATATACCTAAGGTATGTATATTATTGTGTAATCAGAAATGATGAACAATGTTTAGGGTTTAATAAACATTTCTTTATACATTTAATGGAGTACAAACAAAAAGAAGACAAGATAAAAAACAAATCCAATTTTTCAGTATTTGAACAAACACAAAAGTAATATTAAAATTTAAACTTAAATTAAAGACAAAAAGGTAAGTAGTATAAACTATTTTTTAGAATTTGGTCCCTTTAAATGTATTTATCACTAATCTGTTTGTTAGTTAAAATCCCATGTGCGTGGAACTAAGTGGATTATCAGAATTTCTAAAATGTCAACGTTCTTAAATAAGCTTACTCACGTTTTTCAGTGTAAAGTCTTTAATACGATCCATTCCTAATAAAAGTTTGTGAATGGTTGCAAAGTTATTTATTATAAGTCGAATAATAGTTTTCATAGGAAAGCTATTTTCTATGTAAAAACAGTAGCCATCTCGTAAATCAATAAAATGTGTAAATAAAACGGCATAACTTATAAAGTATTTACTTATATGATTATTTGTAAGTCGCTATAAGAGTACTTAAAAGTAAAGCAGAAGGTAGGTAGTAGTCAATGAAAAGTATCTAGTTATGTAAGTTTTTTTGGTAATGACCCACTTAACAACTTTCTTTTGAATGACTCTTACAAATAATATATTATGTAAGGACTTACTTTATAACCTTTAAAAAAAAAAAACAAAGTTTAAAATAATTAGTTAAATTTTATCACCTAACGCTGTTTTTAAAAGAAAGTTTTTGTTGTGTCAGTATCAATTCAATGTAAATTTTTTAAATTCAGTTGTAAATATTTTAATTTTTGCCAAATTAATAATATGACAATTCTTTACTTTTACATAACTGGTTTAAAAATACAAGTATGTACGATTCGACACGTTTTATGGAAAACAAAAAATTTTCATATTGAAATCTAGGGATCAATTCATAAAGGTCATTGTCACAAAATTTTTGGAGAAATTAAATTTTGAATTTTTGGTAATGTTTTTTGGGCTTTCCTAATGCACATATAAACATTGACCATGTATCTTTAAGTGAGTGCGTAATTGTTTCATATTAACTTGTTTGACCAACATCGACTTCAAATACATGCAAGGGCATAACAGATTTGAGTTTGAAGTTGTAAGTGTATATGTTTTCGTGCATATTAGTTTGGCTCTAAGTACACTTAACAAAAAATAATTAAGAAAGTATAAATATATAGTCGGGCAGTATGTTAAAAATGTGGATTATTAAAAAATAAAGCGTTTGATTTGTTTTTTTTAACTTTATTACAGAATGTTTTTATTTATTTTTGACAAAAAGAGATTTTTTACAAGAAGGCTTATAGGGAAGTAGGGGTAAATATGGGCCTATCCTTATAAATGTTGGCAGAGGAAGTTACGTCTACGTCAAAGTTATTTATGTATAATTTAAAAGTGTTAGTAGTGTTTATAAGTGAATTATGATTTTCAATACATTTACTGAAGGCCTGATCATTACAAATTCCATAGTGCCATAAATAAAGTTCTATAAAACTAAGTTTTGACGACTTTTGGTAATAATATATCATTTAACTTAATTATAAACCCAAAGGCCCTATTCGAGAGGTACGGTTGTATGGGGCTGATTGAAATAATGGACCGATTTTGAACATTTTCAAAAGGCTTCGTGTGCCAAATTTCATCAAATTATCTTGAAAATTGCGGCCTGTACCTTGCGCACAAAGTTTACGGACAGCCAGCCACCCAGACAGATGCAGCTTAATCGAATCAGAAAACGATTCTAAGCTAATTGGTATACTTAAAGGTGGATACAGAACGAATATTTTTGCATGTTACAAACATCAGTACAAACTCTATATATCCCCCAGCACTAAAGTGGTGTAGGGTATAAAAACACAAACAAGTTTGCTATTTATGCTATTTAAAAGCAATTCTTATGTCTATTTTAAATTAAAATCATTATTTTTTTCGGCTTATAGAAATAGGACCTTCCTAATTTTCATTGTAACTAATATACAATTGTATGTGTATCTCAATGCTATTGACTCAAATCTAATGTGCACATTTTGACAGTTTTTGCATCATTTATCATTTATGAATGTTGTTTCTCGGTATTTAGCAGAAAAGAGAAAAATGTAATTTATGTATGTTTTGTTTCAAATTTGATTAAATCTTGAGTTTGATATACGTTGAACTTCCTTTGGTTTCCTGTCAATTTTTATGATGATTGAATATTAAAGATTTCGAAACATACTCAATAAAGTTATTTCATAATTAAGACGTTAAATATTCGGTGTCTGATGTTAAATGAAGAGATACAATTTTAGTTAATTATAATGGGACGAGAACAAGATTTTAAGAATGCTAATATACATATTAAAATACATATGTACAAACATATTTAAAAAAAATTTTACCTATAATAATAAATTAAAAAAAAAGTAATTTTAAAAATACTTGGCTGCAAGTAATCCACTCTGATTCGATTTATTTTTTCATTCTGTAAAAGTAACTGCTTCTTTTAAATGACTAAACATAAATAAACTCATTTAAATCTTGATAAACATACATATTTCCGGACAAGTCCTTCAAATTACACGACGCGTGTTATATCAAATGAACATTACCAAGATCATTTAGCAGAAAATAAAGGAAAAATACAAAGTGTGTATTCCTTTGAACATTTATTATAAGTTTAATTTGTTCATTACAACTTGTCTCTAACTTGTCTTAGCTGTAACCATTCACATTGATAAACAGCACTTGCAGGCACTTGTACTTATGTATATAGTAGTCAAGGTGCAAATACGTAGACTATAATAGTATCTATGTACATCCTAGTACTACATACAAACAAATTAACTTCCAGCTGTAGTAGAATAACGTAGAATGTCTTGGATGGAAATTGTGTTTTGCATAAATATGCGTCATTAAGCATTAACACTATTTGTTTACGTCTTTTGTTTATCGTGGGACTTAATCAATAGTCAGGACATGGTGGTGTCACACTTCCTGTTGCTGGAACATGCTAAAAAAGCTTTGAATATCAATAGCTATAAAATGAGGAAAAAAACAAATGCTAGAATACAATTTGCTTACAATTATTTATAGGGAATTGAAATCGAAACAACAACATTTGGTTAGTAGATTGCAATGCGCTGGGAGTGAGTGAGTCTTGAAAGATAAGGTTTATAAAATATTTATAAGAAACCACAACAGCAGCAACAATAAAAACCTTTTATAATACTAATAACAGCAACAGCAATGACTACGACGACAACGATTACAAAATTAATGACAATTTAGAATTTTGCCAATCTATAATTACAATCGCACCTTTCGCAATTCACAAACTTACACAATCTATACAAACAATAAAGGAATGAAATTAATGCTGGTTTTTCGTTTGAGGCTATCGAGGACAATGAGTGGTGCTACAACGAAAGAACGACAACTGAGTAACTAAGGAAACCAAGGACTTGAATATATTCAACGGGTGTTCAATTAACAAATACAAATAAAGAACTATAATAATGACATTGATTATGTTACTACAAATATCACATTAAATACTTAAATACAGTGTTTAGGGATTTTTTAGAATTGTTTCGTTTTTCGGTGATTTTAAGTAAGTACATACATAGCGGATTGTCAATGATCTTTAGTGGACTTCACTTGCCTTTTAATCGTAACTTCTGTAAAGAAATAATTTTTTTCGTAAATTTTCTATAGAATACAAATTTGATTGTTAACTTTTATTGATTAGAAAATGGACCGTTACTTGTTTATAGAACAGAAAAGAAAAGTTATCGCGAATTTTTCAGAAATTATAAAAAGTTATCATGAATTTTCTGCACAATAGATATATGATCAATAATTGAATATACTAGAACAGAAATATTGATCATTAGTAATATATATATAATTCATATATTGATAATGAAAAAATTACGGCATACTACGATACAACTTTACAACATCGATTGTGAAGTGGACAAATATAAAATGTTTAGAAATACATCTCATAAAAATGTTACTTTACTAGCATTCCCAGCTAGCATTTGGATAAGTCAGTTAACTTTGTCTTTGTTGACTACTTTTAATGATCGAAAATTGATCAGTTAGTTGCGCGCTTAAAAAATGATCTAAAACAAATGATCCTGATATATGATTGAAAACTGATTATATTAAAAAAATGATAACACAATGTACATCAATCACAAATAGATCATCCATATGTTCAAAATATTATTGTTTATATATTTATTTTGTAATTATATTTCGGTTAGTCGGAAGATCAAAAACTGTTTTCTGTACTATAGTACAGAAAACAGTTACTGTCAAACAACTAATATTTTGACTTGAAATAGATACAAAATTGAGTCGAAATTGATCAGACGTGGGGCTTAAAAAAACTCTTTTAGAAGAGTCGCGGGTAGGGTAACATTTTCTCCTGAAGAATGTACCATTTATGATCAGAAAATAAGCGCATATATAATCATTTTAATTGAGTCATAAATGACTCGAATGATATCAAAAATTTCACAAAATGCTAGCTGGATTAGTCCTCTTGCTTGTGAATCTAGAAACAGTATATGAGATTTACGACTTTTTGTTCTAATTACTTTTAACCGTTTGTAGTACTTGCTGTGTTAAAATAATGACTTAAAATGGGTAGCATTTTTACCATCTAATAAAGATATTAAGAAATACGATTTTAAAGTTTTTAAAAATTCTTAAATTATTAATTTATACCAAAACGCTTTAAAATTGTATTTAGATAAAACTATTTTCTACAAAATGAATTGTTCTGTTTTCTACGGAGTAGTAAAATAGTGGTTAATTGTCTAAATATTCTTTTGTCAATTTTTAATCGTTCCAATTTTCTATAAATTGTAAAAGTGATCGTAAGCTGTGGCATAAATAAATACGTGCATATCTCAAGTTATATAAAATTCTTGTTTTTGTATTATTGATATCCCTATACTCCACTTTATGGTAAGTTTTATAAATACCGGAAGAAAATTTCGTGTTTTTAAATATACATTTGTTGTTAAGAAATTTTGTAATATAAGTAAAGAAAAACTTTTTCAGAATAATGTACTCTTTTACACTCTGTTTTTTGTTAAATATTTTTGCAAATACCAGCAGCTTTTTCTAACACACTCTTTTTTCTCCCTCTTCTTCAACACCAATACTAGGAAAATACTCGCGGTGTTGGTGAGGACATGAATATTTGAATTATGATTGTGGTTAGAGAGTAATTTGTCTTTTCTAAACAAAAAGGACCACAGACAAAGTATTAATATTATGGTGGTATAAATTACAATAACACGGTCTTAGTGTGGGCCCAAAAAGAAAAAAATATTAAGAAAACACAAATCAAATAGTTTAGCACTACGTAAAATAAAAACGAAAAAACACAATTCATAGATACTTAAATAACACTAAAGTAGGGGTGGGTGCTAAATTTTATACGTTAACAGGTTTACACATACACACACAGAAATACATATATTTTACAACAGTTATTGCTGCACGTTTCCCTAGAGGACCATTATAACAAGGTAATGGACTTGAGTGCAGAGATACTATTGTTTATCATTTTGTAAATACTTTTTTAAGACAACACGTAAGAATTATGGCACGTTACTGTTTGCAAAAACAACAACAACAACAAAAAATAAGTATCGAAATGTACATAAATTAAGTTGAATAAATAAAAATGAAATTTTTGTATATATTAGAAAATATTTGATAAATTTTAACCTGTAACATAAATCTTTGGTAATAAAAAAAAGAAAGTGTAACTATCAAGTATTTAAATACTAAAATAAAATAAGTTTATGGGGGATTTAATTAATATCAAGGGCCCAAAGTTTTCAAACCGAAGTCTTTTGATCAATTAAAAAGATTTTGTTTTAAAAATTGGGCTCCATCAATAAAAATCAGATAGCAAACATAAAATATACCAGATTTCAGATTTATTTTAGATTTTATTTTTATTATATTTTTAATCGATTTAATTAATTTCAATATTGATTATTTCTTTAATTGAACATTTTTTAATGTGATAATTGATGTCGATGATAGATTTTGGCATAAACATTGTTACGGTGTAGTGATAAAAATGTGAATAATATAAATTTATAATATTTAAGTTTTGGTTATAAATTAAGTACTTCTTGACCTGTGTGATAATGTTAACAATTTAAAGGAAATTATTGACCTACTTAAATTGAGTAATGTTCTTAACCAATCATAATTCTTAACTACAACTCATTGGTTAAATTATATTTCGACACATAAATATTTCTCTATATACAGTAAGTACTGTACTTACTTTTTAACATACATTGTTTCCCCACTCCGATCAATTTACAAACCTTAATGTAGCATTTCTAATACCTTACAATTTAATTGAATGGACAAAAAGAAGGAATAATCAAACAAGTTTTGGCAATGACGAATTTTAAATGCCCACTACGAAACATGTTTACTAAATTAAAATTGAAATTTGTTTGGTGTAGGTAGTTATGAATAGACTATTTCGAAGTTTTTATCTTGAATATTAATTTATTAGATTAATATAGTATTTACGATATTAATATTAAAGTGTGTTTCGGAAGAGTGCTTTTTATTAAAGCTAGAGTCAATTGTGGTCCGATTTCCACCATATCTATTTGAGTAAAATTTACTACACATATGTATGCTATCTAAAATTATGGAATGGAATATCTAATATTCAAACAACTTTGAATATTTGCAATTTGGTTACAAACGGAATGACAAAATCAATAAACAAACTTTCAATTTGATGGTGTTATGGTGGGTATAAAAACTCATACGTACGAAGCACTTTTTCTGCAATTATGCCAAAAAATTGCTTATCAATGTGCCTAAAACCGCGATACTCACCATTACCAATTGCAATTTGACTTTGGTATTGTATCTTTAAGTGGATAATGGCTTAGAACATTGCACAAAAACGCTCATGTCGATAAATATTGAGTTGCTAGTGTATGAATTAACTGTAGATATTCATATATAATCCTATAATTTTAACATGGCTACGGTTGATACTATCATATTCAGCATACATATATACGTATGTAGATTCATACACACTCAAACGTAAAAACTCTTCATATAGTAGCATACTACCCTGCAGTTTGAAGTGTTATGGTTACTTCTGGTTACAGAATTTAAAAGCTGAAATATTCATTGAGCTGTTTGGTTGGTCAAATGTATACACAAATAAGTGTGTATTTGTGTGCTAATTCTAGTAGTCTAACGTTAATGAAAGGAATAATAAACATAAGTATGAGTGTGTGTTAATGTACTTTACTTTTATCCTTTCATACGTACATATACACAAAATGTTAATTTATATGAATTTGCAGATGCGTTTGTATACATGAAAGTATGTATGTTTTGGTAGTTAGATTACAAAACGGATGTTTTGTGTTGCTTTTATCTTAATGATGTAGTAGTTAGTTTAAAGCAACAATTGTTAATCAATCGATAAATTAAAAGTTTACTATGAAAAGGTGTAAGTCATTTGTATATTATATATATTTTGCTTTATACTATTTTTTTATATAATAATTAAAAATGGATTTATTTTTTTTTAAGCTATAATCTACCAGCTATTTCAATAGTCCAGATGATTAGTATATTAATTACATATCCATAAAATGAATGTTGTGCTGTCTAAAACTTCCTAGTACATAAACAAATACTTGACTATCGATTAACTATATTTATCTTAACTCTAGAATGTTATTTACCTTGAGCTATTACTGGATTTTAAGATTTTGAAACTAAACCTATCAACATCAAATATTGTCATTAATTGTGTAGTGTTTATCAAGCTCTTTAAGCGGTATAATCCTAAGTGTATTGAAATTCATACGTCTACTCAATAAACACACAAATGTTGGCAACTTGAAGAATACCCAAAGGACTCTAATAATAAACTTAAACGTTGAAGAAATTGTAGAAGAAGGTTAAGTTATATTCTAAGTACATTTACATGATTGTGTATGTACTTATGTATGTATGTGCATACACTTAAAAGGGTATGTGATTGTACATTTTTATTGTTGTTGATATTTTTAATATTATTACTATTGTTGTTGCTGTTTTAATGGCATTAGTGCTATTTTAAATGGCAATAGTTACTTTACGGTATTTGGAGAAATATATGTTGAGGTACACTGAACAAAATTAATATAGATATTGAAAAGCTTTTGGAAAAAAGCAAAACTTGACTATGACTATACTATGACCAGACTATGACTAGACTATGACTAGACTATGACTAGACTATGACTAGACTATGACTAGACTATGACTAGACTATGACTAGACTATGACTAGACTATGACTAGACTATGACTAGACTATGACTAGACTATGACTAGACTATGACTAGACTATGACTAGACTATGACTAGACTATGACTAGACTATGACTAGACTATGACTAGACTATGACTAGACTATGACTAGACTATGACGAGACTATGACCAAATAATTTTCTTTGTCTTTTATTTCCGTAAGTGTACTGTTTAGACTTCAATGGGATTTTTCTCTATATCTATGTATGTGCAATACGTCTACACACATTCCTGCTTACTCACGTTCAGTCACAAATATATACATATGATTATTTTGGTATTGAGAAAACGTGTCCAAATATATTTTTATACAAACAAGAAATTTTAATGACTAAACAAGTGTGTGTAATGTGATATTTAAGTTAATATGAATTTTTCTAGGATTCTCTGTATATTTTTCGGTCTTAATGGACTTGAAGAGTTATAAAAACAAAAAGCCTACATCCGTTTTCTTGTATACGTTTGTTAATAAATTGAGCGAGATTTTAATAGTTTTGTTATGAACATTATTATTATTGTTATTATACCTCTGGTTGTAACTAATACCTACATATGTATTATGTGCCCCTAAAATTATAGTAAATTATAGGTACATGTGTAATTTGTTATATAATGTTAATAAAAATAGAATTAATTTTTTGGAATTAAATTTTAAATGCTAAAACGTGGTACAAATTGTTTAGGCCATTTCATTTTTAATTGGTTATTATGGAATTTATTAAATGTATAATTTCTGAAAATAATTTGTGCTACTATTATATTAGAATTGTTTTATATAATTCTATTATTTGGAACAGCAAAGAATTTCTTTAAGCTTTGCATTGGAGAAGTTTAGGATAAATAAAAATTACTCATGGAGTTCTTATGTGATTGCAATAAGATTTAATTTGACACATAATAAATAGAAAATTGATTAATTAGTTGTCTAAGTTTTGCGATCATTTATTATACAAAATTCATAGAAGCTTTCTTATTGCATTTAACTAATATTTTTAAGCTTTAAATTTTTTTGACCTTTATATTCATACTTTTTCTAAGAATACCGAAATGATTTTTGTTTATAAATTTTGATATTTACTTTTATTAAACATAACCCCTTATTGTTTGTTTTATAATAAATTGCATTTGGGTTTAACACTTTTGTTTACACAAAGGAGCAATGAAAGAAATTATTTTTCCAAGTTCGTTCAAGCACATGAATTTTAAGGTGAAAAATGCATTCCACATGGATTATTTTTCTTTAAGTTTATGGAAATTTTGCAAAAAAAAAAGAAAAGTTTTAACAAACATGTTAAATTGATATAAACATCTCACAGTCAATACAGTTGAATTTTTTCTAAAAAAAAATATAGATATATAAAGAAAATAATAATAAAAAATTGTTATGCATACACATATAGATTTATTCTTGACATTTGCATTATTCAAGGCCATTTAATGGAAATTGTTTATTTACAGATGTTTTAACACTACAATTTTATCAAGGTTCTCTTTGAAATGCTGTCGTTTTAAAGTATCAATTAGTAAATGACGTTTGCTGATAAATAATGGCAATATAAGTGATGAAGAGTTAGAAAAAATTTTACAAAATTGAAAATTGCTTAATAAATTGTTGATTTAATTTTTTAAATTGCTAGGAGAATTTAGTGGTTCTAATGACTTTGGGTGTAAAGTCCGCCTGTCAGTCCTTCTGTGTGTCCACATAAACCTATTATATGAAATTTGACACATACTTTTCATTTAGTCCAATGATGACTAGAAACTTGATCGTTTTTGGCAACAAATAGTTAATAATTCGGAAATAAGTGTATTATATGCTCAACCATGCCCCACTATACATGATAAGATTTCGACGAAATATTTTTTTAAGAATTAATGTTAAATCTTATTGAGAGCTTTTCTGGGTTTATCCTAATATCCCCACATTTACTACTAGGTTCATACTGCATATTAATTTTTAAATGCAGGATATGTACATATTCCAAAGTTTACTGCAAGTGCGATCACGATTTTGTGTGGGTGAGTGTCGAAGATTTATCTGCCCTTATATGAATATTTGTAACTCCACAAGGACAAAAACATTAAACAAACTTGAACAACTTTATAAGAAATTCCAACAAGAATCAAAAGTTTTTGTGGAGACTACTTCTATTTAAATCACAAAAAAGGAAATAACAGGAGAAAAATATGAGCAGAAACACATAAATATACATGTGCATTAGTGCAAAAACATGCATACATACATATCTAGGATGAATGCTTTGAAGTAAACAAAATATGTACCAACAAAAACCAGAGAATAGCTAAAAATGGAAATACTTTCTAAGGGAATTTTGAAATATTTTACTTGTGGCACACATGTTTTTCTTTGTCCGCGTTTAATCAACAGTATGAGGGTATGTGTTGTACTGTAAAAAAATGTACACATCTCTACAATTCATTTTCAGCTTTAACATTCACTATCTATTATTTTTTTCTATATTTGTGTACATGTGTGTTAGTTTTTTTTATCAAAGATTATAATATTTTTTTTCAAACGATTTTTTACAGTTTGTGTTGTTGCTTTTGTTGGTTTTTATTTTTGCTTGCATTTTTCATGTATTTTAAACATCAAATGTCAACAAAGACGACAAAGACTAACGACTTATGAATTAGTTTAATCGTTGTTTGTATTTGTAGGGGTATTATTTACCAGTATGTGCTTTTTCCTACTCTAAGGACATGTGTAACAGAAATCGGAAAATAAACTTACAAAAATATGTATAAAAAGACATTGTATAACCTTGGAGTTTTTCTTTATACTTTTTCTAATATTATAAATATTTTAGATAGTTTTGGCAAAATGTAACTTATTGATTGAAATTTCCACATATGAGATATAAGTTTGATAAATTATTTGGACAAGCAAAGAAAGAATAAAATAAGATTTTTTATTTTTATTATTTTACAGTGCCATTAAAGCTTCAGGAGTTGTATAAAACATAGTTAAGTATTCCATTAGATCATATCATGTTTGTTCAAATAATGTACTGTGGTAACAGTTTTTAAAAATTACAAATAATTTTGAAGTAAACAAATAATATCACTGATCTGCAGAATTGAACATTATATACAAAACCAACTTTAGTTTCTTTCCATCACGTTGAGTTTCTGATATTAACCCTATATGACTAAAATATCCATTTTGAAATACGTCAGACTTGACCGATTGAGCTGGATTTTTGTCGAGCTTACTATTCAATAGTATTGACCTGGAAGCAAATCTCATCCAAACCGATTCTTTATGTTGGATCACTTGACACGAAATTGCCGTTATATAAAATATATTAATGAGTCAAAACCGATATTCACACAGAAAAAACAATATTTATACCCTACACCACTATAGTGGGGAGGGTATTATACGTTTGTGCTGATGTTTGTAACATACAAAAATATTGGTCCAACACCAACCTTAAAGTATTCAGAATCATTTTTTAAGTCGATTAAGACATGTCCGTCCGTCTGTCCGGCTGGCTATCCATGTAAACTTTGTACGCAAGGTACAGGCCGCAATTTTCAAGATAATTTGATGAAATTTGGACCAAGCATGTTTTTTGGCACAAGGACGAAGCCTATTGAAAATGGCATCCCTAGCCCCCATACAACCGTACCTCCCGATTTGAACTTTTTATGCTATAATTACCTCAAATATTCTGCTATCTCTCTAAAAATTGGCACAAATAAGTTTTATATAAGTATAAATGATATTGCAGATTTTCGTAAGGATCGGCCTATATTTGACCCTAGCCCCCATACAAAACCCCCTTCAAAAAATGACTTAAACGTCTAAAATTGACTTGTAACCATTTGTATCGCAATGAAACTCAACAAAACTAACTGTTATTTAGAAATATATCCTTTTCCCAAATTTACCGAAGATCGGCCCATATTTGACCCATATAAAGCCTCATTTAGAAATTTTAGTTTTTTATCAATAAATGGCTTAAATATTTTGGAATTATGGTAATATTCAACATAAAAGTTTCTTTACAAAAGATAAAAGTAAAAATTTTAAAAATATACTCATGGTGTAGGGTATTATATGGTCGGCCATGCCCGACTGTACTTTTCTACTTGTTTATATATGTGTGTTTGTAAAAACAAGTTGCTACCCAATAAAATGACTAAAATCAAATAAAGTATTTGTTAATAAAATATAAGGCATTATAAGAGTACTTAAATGTAAGTGGTGGTCATTGAAAAGTTAGTTGTTATGTAAGTACAACTTATTACTAAGTTTTTGCTGGGTAATTTGTTATTACAGTAAAAATCAAACAGCACTAACTTCTTCCTTATAAGGCATACGCTCTAGACAATTGGCGGTAAATCATATTAAAAAAATAATAATAATTAATATTATTGATAACGGCCACTTATTACCAAATAGTGTGTGAAATAACTACAGTACTCATTACCAAAACTTTAAAATATTTAAATTAAATTTATCAATATTTCCAACATGGATTCTAAAATAATTTACAATTTCCTTTACCATTCAAAGCTTAAAAAATTCTCAGTTTAAAATTTGAAATAAATAAACGAAACAGAGAAACAAATGGCAAAATATTTATGACTTACATTGCTAGTTGAGGTCAACTAACAAAAACAAGTAAATAACACACTGAAATGAAACAATACGCTAAAATGATGCCTGGCTAGACAGAAATATGGGTAAAACCGACACATAGCCATTTGGTATTTTCACTGCTGCTAGTCAGGCCACTCGGTTTGTTGCCTTTTGTAATACAGACGAGAAAATTTTTACTTAAAACAGATGATGCACTTAATGATAATAATGGTTTGCAGTTTTACAAGAAATGAAAAAAGTAAACATACATATACACATATACATATATTTTGTACTGCTAAGAAGTAAACATAAAAGGAAACAAACGGCATTGTCACCGCAGGAAAAACAGTGCTAAAACGTTGTACGGCCAAATTTGTATAAATTGTAAAAGAAATTGAAACATGCTATCAAATATAATTAGAAATAAAGCGTTAAAAAATCAGCTGCGTTCTATTGTTAATAAGTGTTTTTATTCGAAAAATTTAATGAAATGCATGAGAAGACAACACATGGGATTTAGAATTGCCTCTAATGGAGTGCATGAAATATTCATTAGAGCAAAGGGGTGATAAAGAAAATATCTGTACTATTTACAACTGCACAGGCATATCTACAGATGTGAGATACTGTCTTATTTTCAAAAATTGTATTTTACAAGGATAAAATTTTGCAGCCTTACTACACTACATTCATACAAACATACATACATATTTGAAATAACATGAATATTCTTTGTTCCATTCATGTAACTTACTTTAAACCACAATATCAAAAGTTTCAAAGTAAGTGAAGTTGCATATGTGCAAGTTTTTTAGTTTGTATAGAATATTTGGAAAAAATCTCCAAACTGAAAAATGTTTTCAATGTACAATTGAAAGTAACAGAAGCTTTGCATTACTAACAAATGTCAACAATGACTCTTTTTCTAAGTCTACCCTCAAAAAACACCAGCAACAAGGACAAGGCATTTACTCAAATGTTGTCCTTTTAGAATGCGGGTGATCCTTTATGTCGTTAACATTGTAGAGAGAAATATTCATTTGTAGCAAAGGAATTATAAAGGAACTTTGTTGAAGAGTTCTTTAAAGTTCAGTAGTTTTAAAATTTAATTACTATAATCTTTGTGTGTTATTACGTTGTTGAATAAAATAAGTATTTATGCAAATTTTAATTAAGCAAACCAATTATTTTTAAATCTTTTCTTTGTTATACTAAATATTTGTGATTTTCACGGAGAACATATACATTTAAAATTTTAAAAAGTGTATATGCCCCTTAAATTGGATTTTAAAATTAAAAATGTGTTTACTAAGAGAACATTGAATGAATTCTATTTAAATCTTAAAAATAAATAAGAATATTTAGACGGGTATAACCAACCATTTGATACCCTACAGCAATAGGTATTGTTAAAACAACCAAATTTGCTATACCGCTTTTATACCCTTCATATGTTATTATATAAGTTGAAATTTCTACAATATAATTTTCTTATAAGCAGGGAAACCGAAAACATGCTCTAAAAAAAGTGTTTTAAGCGCTTTAAATATGCCGTAAAAAACTCAAAATATGCTCTTAAAATTTAAAATATATGCTTATTATTTTTTAACATTGAAAAGCTCAAAAAGACTGAAATTGTAATGAAATAATAAATGTTTAATGTCATATTCTATATCCTACAACATTTTTTTATAAATGTTTCATCTCATAGTTGGAAGAACTAGTATAATAGAATTCCGTTTTACGTTCAGATAACCAATAAATAACATGAAACCATTTGGTCCCCAAAAATTGAATTGAATATAAAACTATAACATAACGAATTTTTTTTTCAAAATTTTAAAATAGGCTAAAAAAAAATATAAAAAAATAGATTTTATTTTTTTTAAATAAAGTTTTGAAAAAAAAAAAATTAAAAATGTATAAAAACGAAAAAAGGCGAAAACATCAAAATATGCACTAAAAGAGTAAAATATGCTCTAAAAACTCGAAAATATGCCTTAAATATGCTAAAAAGTCAAATCATGCAAAATTATGCTCTTATGGGTAAAATATGCAAAAATATGCTCTAACAAATCGATGCCAAAATTCTCAAATTGGTCTGAAACGTGTAAATATCTTATCCATGAGTCCATACGACGCACCACAAAAAACATGCATTTGCATATTTTGGTTTCCCTGCTTATAAGGTATATATATTCTGGATCATTATAGATTAAGCCATGCCTGTCCGTCTGTCTGTCTGTGCAGAAATCAATTTTCTAAAGACCTCCGACATTTTTAATATCTCAGTCTTTAATAATTCTATTTGACATGTTTTCATACTTAAAATTGGTGCACAAAAATGGAGATATGAACAAAAACTTAGGACAACCGCTGAAAATTTCGTCCAAAAATTGGTATTTTTTTATGTGGACGTATGCAAACAACAACAATCTTCAGATTGTGCTTTTTGAGTTTACGTTACAGAGATGGGAAAATATTAATTATCGTAATGTGAATATTTTGAAAAATTTTAAAGGTTATATGAGATTAATAAGAGAACAAAAAACTTAACGGTTTTTAAATGCATACATATATTGGGTATTTTTACTCTAAATGAAATTTAAAGTATTCGAAATAAATAAATGTTTTATTGTGTTATCATATTAAAAATTAATTCATAATACTTTCAATAATGCATTTTAAAATAAATATACTGCACCAACGAAAATTTGCATGAGAATCATCGAATGCACTCATTTTAATGACTTGCTATTATTCCAAATACGAACCCATGCTCGCCAATGACACGCTGATGTTAAAATCAAGCATGTTTCCCTGGGATAGATTTGTCAATTTTTAGCTTTATTAGTATATACAGGATTTGAAAATTATTTGAAATGAAAAAGATATATTACTTGGTCATGCATTTTCCTTTCAATTCTACGCCCATAGTTCAGCAAAAACTTCAGGCTATGCTCCATTGTTAGGACTATTTGCTTCCCGGGTCAGTAGAAGGTTTAAAATGAAGATGTATTTAAAAATGTAATTTGCCACGCCTTTGTTTTTCTTCATAATAAAATAAACAGCCAATGAATAAAAGGGATCTCACTCACGTTGGGAAGAAAGATATAGATGAAAAATAATACAATATTTTATCATTTTATATAGCGATAAATTATCTCTAGTATATATTATTTTTAAGGTGCAAATTCAAAACTTAATCACAATAACATCTTCAATCTAGGAAGGAATTTTTTAAATATCCCCATTATTAGTCATGCTTTTGATTTTTTTACATAATATATAAACTTAAAATTTGTTTAAATGCTTTTTTGCAAATATAATTCCACATAGAGTAAAAAATACCATAGATCCTTATATCATTACTCTGACAATCTATCATAAAATGATTGATTCACATTTTTCTAAAAGTGAAAAAAAAAATAATCAAGCAAAAAAATTCCTCAAATTTAAACTTTGTTTGCATATGACAAGATAAAATTATATTAAATGCAATAAATTCTATAAATTACATATGGAATTTTAGTAAATGTATTTATGTTATTTTTTTCTTTGCAGGAATATTTGTTTCATAAATCCATAAACGTTGAACGTAAATACATGCAATTAAATATTTACACACGTAATTGACTAAAAATCATAATATTTTGTAGAGTTGTTATTTTTTTTATTATTTTTTAACTTTTAACATTCATTTATGTAGCAAAAAATATAAAAAAAAATATGACAACCATAACTAATTTTTGTTGTGCTGTTGTTGTTTTTTGTTTTCTTTTTGTCTCTTAGTGCAGTGACAATCAACATTTGCTGTTAATTAATGATAAAAAATAAACTACCATGAATAAATAAGTAAAAGTTTATGAACACATTTTGTATATTGAGGGACACGCGCTTTATACTTTTAAATATTGTATGCAACAACAATTTTGTTTTAAATGGGTCAATTCAGTATGTTGATAAAATGAGAAAAAATTTATTAAACATTTTTCATAATTTTTATAAACTTAAAGTATACAATTAAATGGTATTTATGTAGTTATTTGATTTACAAAACAACAAAGCCTTTTGTTAGGAAAATATTTATCGGTTATTTGTAAAAAAATTTGACTTAGTCAGATTTTAATTCATAATTATAAAAGGTTGGGTGCTCTTGAGTTGGGATGTGATTGCAACGCGTTTCTAATGTATGTAATTTTTATGTAATTTTCATTTTAAATCTTTGGAATCTGGATTGCGATCCAATGCTGATTAATTTATTGAGCAAATTTTTGTTTTAAACAGCATAAAAGATTGCGTATGATTAATATGCGAATGAGCAATATTTATTAAAATATAAGTTTGATAGTTTGTGTTTAATAAAAATAATGATAAATGAGAAAATAATAAACCTAATACAAAGCTCTGATTTACCAAAATACTGACATAACTCAAAATATTGTTTTAATTTGTGGAAAATATTGTTTTAATCAGAATTATTACTATCGAATAGTAAGAATATTGGTCATATTCTCTGTCGATCAAAAACTGCCGGACTTTAAGGGTTTCAAAATTGAACATTTTGATCATGTAGGGTTTTTTTCAAATGAGTAAAACTTGTCACCTATTGGTCTTACCAAAAGTTATATTTTAATTCAATATTTTAAAAATAATATTGTCATAGTCATTATGATTCATAATTACCGACATAATTTATACCAATCGGTTAAGTAGACCAACAAGCGGCCGTACACACATTGATAAATCTATTCAGAATGGTTGATGTAGAGCCAATATTTGTGTGTGACATACATCAGCACCCACTAAAGTCGTGTTGAATATAATGAAACGTTAAATAATTTATCAAATTTTATGAAAATTGGAGCTTTTGAGATTTATTTTAACTCTTTCACGCATACGGGACACCGTTTTTTTCGATTTAGAGCGTTATTTGTCAATGTATATTTTCAAAGAAAAATAAGTCATTTTAGAGAATTAATATCCTGCGATAACAATCTAAAACACTTTTTCCGATTTTCATCATACCTACTATCAAAATAAATTGTGTGGTTAAATTATATCCATAAAAAATCCAGCGGTTTTGTTTTGTGCAGGAAAGTGTTAAATTTAAAAAATAATTCTATAACCAACTCTGTACTTTTCAGGAGAAATTTTTAAAATCCAATACAAATTTTAGTAAAATGCATTTAAAAATTTCGTTATTTTCAAAAGTTCTAAACCGATATTTATGAAAAATTTATTCATTATAGAGTTTAGTCTTGATATTTCAAAAATGCAAAAACACTATTTTAACATGTCTTGAGATATTTATTTTTTTCCACAGAAATATACTAACAATCATCGTCCGACACTCAAAATTTTTCATTTCATCATACTGGGTCCTTTTTAAAGGACTTCAAAGGTTTAAAAAGTATTTTTTTCAAATATACTTTAAAATACTTCTACTGCAGTAGAACCAGTATACTGGTTCAACTATGCCAAATTTAATGCCATACGAACAAGAAGAGTTTGTAAAATATTTTGTGTTATTTTTATTTTATTCTATCAGGATCAAAGGATGAAAATACATTCTTTACAAACAAATATTGAAAAAATATTACTAAAAACCTAAAAAGGTATTAAGGATAAAAGTTAAAAAAAATCACATATATTTATCCTGACAGAATAAAACAATATATTTTCCAACTCTTCTTGTTCGCTTTACATCAATTTTGGCATAGTTATATTTACTGATATTTGGCTTATTGGATTAGTGCGTTTAAAATCATGTTAATTTATACTTATTATACACTACTTTCATTTTTTATTATTCTATAATTACAGACCATTTCATTACCGATTACTAAATGCATTTCCACCTCATTTTTTCCGCATAGCAATTAACAATTCCATTTACAATTTACTCCCTATTAAACGGATATGTTTAAATCAATTTGTTCACACGCCTGTTTCCATTAGAAAGCATGTAAAAAAATTAAAAGCAGATAAAAAAACACAAAAGTAATTAGCTATTTGTAGCTCAATTTGTTAAACAAAAGAATTATTTATTATCAAATTAGAAATTGATGTTATTATTATACGAAAATACTTAATAACTATATTTAAAAATGAAAAAAAAAACTGTATTTGTTTTTATCGTTTGTATGTGTATTTGTAATCTATTAATTTGTTATTGATGTCATTGATAATAATGTATTTAATTATAGTGAATAAAATCGTTACTAATGTGCCAACATGTGTTAATTCCGACACAAAACATAATACTGTTATGGACACTCAATATATATACATTAAAAAAACTACTATTTATGTACATACCTACATACATATTTTATAATACATACTAATTCAAACATGAATGTTAGCGTTAAATGGATTTTACTTAAAATACACATATACACATACTTTTCTCTACAAATACTAAATATTTACATATATGTATATCCACGCACACTGAACTAACAATGTCATTTATAAACAATATAGATATTTATGTATGTTTGGCAAAAAAATGTACATTTACATTTATATATTGTTGTCTATAATTGATTAAAGATAAACCGTAAATATTAAATCCTCCTGTTTTTGTTTGTTTGCATGCATGTATGACCGTATGTACAATTGTGAAGAGAAAAACAGTTGTTTGCAGCACGTTATTTTAGAATAGAAAATTTTGTCTGATTTTCACTATAAGATAATTTTAAAAAATTTCAAATTCGACAAATTTCTTTGAATAAATTTAAAATTTAAAGTTCATTTAAATTTCCAAATTCGTTACGGCTTAGATTTTATCGATGTTCAAAGTTTACATTTTTTATTTTTTTTTTAATTTTAAAGATTAAGGTACGAAACTTGTTCCAAACATTATATTTTTTTAAATATTAAAATTTTTTTTCAAAAAGGTTAAATTTTCTCGAACGAGAACTTATTGCCCCATATGTATTATTTAAATTTTTACAGACCCAAGAATCTGAATTTTTGCAAAATTTACTTGTGTTTGTTTGTATTTTTGTTTGAAGTATAAGGAATAATCGCCGATGCACTTCCGATATAAATATTAAAACTATATTATCTATGAATTTAGAAAAATTAAATTTATTTAATCTTTTTTTACCAATTAAGTACTTCATCTCGTATATCTTGGGGAAATTTAACAGCTATAAACGAATTACCTTACTATCAATATACAATTGAGGAACAATTTTTTGGACTGACTGTAGTGACAGCCATACAACAGCTAGTATCCTAAAATTTAATACGGAATTTAAAAAAAAATTAACAAAGTTTTTTTTTTATTTTTGAACACATTTTTGTGAAGATAGAACTTATTCCTGTAAAGAATTATTTGTCGTTTATAGTCATATGGGAATGATTTGATTTATTAAGAAAGTGATCTTTACAGTGTTAGCATTTAAGGTAAATTGCACTTATTTTTTTAGACATAAATGTGTATGACTGTATTAATTTTCATATAACTAAGATATTATGTGACTATATTTGTCTGTTTGTTTGCATTAAAATAAATCATTTTATTGTAGTTTAATTTTGTTTTTGTAATTAAATCTAATTAAAATAAAAAGCCGCTATCTGTGTTTATGCATGTAGTAATAATTATTAAAAACTTGTTTGTATTTATACTCACATGTATATTAATTTACAAAATCCGTATATGTCCACGGGATTAGTAAAGATCAAAAGTGACTGTGTGTTTCTTAAATACAGGGCTTAAGAAAGCAACAAATGTTATGATTTGAATGCAAAATAATATTTTATTTAATTGACAAATTTAAGAAAATTTCAGATATTTTTAAATACATATAAATAAATTGTTGTATAAATTGTTTTTCAGAAGAGAGATAATAATACAGATAAACTTTTCTTATCGGTGTAACCCTAGTTTATTATTCTTAATTATGTATTTCGCCAATTTTTGAAGTAAACGCAATTTTCTCTATCAATATTTACAAGGATAGGCCCATAATTGCCCCTACTCTCCTATGAGCACTCTTGAAAAATCTTTTTTTTATCAAAAATAAGTAAAAAACAAATCAAATGCTTTATTTTCAATATTTTGACTGGTGTAGGGTATCATATGGTCGGCTATACTTTCTTCATACTTGTTTTCTAATGAAATTATATTCAAATAATTGGGTAGCTTTTATAAAAAGAATGAAAAATATTCTTGGGATTTAAAAAAATACATATTTTCAACTAGTAGTTTATAACATATGCTATGCAATAATGTATTCAAAAATAAGAAATCCTTTTACAACTCTTAATAATATAAGTATATGTAATCTTACAAGTGTGTTTCTAATTGACTTATAAAACAAACAAAAGAACTTTTAACTTTACTATTTGTAAATAATGTCAAAATTCGTTCCGCCATTATGTTTATTTTTTAACTTACATATCCATATATATAATTTATATCTTCTACATACAAACTACACATGTAAGTAATCAAATGCAGAGTATTTGATAATAAGCAATTTTATCACGTTTTTTCAATCTTTGTTCTGATGACCCTAATCAAATTTCACCTGATGTCACATAACTTTTTGTCACAAAAGAAATAAAAAAAGAGAATGAAAAATAAATTTCATTCAATCTTAATTCGTGATTTTTGTTCTTGATTTTATGCCATATGTTGCTCAAAGCTACTTTTGGGAACTTGTAAGATTACGTATGAATGGATATATATTTGTAAAGAGTAAGATTTTTATATGTGGAGTTTATATGTAGTTGTAAGTTGTTCCTTTATCTAATGCTATAATTTTCATTATATTTTTTTATAAACATATTTATTAAAAAGTTTATTTAAATATGAATATTAAAACCTACAAAGTAATATAAAACATGTATGAGTAATTCTACTACTCCTTACTCTACCTCTCAAATAAGGTCCCCTTCAGAAAATTACTGTGCCGCTCATTACCGACTAAAATGCTTATAAGAACATGAGGATCGGTTTATAACTGTCTCTATCCCCATACAAAATCCTCTTCTGAAAATTACTTTAACGGCTTAAAAATGCATAATACCGGTAAAATTTAACGTTTCTTAGTAACCGAAATTTACATGCTATAACCATGAGTTCCAGAACTACCTAGTAAAATGTTTAAAAATTCTGGTAATGAGTATTGTAGGTGATGTATTTATTTCATACATTACTTAGTAATGAGTAGTTGTTATCAATGACAATAATTATATATTTTGACTAGTAAACATAAAAATAACTGCAAGACCAGATTTAAATCCGGAAAAGTCGGGTAAGCTTATTTGTAACCAGCTTTTTTGTTATCATCGTTGAACAAAAAGTAACTACTTATACTTTTCTCCAATGTTACTTGCCTACTTACCGGGTACGTAATGATTTTGCTGGGTAGTTGTGGAGCTGGTAAAATTATTCTTGGAAACATTTTGTTTGAATACCTGTGACATATGTATTTCTTATTCGTATTTTAAGATTTAAATAGTTTTAAAATTATTGTATTATTTACTTAATGAACATCCTTTTTATTCAACACAACTGTTAGAGTAAAGAGTAAAAAAACTCGGTAGTCACTTAAACTTACATAACAACTTTCATCATAATAACTTACCAATTGTGTGAAGATTTTTTATTATTAGAGCCTCTTATAGCTAATCGCGTAGGGTAGTTGAGAAGAATCTTATTATATGTATATATGTATGTATAATATCTTTTAAAATAGGATTTTTCTTGAGTTTCCTGCCAAAGTCTATGAACATTTTTTTTATTATTTACATTATCGCATAGATGTTGTTTGTTTTGTTTCATAAAAAAATGTATAATCACATGTATTGATGTTATATACATATGTATGTATATTCATATACATACAATAAACTTTCAATTGTTATGCATACAACTGTTTATCATTTTTCAATTAAAACATAGTTTATTTCTATTAAGAATTGTCAATCAACTAAATAATATATAAATTGAAAATTCTTGAACGCAAACACTACATAATTTTTATTTACTTATTACATTTATTCGAATTGCACAATATTGCGGCATGCCACAACTTGTATTATGCAGCGTTTTACATAAAGGTTTTGCTAAGGCGTGAAGATTTACACACTATATGAACTATTTTATTATTCAAATCTATTGTTTCCATCATTGTACTGTTGTGTGAAAATCGAAGTGTTTATGGGAGTGAATATGTGTGTGTGTACTTGAAGTGTAATTGTAGAGATTTTAATTATTAAGCTTTTGTCACTATTTTGGATGTCTCTACTGCAGCTGCTCTTTTTTGAAGAGATACAATTACATTTCAGAAATAAAGTTTGTGTGTGATAATGTTAAGTTCTAGTTAATAGACAAATACAATAAATATGTATAAGTGTATATGTATAAAAGTGTGTTAGTGTTTAGTATTGTATGGCTGTTGCAATAGGTGTTATGTATACAAATAAGTATATTTGTATATATGTAAACATTTATTTATTTGTAAATGTATTGCAGAACTCTTTTAAAGTAAAGAGTTCTAAGTTCTAAAGTGTAAAACGAACAAAAAGCTGTATTTTCTTTTTCACAATTTCACACTATTGACATCATCTGTAACTGTAGCACAGCAATGTCAGTAGAATAAAACAGACAGAACACAGAATCAGTATGAGTAGCATCAGAATTTGCATACTGTGTATCGCTTAGTTGATGGTCTTGAATAATTGAATAAACTTTTGTACAATAATAAAAAAACTATTCTCACCAATGAAAATTCCTAAATATTCAAATTTGATATTCGAATAAATTTTGTGCAAAATGTTTATTCGTTAAGTTAGTTAGTAGGTATACAGTGTGACATTAACAGATAGTGAGATATATATACACACAATAGCTTCTAAATTCTCTTGTTTTGTTACATGCAACTAAGGCTACAAGTTGCAAGTGGATGATTAAGATTTATCGATAAGGGTGTAGTGTATGTATCTAAATTTGCGATGAATGTCTTCAGCAGTTCTAGTTTAGTTCTAGTTCAGTTCTAGTTCAGTTCTAGTTCAGTTCTAGTTCAGTTCTAGTTTAGTTCTAGTTTAGTTCTAGTTTAGTTCTAGTTCAGTTCTAGTTCAGTTCTAGTTCAGTTCTAGTTAAGTTCTAGTTCAGTTCTAGTTCAGTTCTAGTTTAGTTCTAGTTTAGTTCTAGTTTAGTTCTAGTTCAGTTCTAGTTTAGTTCTAGTTTAGTTCTAGTTCAGTTATAGTTTATTTCTAGTTCAGTTTTAGTTCAGTTTTAGTTCAGTTCTAGTTCAGTTCTAGTTCAGTTCTAGTTTAGTTCTAGTTCAGTTCTAGTTCAGTTCTAGTTTAGTTCTAGTTCAGTTCTAGTTCAGTTTTAGTTCAGTTCTAGTTCAGTTCTAGTTCAGTTCTAGTTCTAGTTCAGTTCTATGTCAGTTCAGTTATATGTCAGTTTTGTCTACTGTGTTACAAATTTTGGAATACGAATATGATTTATTTGTTTGCTTCATCGTAAATTTATTGCTGGCTTGTATTTTGTGCTAAATGTCAAATTGTTTATTCATGATGCTTCGTGATGGTACATTGAAGGTTTAGATATTTTCCAACGTTATACTTTATTAGCGAAATTTCAAAAATATATATATAAATACAGATATAAATACAATTTAGGAGAGTAAAATGAAAAGAGTAAGTAAATACAATTGTTTTATAATCGTTTAATTGAAAAAGAGCTTTTATAAAACCAAAAATTAAAAGCAAAAACTTAACCATAATTTGTCATAAAATGTAATTAATATATAAAAATATTATTACCATTAATATCATTATCAGAGTAAATAAAATGCACATTTACAATTTATTGTTACATTATGAAATCACGAAGAGAACGAAATGAATGAATGGCTTAAATTATTTTGAAAGTTTTAAGCAGCTTTAGGAATAATTATATTTCTATATTTATGTATTTCTTGTTTTGTATTGTATTTGAATGATATGAACGATATGTTTAAGGGAATAATGACTTAAAGTGTTTTTAAGCTAAATATATTAATCTAAAACTATTCATTTAAGTTTTGAAAAGAAACCTTGTAAATAAGTGTAAGGGAATTTTATTGATTTAAAAATGGTGTTAGAAAAATAAAATGTTTTTAAGGCATTCTTCCTACTAAAAATTGTTTTTCTATTATTAGTTATTTTTTAATAAAATTATTTATTTATTTTAATGTTTAAAATATTCATTCATTTGTTTGTTTATTTTACTTAGCTGCTGGCCACAGAAAAGTCTACAATGATATTCTGGCAAACACCCAATACCAACTTCATAGCCATCTCCATTATCAACAACGCACACAAGTGTATATATAGTTTTTTGGTCTTGTCTTTTTTTAATGCAAACTATTACATAAAACAGTTTTTCGTTATTGTTTAATGGCTTCTGAATAATTTAATAGACATGAAGTTCGTTTTGTGCTTTGCATAAGCATTAATTGTAAATAAAAAATTATAAAAAAACGAAAACAAAAGTTTGTTTATAACTAAATACACTCACACATACATATTTTTGGATATAGTCTATATGAAATGTTGTTGTTTTTAGTTATTTTTTGGTTGGACTTTATTTTTGCGAGTGTAGATAAGGATGTTAATTAAAAATTTTAGTTGAAATTTTTGTTTTGTATTTTATGCAATTTTTTTAATATTTAATTAATTTTATTATATAGGAGATGCAATTTGGTAGAATATTTTAGTAAATTTATTTTAGTGCGTATACTTTATAAATTTCATGTAATATTACGTATACGTTCTGTTAGTTAGTTTTAAATATATTTATATGTTTCTATTTAATGACCCTTAATATATAATTTATTAATTTAAGTTTTATTTTTGATTAATATTCAATTTACTGTATAAAATAAATGTTAAACATTTAAAATTATTAGCACTTTTTAAACTTAAGTATGATTTATGAGAACCATTAATTTTCAGCATAACCTACAATAAAACTTTTATAAGAAAGTTCTTTCTAAAGAATACATACTAATGCTTAATAAAAATAATTTTAAACGTTTTCTATTTTATTTTTCCTTTTCCTTATAGAATATTGAATACAAATTTCATGACATGAATATCACAAAATAATGGAAACCACACGAAAAAATATGAAATCCATTAAACTATTAACAGGTGTCAGAACGTAAGTATTAAATTATAAATTCAGCTTCAGCAGTTATGAAACATTTCGTTTCATTTCATTTCTTTCTCTACATTATTCTTCGCATCAAAACTTTGGAATGTCTGTTAACATAAAAAGCTTATCAAATTGAAACTTACACACACAATCAACCTTTAGAACCACCACTTCTTCTGCCATCTCAGGCTATGAAAGATGACCGTATTGTTTTGCTTTGTTTAAAAAAGGTAGAAAAGAAATGTAACAAGTATTCAACACATTTTTACAAAATTTTGTATGTGCGGGTGAATTTGAGTATAATTATTTGAGTTGTAACAGAATCAGTAAAGAAACCAACTGCTAAAAACGGTAGACCATAAAGAAAAACAATCATAAATTATTACTAGTCGTTATCACACACACACACCTATACCCATTGTAGAGTCAGGGACTACTCTACCCCAAGTCTGGAAAATAAAATAAAAAGCAACAAATGCATTGGGGTTTGAAAATTCTATATAAACTGCCTAAAAGTTAAAAGCAAAGTTGTTAAATGCGTAAATGAAACAAGAAGAAAAACCATAACAATATATATGTATAAATTTACAAACGAAAACGTAGGAAAATAAACGAGAAATGATTGAGCGAAAATAGAAAAAGTTTTGTAAATTATCTGCATTAATTGTTTTTTCCTTCAAGGGACTTAGGTAAGAGTTGCCAAATAAATGCGATGTTGATATTTATTAAAAAAAATTCTAAATATGCAAATACCAAATTTGGTGTAAAAATATGAAACACAGAGAAAAGAAAACAATTTGTTTTAGAAAAAATAAAAAAATATGAAAAAGAAAAAACAGAAATTTATACTGAAACGATACTTTAAGGACCAATATTTTGGGCGTTACAATTAGCAGCACAAACTCAAAATACCTTCCGCACTTTTGTGGTTTTAAAGATTTTATAAAACTATGTAAATTGCATTTCATAGAAGCTAGTATTTTTTGTTGAATCGAAATTTGTTAATATTTATTTAAAAAAAATCTAAACATGTAAATACCAAATTTGTTGTAAAAATATGAAACACAGAGAAAACAAAACAATTTTTTTAAGCACTCATATTGTCAGGTTATCACACGTTTGTCCTGAGAAAACCCCACCAAGCGACCTATACCTTCATATAGGAAGTTGGAGCATCCGGACTTGATTTCATCAAAAGTATTAATGGTCTCCACCAGAAAAAAGTTCCAGAGTTTTAATGTTCTTCAACAGTTTATATTTGAGTTTAAATGGTCTCCACCAGGATATATCGTGAGTATTTTATGGTCTCCATCAGTTAAAAACGTTTGAGTATTCTATGGTCTCTACCAATTAAACATAAACTCACTAGAGGTGATACGAAAGCACGAGGTTAATGTAGACAACATATAACTTTAAACAGTTATATGAAGTAATACACTCACCAGTGCGAGCGAGACGCAAAACTATCGAAAGCCATGCAACAAACACAAGCCTGAACGCGTTTAAAAAATAATGGCGATGACGCGAGAGTTGTTCCCCAACTCAGACCTGAATTTCGACTTAACAATTTGTTTTAGAAAAATTAAAAAAAAATATGCAAAATATGATATACAAATCTGGAAATATTCAAAATATATGTAATTTAAAGCAAAATATGAAATTTATGCATTTATAACAAAATATGCATAAATATGCTACAACAAAACGATGCCATTTTGTAGCAAATTATTTAATTAGAAAAGAAAACTAGTAAAAAATCATATTGTGTTACTGACTAAAAACATACTCTTGCACAGAAATCCTTGCCCTGATAATTAGTAAGGGATTAAAAGTTAACGGAAATGTATTGTTGGTGAAGGTCAAATGTTACAAAAATCAGTTTTTGGCGAATATCATTCTTAATATGATTCGTACGGAAAATGCTTTTCTAACAACATATAGGAAATTCAATTTACTATTGCAATTGTAAAACCATTAAAACGTGTACGATGTATACTAAACGCGTAGTTCCCTAACAGATTTTTGTATTTTTGGAGACTTCTACTATTTTACTAACTATGCTAAGGAGAAGCTATTTAGCTATCTAAAATTCCTCAAAAAAATCCTTTTTTCAGGGCTATTTTCTAAACAAATTGTTAAAATATTTCGTAATAAGGATGAAAAGCTAATTAAATGCTTTATGATTAAAAAATTAACCATATATGTATTTAACATATTTACTGGTGTAAGGCATCATAGGGTTGGCAGTGACCGACTATATATTTATACTTATTTGTCATCATTGTGTTGGATTCGTGGAGTATACGTTAAATATTTCCACCTTTATTTTACATGTGAAAAGGACAATGTAAAACATTCTTATAATAATATTTTCTTTAAACATTTTTCAATTTTCTTACTTGTATTCTCTGATGATGGCAACTCTATATATTGCCTATTAACAATTTAATATGGAAATTTAAATGTTTATCAATGAGTTTGTTGTTTTGTATATGTTTTTGTTTTTCATTGTGATGTTTTATTTCTTCTATTACTTTTCTACTGCCTGCCTGCCTGCCTGCCCGCCTGATGAAGAACCACTTGTAATATATTTTTTGAATAAAGACATCAGGTGTTAGTGATTCAACAGAAAAATTCTTGAAACAATACTAAAAATAAAACAAAACAAATTTTTAATGTCGAGGGGTTGATGGTTTTCTGTTGTTCTAGTTTGTAGGGGTTTCGAAGGATTTTTGGTTTTCTGTTTAATGACTTGAATGACTTAGTGGTTTAATAGTTTTCCCCCTTTCTCACGAAATAGCGACTAACAGTCACATCAACATCATGTTGAAATTTACAATGATGGGCTATAAAAGTTTTTGTTTTGCCTAAATATTTACTAAAAGCTTAAATATTCTTGTTAAGTGGCAAACATTTTGTTTGACATTAACATCAACATTAGAAATCATTTAATACCCAGTGTCCCCCTACTTCCTCTTATATTTCTAAGATACTTTTTTTACGTAAAGACAACTTGGAGACAAACTTTTGTTGCTACTTTTATTGTTATTGTTGCTGCGGTAGTTTTACTTTTGTTTTTTGTGTTTTTCATTTGTATTCGTTTGACATTTAAGCATTAGAGCATGTAATTGTTAATCTCGTTGTAAGGTATTAGTAAAATCGTACAGGGCCATCCATGTTTTTTGGTTTAGCGTTAAGCCAAGAGTGTTGACATACAGCCAGCCACAGGTGTCTTGTCATTGAATTGTTGCGTATTTGGTAAAAGCGTCACATACATTTCTACCTGTCAATTTATTTCTTTTTTTTGTTAGGAATTAAGTTTATTTTATTGAGTCAAATGTCTTTGGAGGATTTTTTTCTTATTTTTGTTATTTTAACACCATTGTTTTTTCTTTGCTAATTTCTATTGTTCTTACTGTTTTTGTCATTTAGTGGTGTTAATTGATATTGATATTAATGATCCAAAAACAAAAAGTAAGAATAATATAAATTAAATATATGTATAAATATGGCTAGAAATCAAAATGTGTTAAATCATCCTCACCCTCCTTTGTAAATTGTCGAAAAGGCGTTAGGGAATATTAATGAAGCAGGTGTCAATAAGTTGTATTAAGATTTAATTGTTTTACACTATTTGAGTGACAGTGTTAAAAATTAATTGTTTACTTTTTTCGCTTTCTTTTAAATATTTTTGGCGGTTGGGTATTATGCATATATGTTCTTTGATATTTCATTATTAATGAAATAAGACCGAAATGAATTTGGACAAATTTACTAATATTAAATAATTGGCAGAAGGTGGGATTAACATAAAGTGTCTTTCTTAATTAATGACAATACGAAAGTCTCATTCGTTGAGTGTGAGAAAATATTGCGGTTAAAGAACAAATAAAAATATATAGTAGGGCCAACCATATGATACCATTACCAGTGAGTATTATGTAAAATATATGTGTTTTTAACCCAAAAGGGGAGTTATATGGAGGCATGGGTAAATATGTTTGTTTGTTATAAATTTACGTTTATATTAAAATTATATACATATGTCTATCATTAAAGTATATATGTATATATCCTTATAGATAGCGTATTCAATCAAGCCATGTCCGTCTGCCCTTCTACTCATTGTATGTCTGTGTTTGTAGAAATCAGTTGGCAAGAACGCAATTTAAAATTAGACTCTGAAATTAAAAAAAAATTTAAATATATCCTTATTTAGACCAAAAAAAAAAAAAAAAACCAACACACAGCATTTTTAAGAACAAGTATGAGTGTTATATTCGGCTATGCCGAATCTTATATACTCACTATCAAACCTCGTTTGACTCGAATGAAACTTACTTATGTCGAATTTCATCCATATACTCGTATTTTTAGGCCAGTTATAAGCGTTAAAGTAATTTTATGAAGGGAACCTTATATAGAGGGATAGAATCAATTATGGGTCGCCCCTCATAAAATTAGGTAGACAGAATTTAGTTCGTATTGAATTTATTTGTGTCGAATTTCATCGCTACACTCGTATTTTTAAGTCATTATTGAGCGTTGCAGTCATTTTCTGAAGGGGACCTTATATGGGGGTAGGGTCAAACATGGACCGATCCTAATAACATTTTTTAGATGGATTTTGACTCCTATGAAAGTTACTTATGTCGAATTTCATTTATGAGTATTAAAGTCATTTTCTGAAGGGGACTTTATATGGGGGTTAGGGTCAATTATCGACCGATCCTCATAAAATTTTTCATAGTTATTTTGGATCATAAAAAACTTACTTATGTCGAATTTAACCATAATATGTTGTTCTTAGATTATGGTAACCACAGCTATATTTTTCCTCTGCGTGTGGAGGCTATCCGAAAACGTTAACCGATATTTCTAATTTCCAATGCCAAACAAACCTTACCTATAAGAAATATGTATTTATGTGAAACTTCAACTCTCTAGCTCTTTCCATTCGGACTCTATCGTGCTTGCAACAGACAGACGGACAGACATGGATAGATCGTCTTACACGCAGAGAAAAAACATGGTTCGGCATGGTTAGGACAACTATTCTATGTTTTTTGTAACAATATTTTGTTATCATAACCAAACAATTGTTATTTTTTTTGAACTTCATCAATGTTTTAGTTACTGAAAACATTGAAATGTTTATGACAATTATAAATTTAAGAATGATTCTCTGAAAAATAATTATTTTTACAACAACTAAGCAATGATAATTATTTAAACATAATATGTTATATTATTATATTATTTAAAATCATTTAAACTATCAAATAACCATTAAATGGTAGGATTTTACACGTTTATCCATATAATGTTTAAGATATAAGTAAAATACGTTTACTATTAAAAATATTGTGGTATATGTGTTTATATTAGCATCATGTGTTTATGGGAATATCAGTGCTTGGAAGTTTTCTGTTTGTTTAAATGAAAATTAACAAATAATTACATTTTACGCCGAGCACATTAAATTAACCATATTATGTTTAATATGTAACCATTACGTGGTTACTTGAAGACATGTGACTACTTGTAACCATAATATGGTTACTTCAAACAATAATATGATTACTTGAAGCCATTATATGATTACATGAAACCATAATGTGCTTGCTTGAAACTACAATATGATGCTACAATATCACATTATGATTAATAAAACTATATTATGATGAAATATTTGGACTATATTTAAACATAATATGGTAGATTATTATACTAATAATGATCATAATATGTTTTAACTTTAACCATAATTCTAACCATAATATGTTGCTCTTAGATTATGGTTACCACAACTATATTTTTTCTCTGCGTGTAGAATCCAGAATATATATACTTTTCAATTATCTATGATATTAATTTTCAGCCCAGATAAGGTACGTTATTGTTCTTCAAAAGGTATTTTTGACGTTTTTACGTCTGGTAATTTTTGGTTTTTATCTCTTCATCTTAGTACAATATGTTGAACAAAAATTTCGCTTATTAAGGGAAAAATAAAACATAAGACGACTTTTAGTGCATTATAAACTTTTACTACATAGTAAGAAGTTAAAGTGAAGAAAGTATTTATGTATATGACATATTATTAATAAAACGTTATTAGACTACTGCTATGTAATCAGAACGATATGTTATAGTCATTGAAAAGTTAGTTAATAGATAAATGGTTACAATTAAATATCTTTACGAAGCGTTCTTTTCCAGCAAAAACTTGGTAATGACTTATATTTACACAACTACTTTATTTTAATGACTACTACTTACCGGGCTGATTCCTTTAAGTATTCTTAAAATTACTTACATATATATATTTAAGTCTCACTTATTGTTTGATTCGCCATTTTATTCAATGGAATTGGAAATTTTATTTTTCACAGACTTATGTATACCATCAAAATAGTCTTTATGTATCAAACGCATAACAATCAATTTTATGACAAGAGACTAACGAACTCTAGACTATTGTGAATAAAACAAACCATTTTTTAATTGGTTTTATAAACAAAAAATAAAATACTTCAAGTTTTAAGATTAAAAACATATCTTTATAATATATTAAATTTAAAAATTTTACAACATTATCTTCTATACAAATATAAATACATATATCTATGTATATAAATATTGGAATAATTTTAATCAATATATTTTATTTTACATATTCTTACATACATACGATTTAAAAGCATATGTAGATATGTACAATTTTTATAAAACTGTGTATGTATATAGATTATAGAAGAAGAAAACTAAAACCCATATAAATTAAAAATATTACTAATATACTTGTAAGTACTTATAGGTAGATAGATTCCTTACAAATTTAAAGTACATTCATATACTTAGTTTATTGACATAAGCACTTCATTGTACAAGATATTTCCAGTTGCCAAAGGTATGAGAATAAATGCAAACAATACTTAATACATGCATATACTGACATAAGTAAAAAAATGCACATACATATAAAGGATAACAGCTTTTGAGTTGTGTGCTAATATTGAATGAATAAACTAACCAACCAAACGCTAAAACATCTATTCATTCTCAAATGGTCAACATAAATCCAATATTTTTTTTACATCCAATATATGCAGATTATACCTTAACAAATATTCAAGTGTATTATCCTTTGAGCAAACCTGTTCAAAATTTCTACTACTTTAAAGTACTTAAAATCTAATATTAGCTGTCAGGGTGTACGTACATACATACATATACATATGTATGTAGTATATCTAATAGATTTATTTCAATATATGTAGTATATTTTATGTAGATACAAATTTAAATAAAATATTTTTATTAGAAAGGTCCCAAAAAATTTTAAATTATTTTTGTTTTAGTGTCAATGCACAGCGAAAATCGTGAATATCCACTTTATATATTTTACTCAAAATGAAGTATGTGAAATTATTTTGTAATTTTTTGAATACTCGTATTATACATTATTTTTGTTTAAAAATATGAAAGATTTTTAAAAATTTCATGGTGAATTATTTAACCTAGTTTATTATTAGAAAATGTTGTATGTATAAAAAAAATTTTAATTTATTAAGACTTCGTTTGGACCATTTTACATCTACACATGTATAAGTAAATGTATTTGATAAAAATGAAAAATACATTGATATTACTAGAATATTCAATTATTCGATTTTTTTGTTATTTAGTTTATTCCAGCATTTTATTTTAGCTGGCTAATAATATTAAATATTGTATGAAATATGCATAAATTAATTATTGTAAAATGGTACGTTTCTATTAATCGGTTAATTGATAGATATGATTCATTTTTTTGCTATTTGAATTGATAAATTTTCATCTTTACTTATTACTTTAATTAAAAGTTTTGCAATGGGTATGGCAGTTGTAGATATACCCGAAAATATTAAAAATGTTCCAACATAAAGTGTTACAAAAATGGAAGTTTGCTGATGTTTCCGCCAAAATCAGTAAACGCGTCGAAAGCTTATCATTGAATTATAACACTTATGATTTAAATAATTCAGCTCACTTGCTGTTGACCTCTGGACAAACATTTTGAAATGAAACTCAACTTTCCGACGTTAATATAGTAATCTTATTTCTTTTCCATTCGAAATGGGACAACCTTAATATACATACTGAGTAAAATATAAATAATAAACAATTTTAAATAATTTTGGAAGTAAGTTCATATTGGAGCCTATTAAAAATAGATGACAAAAAGTTGGGCTTGGTGGATGGAATTTGTAGATATTAGCTAAAGATATTTTCTAAAGAAAATATTTAAAAAATCTGTACCCTCCGTATATAGACGCGGGTGCAGAAAAAATTATATAGAAATAAAAAGTTAAATAATTCTCACTTCTAAATGATTACTGTAAAATTTCACATGCGTAAAAAGTATTTTAGAGTTTAAGTTTTGAATTCGGACTTCATGTACTTACATTAAATTATAGTATTCCATTTTATACGGAAATTTGGACCAAGCATAGGCAAGAAGCCTATTGAAAATGGTTGAAATCGGTCCATTATTTCACCTAGCTCCCATACAACCATACCTCCCGATTTGGGTTTTTTATGCCATAATTACGTCAAATATACTATTATCTATCTAAAAATTGGCACAAATAAGTTTTATATAATTATAAATGACATTTCAGATTTTAGTAATGATCGGTCTTTGTTTGACCCTATAGCCCACCCTTCAAAAAATTCCTAAGCGTCTAAAATTGACTTGTATCATTTGTATCGCAATGAAACTTAACAAAACTAACTGTTATTTTAAAATATATCGTTTTCCCAAATGTAATGAGGATCGTCCCATGTTTGACCTGTACTCCTATATAAAGCCTAATTAAGAAAATTTTGTTTTTATCAAAAAATTTTATATATATAGATACATATATATCCATTTTGAAAAAATTGGTGAAAATTAAGTGCCAAATAATCAAAAATCTTATTCTTAAGTTAAAAAATATTTTTTTGTTAAAAAATTCTGACTCTCATCCTATTGTAGGACTATAAAGTCCTTAAAGACTAGTTAAACATAAATAAAAATATTAAGAATTTGTTTTTAGAAACAATCGAAAATAGCAATTAGAACTCCTTCAGACAATTTTTGCTAGGACATATAGGTGAAAGGTTACACTCATTTTAATAAAACCGATAGCGTATGTATATTAATTTTCATGTATTTTTTTGTTAAAAAAATTAGTTAAATAAATGTTAATTAAAACTGATTTTGATTGTAAAAACATACATATACAATTTTTTTTCTTTATTGTTTTAAAATCTATATTCTTAAAGCAAAAGGAGATACAATAAACTCTAATAACCGCAGAAAGTCAGAAAACTTCAGAACATAAAGAACAAAAAGAAAATATACAATAAAAAACTTTAAAAAAGTGATAAATCCTTTAAAACTTCCGTTTTATAAAACCACTAAAGAACATTCCAAGTTATTGTAAAAGATTCTGTAGTTAGGAAAGTTTATACTATTGTTAATCTTATTTGCTTTCTTTTGAAATTGTTTTTAACATGCACAGTGTTTTGGAAGTGATTATATAATAAACCAAATTCTTTTAATTTTCAGTTTGAGACTGTGGTTTTGTGGCAATCAATTTCTTCAATTTATATTTTAAATCTGAAATTTTTTGTAAACTTGCAAAATTATTTTACAAAAAAAATCCAAATCACTGTACGTGATTGTGGTGCCTTTCTCACATTGGCCTTGGCTATAGAAAACAAAAATAATTGTATGCATGTACAAAAGAATGAAAAATCTGGGAGCAACACATTGTTATTGAGCTCGTCATTGGACTTGTTTTTTTGGCTTATTATTACGAAACAATATTTTTGTTTTTCCCTTGTCCCTCATACTATGTATTGCTTCAAGTTGCAATGATATTATATATTTAGCAAGACTTAAAAGTATGTTGAAAACAAACCCGGATACATACTTAAAAAGAAAGAAAGCGGAAATATAATTTGCCTTTTTGGTGGTTTTCAAAAAGAAAAAAAAAAAACAAATACTTGAACATCTTATTTTTCATTTAGTTGCTTTTCTTTAAAATTTTATACAAGTTGTGGCGAAGAAAAGTATTATTGGTTGTCGAATATTCATCATAGTCTTACCACACCATCAAGCTGTACTTCAGTCATTGAGTTACTCAGTACAATCGGGAATGATGAAGTAAAATGATGTGAAAATATTTCGAAATCTTGTTAAAAGTGTCAATACAAACTTACAGTCTTTTGCAGCTTCAACAAACATTCAAGTTGCATATTATTTTATTTTGTTTTTTTCATTATTTTCTTTGTAAGTTATTTTTCATCAAATAACAAGAGCAGACGAGGAAAAATAAAACATAAAAAGTATCTGGTCTTTGTCATTTGCTTTTAGATTTTTATTTAAAAATAAAATTTAATGAACCAAAACAAGTTACTAGTGCTTGTTTTGTTGAGTAATTTGATTATTTTTTCGTTTTCGTTAACATTATAACAACTATGAACAATAATGCATTATTGGCGGAAAATCGTCTAATTTGGCTTAATGCTATATAGCCTTGGTATTAATATAATTAATTTTGCTAAGTGCCAGCGGCAAGAGGAAATTATTTGTTTTCTGTTAGTAGCAGATTTCTTTGAATTTATACAAATAATATTATAATGTATTTGGAGTCATCCTTCCGAAATGAAGCGTGATACAATGAAAAAAAAAACGTCTCAGGCTTTTATTCTATATGTAAATATATAGTTGTTATCTCGGAGGACACTCTCTGACTTGTACTTACTAAATAACTTAACTTTCAATTATTACTATATACGGCACACATATATTACATAGAATTTAATAGCCTGTAATCACTGTGTTATAATAATGTCTTAAAATAAATCCGAAGAAATTCACCTAGGCCTCTATCGGGCCTTAACCAGTGCCGCAGGTGGGAATCGAACCCACCACCTTCTTTCTACAAGATGAAGTATTATTAGGTTGTCCGGAAAACTACAATAGTTTTTATTACTTCAATTTATATAATTTGCTTTATCACCAACCATAACTGAGAGTTAGAGGACATGCTTTTAAATGACAAATTTTTTCTTACGGAGAAATATCTTGCATCAATTCCATATCTGGGTCTCGTGTTCGTTATATCTCTGTCGTACTCACAACTTAATTATACTAATATCTATTATACTATCCTAAGACCATAAAGTAGCTACATAAACGCTGTAAAAATATATTTTATTTAAATAAACTTATTAGCATCACTTATTATATCCTTCAAGACAAACTAAGTTATCGTCTAATATATAAAATTCCAACCAATTCTGTCTATCTTATGAGTTACTATCTTGTAAATATTTTAGAAGTGTGGCAAATAACTTTTTAATGAGATAAACTGTTAGGAAATCTGCTAAACTATATGCGGTCTTTTTGATTCCAAACTCAAAAGTACCACACACTCAACATATCCTGAGACTGTATAACAAATGAAGTTGCGTAGAACAAAACCCAGGACATAAAAGAACTTTTCAGTGTCTATTGTCTAACTACGTATGGTCTGTGTTAAAATATTTAAAATTTTATGCGATTTTAATGAGCTGCTGTCGTAAATGTAAATTTTTAGCTGCCATTTTATTTGGTAAAGTGAGAATCAAATAAGTTTACGTCTAAATGTAGGACTTAAATTTCGAAAACGATGTCTATGTATGACAAACAAATGTTAAAAAAGAAAAAAGAGAAAACAAAGGAGAAAATGTGTATGCGCAAATATAAAGTAAAATTTAAATAAGAGTTATAAAATATACTTACTAAATATTACTAAGGGCAAATATTTTTGTACATACATATGGCCAATATCATTATTATTCACTTAATTTTCTTATAAAAGAATAAGTTGTAAAAGAAATATAGATTCATTCAGAAATTTTTGCGCAACATTTGTTACAAAATTTGTTCTTTCTTTGATTTGTTTTTAAGGAAAAGTTATTTCTTCTTTATCATACATTAAATTGCAAGCATACTTCATATTAATACCCTATACCATTGTAGTAGATAGTATATCAGGCTTTTGAGTTGACAGTCTAAAATAATAAACTAATTTGTATATAATTTTTAGTTTGGAGGTTTGCAATGAAACTATGGATTGAAATTTTGAAAATAGTAAAAACAAAAATTTTGTAATAACCTAGAAAACTAACTATTGATTAGACCATGTTACATTTTATGGCTTCTAGCAAGATATTTATACGAATCACAACAATTTATATTTTTGCATATTATATCCATTAGAGCATAGTATTGCTTCATTTAATTTTAATAGCATATTTTTAGCAGTTACTTACTGTTAATACTATATTTAGTTTATTTTTAATTTTTTTTTTTAAATTTTACTGAAAGCGGAAATTATTATTCTTTTCTATATAATACACCAGAATATGGTGTAATGTCCATAGATAATGGTGTAGACTTTATTCTATAGACTAGACTATAGTATATAGACTATACTATAGTCTTACACAAGACTATAGACTAGATTAGACTAGACGATCTTAATCAAATTTGGAGAAAAAATTTTCGTTCACATAAAATAAATGAAATAAGACCCCAATCTTAACCGATAGGCTTCGTCCCTAAGACAATAAAAAACACATACCAAATTTCATTTAATCATCTTAAATATTTCGACCTGTAGTTTGACTACTCAGCTGATACTTAAGGTGGATATAGTACCAATATTATTATTAAATCAGAACAAATCAAATATACACTGCTTACTAAAGGTGTAGGGTGTAAAAATTATAATTGTTCACATTCTTTAAGTATATGCTGGTATTATAACTAAAATAGATTTTTCGAAAAATACTTTATGTTATGTCGCATTATGATTATATTTCCGTTTCCTTTTTAGTTTTCTTCCAGAAAATCATCGAATTTCTTTTGCTGTTATTTTAAATATCACATTATAAATTATGTGCACTATTAAAGGACCTTAGTTTTTGTAGCCATTCACAGTGGTTTTCTATTAGAAAAAGATTCAAATTTAGTTCTAAATTATGTCAACATCTTTTTTCGTAATGTTTCCAATAATACCCCTTTCCAATAAAAGAACTCTTTATTAGAGAGAAATACAGAAATTTCTAGATCATTAAATAACCAAAATAAACGTTTATTTCCAAAACCGTGCCTAAACATACCACAGTGTCAGTGCCTTCCATTGTTACGAGTTTCCTAATTTTATGAAAACTCGTTCGACATTCTGTAACATTATGCTGCAGAATATTTTAAATTGTTTTTGTTATTTTTTTTGTCCTTCATCTATATTTTCTACTGTTAATTTTTTTTATTTCATGCAAAATATGTGAAAGTTCATAACAATCATTCGCTTTATTTTACTCTCTCTGTATGTGTAATTATTTGTAATTTTCATATATTTTCTTGTGATATTTTAATTTGTAGCAAATGTTTGTTCCGTTTCCAGTTGCCATCTACTGCTATTACCATTTGTTCGTATTTTGGTTTTATTCATGTATTTTACTTTTTGAAAATGTTATGCAAAATATGGCCAATTGTTTGAAAAGTTGTATGTTTTTTTTTTTTCATTGTGCAGTCGTATATCTTTCTTAAGCATAAAATATTATAAGTAAAAGTTATTCAAGTTGTAAATTTTTTTTGGGAATTTTTAATTACGTAACAATATATGTACATGAGTAAGTGTGAAATAAATGCATTGTTACTATTTCTATTTCTATTGAAATATAGTAAATTTCATGAGTTAAATATTTCGAGTTAAAAATATTCAGAATTTGTATAATGTATCAATATTCTTTTATAGAAGTTTGAATAAGTTATGTCTTCTCCTTTTTTGTTTTTCCTAAATTCAGACAGTGGATAGAATTATAATACATAGTTAGTTTTTTATGTCTGTCTGCATAAAACTAGTAGAGTAGAGAAAGGGGGGCTGAAATTAAAAAAAAAATCTCCTTTGATAAGGTTTGCTCAGTATTGAGAATGATTAGATGGACTTGAATTTCATGTCAACTGACCCAACAAATTTGCACTAAGACAAAATTTCAGCTCTATCGGTCAAGAATTTCCCGATTTTATAGGGTCAAATTTGGAAGTTTTGGTCATACAGGGTTATATTCAAGAAAAAATTTTACAAAAAAGTTCAAGTAGTTATTTCTTCATTATTTTTTTTGCCACTCTTTTGTTTGTTTAAATTAATGTAAATTTCATCCAAATCGGAAAATATTGATTTTAAATTTTTCAGCTATAAATGACCTCAATCCTTTCTACAATTTCATTATTTTAAAAATTAAAAAATTATTCCTTTTTACCAGAGTTTAAAATTATACCAGAGAATTAAAATTATTCCATTACAAAAATTCTTAAATAAATAAAAAAAAGTCGGTAAATGCTTTCGGCTAACATGTATTCTTAAAAAAAAACTTAAATTTTAACTTACAATTAATTGAAGACCTTTTTTCAAATATTCTAATTCTTTGGGACAAGTACCTACGATAATAGACCCACATCATGTAGCAATTTTGAGATACAAATTAAGACTAAGTATTAAAACTAATTTCCTAAGGAAAAAATACCTATTAGGACTTGTAGTCAACAAACTCAATTCTAATATTATACTAATGAATATGCAAATAGTTAAAAGTAGTTGAAAAGGTCATGTTTAAATAAAATCATCATTTTAATTCTCTTTTTTCTCACTTTTATACTGTTTGCTGTAAGTTGACCTTTGGAAAATAAACCGACCCTTAATCTTAACAGCTTAAGGTTGTAGAAAAGAAAAATCTAACTTGTCTATTTGTATTCTTTTAACACGCATGTTTAACTATTTAATAGGGCAAAGTGTAAAAAATTTGCATATATTTGGTATGATTTCTACAATTTGTTTCAGCTTTTTTATAAAAAAAAAAAAATAAAATATCTAAACTTATTTTATGCACAAATAAGTTTTAAAATGTTTTTTTATTTGTTTTGGGCAAAAGTTAAGTTTTTCTTATTACAACAATCCTTAAGGGAAATTTTTTACACCTTTTTTGTGTGTATTTTAAAATTTAAAAAAAAAAATAAAAAATAGAAATTTGCATTAAAAAGGGTGTGAAAAGTATATTTGTAAAATTCTAAAAGTTTTTTGGAAACTTTAATTTATTTCAAATTTAAGATATAATAAAGAACTTTTATAAAGTTCTTAAGCAAGTTTCGTAAATAATCTAAGGCTATAAAGCCACATTAAAAAACTCGTTTTATATATGTATATTGATGGCTTTACCATTAACATTTGTAGGTATTTTCTAGGATTTTCTGAAATTTTGACAAATATTTGCCAAATTTTTTTGATTTAAAGATTAAAGCAATTTTTTTAATACATCATCCATATTTATTGCTTAAATATAACTGTAAAACAAAAACTTAAAAAAATAAAACAAATATAAATGTCCGACATGGCCGACCATATGGTGTATCCTACCTTAATAAAGTATTGCATTTATTTTTAATTCGGGAATATTTTTAATTTTTTTTGTTCACATAAAAAGAAGAGATTTTCTGAGTAAGACCGCGAACTAACGAACAAGAAAACTAGGTTTGTATTCTATGCACCCATGTAGTTTTGGTTTTAAAAACAAAGCAACTTTTTTAAGCGGGTTTTTTTTTGCATTTTTAACTCATTACTTTTCAATATAAGTTTTTGCTGGGTAATTATGAGCACAAGCTTTACATGGACACACGGATATTAATCGAATTAGAAAGTGATTCAGAGCCGATTGGTATAATTTAAGGTTGATATAGGACCAATATTTTTGAGTCAGTAAAAACATATAATATTCTCCTCACTATAGAGGTGTAGGGTTTAAAAGTAAACAAAACTGTCAATGGCAATCAAATATTTTTTCAATGCTTCTAAACATATTTCACAAACAAGAAAAGTATTCACTTAAAAAACATATTAAAATTACTTTTCTTATTATTTACATCCCTACGAATACATATGAATGTATGTATGTATATGTCGACATAATAAATACGAGTAAATAAAAGTTGTTTTGTCAATAACTCTATCAAAATCAAACATACAATACGCAATATAAAAATTGTATATCTATTTGTAAAATACGAAAAAAAATTGTTTTTTGATAGAATAAAATACATCAGGAAGTATAAATAAATACATCCTTATCTACAACTGTGTTCTTACATATAAAAAATCTTTTGTTTATATGGCAACATATTGTTGCCGCAGGTGTTTAATACTTTTTTGATTTTGCTATCAATTTATTTTTAAAAGATAAGTTTAAAAGAAAAAAAGTAAAAAGTTCTATTCCTTAAGATTTACATTTGCTGTACGTATATATATATACAACTATATATATATGTATTTATTTTAATACACTTTAAGCTTTTGCAAGAAAAATCTTTTTGCTATGTAGATAAATAAATTGTATTTCCTATGAATGCAGCGGAAGTCATTATTTATTGCAGGAAATAGTTTCATATATAAATTTTTTTATTAGTCAATATATACATTTTGCAACTACTGTTTAAAAGACAGGAATGCATTTTATATACAGTTTGACATTTTTTTTTTCGAATGTTATTTGCTAATATTATATCTATAGTTGGATTTTATTTACTAATCATTTTAAAGCTACTCCCACTTCATTTCTGTATGCATATAAATTAATAACTAATAATTAATAGGCAATTTCGCCGATTTTTTTTTAATTTTTGCATTTGAAATTTTTTTGACTGGCCCGACCATCTTTCGCAAATTCAAGCTGATGGAGGCTTTAAACTATAAGTTTTGCAAACCAATCATAGCAATTTTGTTGCAGTTTTTTCTTCTAAAAATGTGAATTATTCCTTTTCGTATATGTCGTATAGTTTGTATATATTTTGTTGTAAAAACATGTTAAATGCATTATTAAATAATAAAATGTTCGGTTGTTACACCCTTTAGCATTTCAGGTGACATACATTTCTGTATATTCTTATGTTGAAATATTGCACCACCAATCACCAAATCAAAAGCTTGTCATAATTTCATAAAACTTTTACCGTTGTTGATACTTTGTACGATATCAGGTTCCTCCATTAAACGACTCAGCCCAATGTTATTAATACAAATCTAAGTATTGAAATCTCCAGTCAGTATCAGTATATCCTAATTATGATATTATGTGGTCAGACACTGGGCCTTAGTCTCTGATAAACCTTTTTAAATCTTTCATTTTGTTTAATCTTATTTCGCTTATGCCGAAACCTTCTAGATTGAAGTTCCAATTGGGGTAGTCTTGAGGTTACCCGAAGCATTGCATCATTTCCGTTCCGTTTTCCAAAAGTCGTCAACAAGTTTTGAATTTCAATATTTTTCGTATTAATTTTCTTCCGTAATATCTAAATAATTTTTGAATAGATTATGTAAATACTTATGTTTGTATTAAGAGCACAATCAGTTTTTCATACAAATATAAACAACTTTTTTATGTATATTTCAAAACATGTATTTCAGTTCTGACGATTACAATAAGAAAAATTTTGGAAAAATTAAAGAAAAGAAAAAACACAAATTTTCGGTTATGCAACTCATTAAGTGAAACAGCAATATGTTGATTACACCATCCGACAAAAAGAGAAAAAATCATTAAACAAGAACCGGGTGAATTCGTCTGATGCTATAAATTTAAGGGAAAAAAATTTGGTTTTAGTTATTCATTTTGTGATGCTGTGTCGAAAGGACTTCAAAGTTTTAAAAAGTCAATTTTAAAAACTAATCAAACAATCTCAAGCTAACAAGAAGAGTTGGAAAATATTTTGTATAATTTTTTTATACTGTTAGAATGAAAATCTGTTAAAAATGTCTTTTAAAATTCTTATCCTTAAAAAACTATTAAAATTTTCAATATTGTTTTTTCAAAAAAAAAAAAATCTTGAACGATGTTTTATACATTAAATATTGCCAGAATAAACTAAAAATAACACAAAATATTTTACAACTCTTTTTGTTAGCTTGACATTAATTTAGGCATTGTTTGATCAGTAGAAGTATTTTAAAATATTTTTTGAAATATATACTTTTTAAAACTTTTAAGTCCTTTAGAAAGGACACAGGATCACGAAATGAAAAACTAACAAAGCAGTTTTTCTCCATTTAGTTTGTAGTTTCAGACGTATATCATCCGGTTCGTGTCTAATTTTGAGTGTCGGACGGTAATTATATACTGTCAATTTTAGAGTTAATTATCATAATTTTTTCAAAAATGTTTTATAATGTTTTAAATTCAACAAGAAGTTATTAACGCAAAAAAAAACGAATAAAATTAAATGTTCACATAAAAACAACGAAAAAAACTTGCAAAAACCATAAGAAATTACTAAACTTCATAAGTTACTTATACTATAATTTTATTTACATTTTATTTACAAGACCATACCAAAAATGTTTGTTTTTAGTCTGTTTGGTAGGTTGGCAAAGGCAGTGATGGTGTTTTTTCGTGTTGATGTCTTAGAAATATAATTTTTTTATTATCCTTAATATAAGTTTTTCTTTCATTTTTTTATATTTCTTTATCTTTGTCTGTTTATTTTCTGTTATTTTTTACATCTCTTTAGATTCTTTTTACTTACTTAACATTTATTATGAATGTTACTCATGAGCGTATTTAGTTAATTTTATTTTACACTAGAGTAGTTAAAAAAAATAGCACTACGAAAAAAAAATAACATAAATCGGAAAAAATTATTTTGTGAAAATTTCCGTTTTCTTAATCTCTGAGGAGTTGAAAATTATAAATGTAAAAAGTTGAGGAAATAAAAACAAAAAAATTATTTAGTTGAAAAATAACTGCAAAAGTTGGGTATTTAAAAGAAAATAAATTCTACTTAATAAAAATTGCACTGTGACTATTAAAAACGAAAAAAGTTTATTTTTTTATTTTTGCAAATGTTTTTCATATTTACTATTTGTTAAGCTTAATATGGAATAATAATTTACAATTTTATATATGAAAATGTGAACAAATATAAAAAAAATAAAAAATAACAATACCATTTTATTCTAAAAATCAAAGTTATCCTTTTCGTTTGTTTATTTTCTTTTAATTCTCTAACAAAATTATAATCTTTCATATTTTGTTTTACAATAGTTTTAAATGTTTATTTTAATTACATTTTTTTGTTAGAATCTGTTCTTTATACAGTTGAATAATTTTAACACTACAACACCTTTTTGTTTTAGAATATTTTTTCCTGTACAAACACAAGTCCTTTACATTGCCAGCAAAACGGGAAAAGAAAACACAACATCCTTCAGTAACAGACATAGAAAGTTGTTTGAGTTTAAAATTAATGTAAAAAATAAAAATTTTTAATTTTTGGTACTGACTTCTATGTATAGTTGAAAACAGGTTACTATCAACTTATTGTGTATTTAAATCAGTTTTTCAGAATTGAAAAAATTACATTATTTATTTTTAAATAAAAAAGCCTTCCTTTTTATCTTAGTTCCGGAATTTTTTTTAAATTGTTAGTAAAAATAATACATTTTTTTTTAAAAGAGAGCTCATATTGGGATAGGAGTAAATATCCTTATAAATGTTGGTAGAGGAATTTACGTCTACTGAGTCGACTTTAAGGTGGGATAGAGTCAATATTTTTGGGAGTTACAAACATCAGCACAAACACATAATATCCTGCCCCTATAGTGGTGTAGGTTATACCTAATTATCGTCTGATTTTAATTTTCTTTCTTAATAATAGTAAATGTAATTTTGATTTTATTGCTTAAACATAAATCGTATCCGTAAACAATTGACCAGCACCTTTAACTGCTCATTTTACCATGTACATAGTTTATTTATACGTTTTACCAGACAGATACTGTAAACTTTATTTAAATATTTTGTTTTCTAAAGTAAGCATAAATATACATATACGTAGATTAAAGTTATTATTTTCATTTCATTAATTATGAAATGTAAAGTTTGTTTTGTATTATAACATGTACGTACCAAGTGTTTTTGAATAAAATAAGGAAATTATTTGCAAATTATATAAACATTTTAAAAATATGTATACAAATATCCATCTTTAATTAAAATAAAGTTAAATACTATCCTACTTTATGATATACGGAATTTAAAGCACTTATAATAAGTGTTAGCTTACCTCATCCTGATTAAGTAGTCTGATTAGTATCACTATATTTCCATTAGGATAGTAATGTACTAAATTTAATTTGTTCAGATTCTTAAGATCACTGCTTATGTTTCCTTCATCCGTTTTAACTACTTTGCATATTATGATTTTCCAATTTTTTTGTAGTTTTATTTTATAAAATTGCATTTACCACAGACCTCTTAAGACCATTTATCCATAAATGAATTCCCAATGACCCAAAACGATTGTTATAATATTGTAATACGTTAACATTAATACGCAATGAGGTTCAATATAAATGTTAACGTACTGAAAATTTACATAAATATGTACACATGTATATGTTTTGTAGTATTTACATATACAGACAAACTAAACTTTTTTATACTGTCAGATAGTTAGGGTTACCTACACATAGTTAAAATTATTTAGAGGGTATATTGATTGTGTCATTCCGTTTGTAGACCCCGAGTGGTATAATTGTTCTGCGTCCTTTTTAAATGCAAATACGATCTAGTCAAATATTTTCTACTGATAGATTTGGTATGTTATTAAAAATGGACAAAATGCAGCCACAATTTCAACTAGTTTTAAAACAATTTGCTAACTAGCGTATCTGCTTATACATATAAAGTCATTATAAAATTACTTAAAAGTAATGCCAATGGTTGTTGTGTATGTTTAAATCTTTATCAAGTTGTTGTTAGGTATTTCAATTTTGTTAGTGGATATATAAAATTCGTGGTAGCCGAATAATATAATTTTACTTGTTATATCTTAATATGAAAGTGTGTAAGGATTTCAAAGCAATAACGCTACTATTATGTTTTTTCTTATCGTTTCCAGTTGTATTAGAGATTTTTTTAAAGCAAAGAAATTTAGCTTTAACTTACTCTTAATTTTTCACAAGTGTAGAGAGAACATAAAACGATATGTTAACAAGTTTTAAGTTTTAGATATAAAGAAGAATTTATTTAACCCTATAGTTTTGGGAAAAATTAAATCACAGCTAGATTAATATGATCATGAGAGACTATAGTAAATATTATTTTCAAAAAATTTAATCCAGAGTTGTAGTAAAAAAATTTTCATAAAATTTTTCTTAATAGCTTAATTTATAACGATTTATTTACTATAACGTGATTTCCTCTATGGCGGATATCATATAGTTTTATAAGGTTGGAAAAGTTCGATGTTAAAAATTTGATTTAAAAAATCATTTTCGTGTCAAATATCAAGTACTTATATATAAATTTTGAACTTTGTATTAATTTCCTGATGAGGTCCTTATATGGGGTCTTGACCAGACGTCTATACAAATGAGGGAAAAGGAAAATAAGCGAAAAAAAAACAAAAATTTGTTTTCGTTACTGGAGAATATTTCCAATTAAAAAAAAATCGTAAAACATTTTATTCTTAAGATGCCATTTATGATTGTAGGGTGCTCGAGCAAAAAACTAGATTTTCTCTCAAACCAATATATAGAGTTTTTATTTTAATATTTCATCACTTCAGTCGTACTATGTTTTTTTCTCTTTCGAGTTTTTTCTAAAAGACGTAAAACAGAAAAAAGTTTACAAGTTTTTTTTAGCTTTTTCATACATCGAGTGCTTTCTTAAATTTTTTTATGCATTTTATCTGAAAATACATTAGATTAAGGAGAAAAAAATAAAATTCGAAAATTCATTCAACGGCGATTGTTAGATTGGCACTCATAGTTCGCATAATGCCAAACCAGTAAGTATCATAAAATTTTACAACATAATGTTATTTTGTATTATTTTATATACTAATATAAAAGCCATGCTCGGAAATGCATATATAAACATACAAATGTATGTAAGTAGTGGTTATGGGAGTGTCTTTGGAGAGTTTTAGTTTTTTGCGTTTTTAGTGGAGTTTTACTCTAAAGCCACATACTTTGCTTCAAAAAATTCCAAATTTGTTTCCTTATGCGATAATCTTAAACGAGCAAAAGAATTGTAAAACTAACTTAGCATAGTTATTTTTACTATAAGAAGCTTTTAAATAGTGTCTCCTTTTGGGATTTTTTTTCGTTTGTAACTAGCGCAAAGCAGAAAAAATATAGTAAAAGTTTTCAAATATTATTGCAAATTAGGGTAAAATAGTTATAAAATTGTAACCATTTTGTAATGCTGGAATATTTTAGTTTTAATGGAAATTGGAACATTTAATTTGTTTTTTTTTTTTTTTAAGGGAGGGGGGTGTTTTTGTATAATAAAAATTTTCGATAATTTCTCCCTATATACAATAAATCGATAAATTTACATATATTGAATATGATTTCTGAAAAGAAAATATTTTTTAAATATAATTTTCTATAATATTTTATCTTTGGAAAAAAAAATAAATTTGTTAGCAACTTCCGAAGAAATAAAGAAATTTTTTGTTCTTATCTCATTTTCAAATGAAAAATCTTTTTAAAAATTCCTACAATATTTTCAATTGTCTTGTTCCGAAATTTTTATGAACGTTTTTAATTCCAAATCTTTATTTAAAATAAATATATTTAAAATGAAAAATTTACATTTTAATGAAATTTTTCTGAATTCAAAATGAAAACTCCTAATTTCAATAGCTCTTTTCCTAATTTTAAAAGATAACCCTCATTATTAAAAAAAAAAAAAAAAATACTTTAAAACTCATAAGCATTAGAGACCCGGTTTACTTCTTCTGATTTGATGTAAATATATCTGCAATATATTCTATAGTTCGTGAGATACAGAATTATTTCCAAAAATTATTACCATGAGACATTTTGCTGAAACACAATTATATATATTTTGTATTTATATACATAAATCTAAAGACTACAAATTCAAAAAATTCAATGTCACTTAATGCTCAACAGTAATTTTAGACAATTTGCAATAATACAATTTAAAAAGAATAAAAAAAGACTTTTCCAAAGAACATAAATCAAATATTTGGGGAAAATATGAAAAAATAATATTTTCTATATACAACTTTTCTAGGAACTTTAAAAAGGCTCCGACAGGTAATCAGTTTTTATGGTTTTGTTTGAATAAGGCAAAACTTTTGTAATAAATTCAAAATCAATATACTTAAAATTTATAACCTCATTAATAGTTCAGTACCAAAGAATGGAAGACATACAAAAAACATACATACTGAAGCATGTATATGTATGTTCTATATACGTACATACATACACATTTCTTATTTAAAATAACTGAATGTTTATATAGTATACTATTAGAAATTCAATGCACTTATAGTTTTATACTTACATATGAATATGAAGTTATATACATACATAGTTGTAGTTAGTTTTTACACAAATCTTTTCCTCGGCTCAAGTATGTAGACATCATTCAAAAACTTTAAACAGATTTTTTTATATAAGTTTGATTTTTTATAATTTTGATCTAGTATACATGTGTGTATATTTAAGCTTTACACTTTATTCATGCACAATAACCACAACAAATGTTTAGCTCTATTTCGACACACCGAAATTTTCACACACATTCCAGCAGTCTTTGAAGACTACTAGGAATGTATCTCATTAAAAAAAAATTCTTAAACATTTTTAGTCTGTTAGTTCACTAGGGATATAACCAAATTTTGATCCTATCACCAAACGACAGCCAACATTGTGTTATTTATGAAAACACTTCTTTCCAATTGTTTTGAATAAAATATCTGATGCATAAAATTTATTTTATAAAATCATCAATCAAAAAATATAGGATTCAGTTATTTTTAACGAAGTTGCTAAAAACTTAAGTTTTTTTAATATTTTAAATTTAGATTATAATTATTTCAGTTATTAACTAAGTATTTATGAAATTTTTATTAGTGTATTCGGATATGTTTTATTTATAAAAATATATAATAGTTTGCAATCAAAAGGGCAAGGACTTTTATGCACTAAAAAATTAAATGCACTATAAAATGGGAAAATATGCACTAAAAATGTAAAAATATGCACCAAAAATATTTCTTTGTAAAGGAACATAACAGATATTCAGATTTTAAGTTTTTGACAACAAATATGCAGGTTTTAGGACTGATTTATGTACACTTTAAGACCTCAAGAATGACAAATATAATGACTAAGAAATAACTTTAAGTAGTATATATTTAATTTCTAAAAGTGAAAAATTTGTGAATAAATTTATTTTGGTATAAATTATATTTCTTCAGAATTTTTTTCGTCTGGTAATGTTTTTAAGTGAATTATGGACGTGAGAGAGTGTAAGAACAAAATTGCAAAATTTTATCTATTTATATGGACATGCAGATGGACAGTCTCAGAAATTGAAACTGAATCGATACTTTGTTGTTAAATCGAAATTTGTTGGTATTTATTTAAAAAAATGATAAATATGTAAATACCAAATTTGTTTCTAAAACAAAACAATTTGTTTTAGAAAAACTAAAAAATATACAAAATATGCTTTAAAATATTGGAAATATGTAAATATATGCAATTTAAAGTAAAATATGCAATTTATGCATTTATAACAATAAATCGATGCTATATTGTAGCAAATTCTTTGATTCGAAAAGAAAACTAGCTAAAAGTTATTTTAATTTATTGACTACAAACATGCATTTGCATAGAAATCCTTTTCCCTGGTAATCAAATATATGTACTTTTACTCCTTCTTCGATCTGCAGGGTTATTGAAATCAGGATAATAGGAAAAACTCATGCATGTGTATGTTAAGTATTTTCCATACTATTCTGTTTTTTGATCATCCATTGAGATAATGTAAGGGAGTTCGAATGGAAGTCGATTATAGACATAGTGAGGAAAGAGCAAAAAAAAGAAAGAAATACCTATAATTTTTGTACAGAAGTTATGGTTATTAAATCAAAGTTTGCAACTTTAAACTTTGCCCTCAACTAAATACATACAGACACTCACACACACGTAAGTATATTTAAATCAAACACACATACATGAAAATTTTTTTAACAATATTATTTAATATTCTTGAGTATGAACAGAGACTTAAAAGAGTTTTAAAAGAAAATGTAAAAATAAAATCCTTAAGAGAACATTTACAAACATCTACTAATCAGTAGAGAATTAAAAAAACAAATTCTAATAATGGACATTTTGAAAATTTTTGCTAAAATTTAAAAATATAAATATACATTATTATATTTGTTTTTTATTGCAATATTATTATATTATAACTTTTTTTACCGAGCGGGGTGACGATGACCATACGCCCGTTGTAGTGTAGCAGAACCCATACTGACCCCCAGACTAACAGTCTAGCACACTACCATCTAGCCTACCGGGACACCGATTGAAATAATTAGTTTACCAATAATTTTCGAACAGAATAATATTTAGATTTTTATGCTTTTCATCTTCGTGACAAGGTATACCCAAGTTTGTCGTTTTCTATTTAAAATTTATCAATATTAATGATTAAATTCTTTTCAAGTAGAATTTCACACAAATATATTTAAACATCTTCATTTTCAGCTCTCCACTCGTTTTGCAAAAAGTGAAGAAAAAAGTAAACGAAAACCTTTATGATGCCAAACAAATACCGTGATTTACCTAGTGAGCTTTTGATATTGGAGAGGCCATACAAAAAAGTTCAATTGAGCGCACGTTTCATGGATAAAGTCAACTTTATCCTTACAAAAAAAAGTAGAAAATAATAATAAAAAAAAAAATCAAAATCAATTTGTTGATATAGTCTGGTCTATATATATGGATGTGGCCATTTAGGTATGCTTTTCTGGCAAAAACTTTGTTGTTTGTTGTTTATACATTTAACATTCAATTTTGATCGTCATGAGAGGAAATACTTTTGAGTAAGTGGTAGATGTATTTTTAATTTAAAGGCTTATACTAAAAAATCATCATTTATTTAAGTATTGTTTCGGCTAACTTTTCTGTTAGCCATAGATGGATTTTTAATTAAAAATGTTTACCATCAAGGTCATTTGAATATTTAAACATTTCAAAATAAAACGGTTCTTGTTAAAAGTATTTGCACTTTTCATCCTGTACACTTTAAAGACATTTTTCTCTGAATTTAAAATTCCCCAAATAAACTTAAACATAAGTTTTCTTTGAAAACGAAAAATAGATGTGGTAGTAAAATAATAAAAAAGCAACTACTCTAACGACGTAATTTCAATACAATAAAACACATTTTACTCACACAGTCGCAAGTATGATGTATGTGTTCTGTATTATGTTGTCCTTAGTTTCAGCATTTATTACTCGCAATAAGAACGTCAAATGTCATTCATAACAGAAATCGTTTCAGTCACCGTTCAACACTAATGACATTGTCTTTAAGTTTACATACATTAGTGCTATATATGTGTATATATGGCTGATTGTGTGCTTCTTAGTTGGTTATATATTTTAAGAATTTTCATAAAGACATTTTCTCAACTACCAATAATTGTCTAAGATGTATGTATATTACTTCTACATACATGCATACATTGGTGCTCATTGTAAAAAAGAGAATGATGATACTCCATTCAAAATAGATATGTGTTTACATATGTATGTATGTGTTTTAGAGGTGCCCAAAATTATGTGCTTTGCTTGGATGGGTCTTTTTAAATTTCGTACATTAGTGAATTATACTAACAATTGGTTTTTTTTCCTTACCATTTTAACAAATATTATATTCTAGAGAAAATTAACACCAGAGAAAAGCTTTTGGTTCCCTCTAATGTCTATGCGTATTTTAATGGAAATTGGTTCAAGCAAAATATGAATTTTTTAAATCTACCTATCTTATTTACAACCGACTAATTATCCGAAGAAATACACCACCTATAACAAGTGCCTCAGGTGGGAATCGAACCCAACACCTCCGGTCTACCAGACTAGAACAGTAACCACTAACTTATCATAGACTAACTAACTCAATAAAGTTATATTTCTTTTTTCTAATTAATACTTATATAAAAATTTCAGAATAAAAAATTTCAAATACAATAATCCATATTAAATTTCAAATTTTTTTTTGACGAACATTTATATTTATATGTATACATCATGGTATAAAGAAAACAAGGTAACTCCGTTCTCTCTCAATGAAAAGTTTTTTGACGTAAATAAGAATTATTGATATGTATTTTTTGTAAACATCTTGGCACTAAAACAAAATATCAGCAGTACACATCACTCATAAGAAATTTCTGCAATTGGACACAAGATGAAGTAATGAAACTATGTTTTTAGGGAGAATAGCCCGCACTACTTACAAGCAAACTTGAAACCAGCGAGGTCCTTCCGCAAGGACCTTTTAACCTTTTATTATTTTCTTTGCTATTGGAATTGTATGCTTAATATTTTAACTTAGTTTGAAAAATATTTTCCATTTTATATTTTTAAATTGAAAAAAATAAAAAGTAAACAAAAAACTCGGATTTATAAAGTAAATACGGTAGCATATAAAATAATAAATCGCTTAAACGTCAGAAGTTTAATATGGCTACGAAAAGAGAGAACGGTTATACCTTTATTTTTTCTACTATGGTATACATATAAAATTTTAATAACAAATTATTTAGAAAATAAAATTCTCTTTGATAAGGTTGAATTAGACGATTACAGATAAATTATATAAATTCCATAATTTTAATGTACCACCATATACTTCAGTCATTTTTTGTATTTACATATTTCCATAGCACACACATTAGAGTGTTCCGATGAACAGCTTTTTTATGAATAAGTATCATAAGGAAAATGTTATTCACATTTTTTTAACGAATTGAATTGGGATTAAATTTCTCAATCACTGGGAGGGAATTTAGGCTCCTTTCAAAAAAAAAGTATATATTTTTTATCACATGTTTAGTACATTAATACTCATCGTTGGGGAGGTGTTTTTAAAAAAAGAAAAGGTTGGTCCACGGTACACTCTAATACACATACTTATGTATTGTTTTTATTTTCAGTTCATTGTAAATACGATAATATTTACTGCAAAGTTTTTGATGAAAGGACATCATATTGAAAGATCATGACACACACGCATAAACACCGCAAAAATATCTCTATGGAGTTTATTAGTATCTACCAGTATAATATACCATATTCAACGGAGGTTAAGTAAGTAAAAAATATCCAAAGAACGCAACGTTTTAAAGAACATCAAGTAAGTTATGGTGGTTTTATTAAAATTTAAATTTAGCTAAGAATCTAACAGACAATCCCTTTTCCTGTTCAGACCTCTTAAATATGTGTATGTTTTTACATTGTTGTTATTATTTTTTGAACAATATATTTGTCTTTAAAGTTGAAAAACATTTTGTAACCTTCGCATCACTGCTTATTTTTGTGATGATAAATTATATTAAATGAACGCTTGTTGAAAGGGTTTTTGTAGTAACGCTGACATTTTCTTTTCTTTATTTTTTTAAGGAAACATGACTTTGACATTGTAATGGTTGCTTAGCAAGTTCATAAATTGTCTAAAGTTTTCATTTTAAAACTCAATAAAACATTTTAGAATATACATATTAAATCAATTTATCCCATTTTAAATTCAATACTTAACCGTACATCATGTGTTGAAAAAGTGTCATATTGTTGTTTTTTTTTTTTTTTTTGTCAGCACTTGTGTATTGTTACGAAGAAAACAAGTAAATCAGATTATTTTTAAAACGTGTCTATTTGATATTAATATTAAATAATATCTTGTCTTGAACAATTTTCAAATGCTTGAACAAATTTCAAATATTTGCTGGTAATGATGTGAGTCTACGATAATATTTTATTAAGATTTTATATTTGTTGTACATATGTATTTGTAATTACTTTAACTTACACTTAAAGCAGTAAAGTATGAATGATGAACATTTCATTTTTGTTATAATTAATAATAAATGCACTCAGCGGTAATCAAGAATGATTAGTGACGTATAAATGAATGTACTTATAAGGATTTGATGAAGTGTTTAGTAATTGCATTGAAAAGATGTGAACCTAAGAAGGTAGGATGTTGTAGTGTCAGATATAAGCATGTGGATAAGTATTTAATACTGAGAAGCATTAGAAAAATTTATTTTAATTTAATCTAAATTTTTTTTTCAAAATATTAAATATTTTTAATGTAACCCTATTAATTATCTTAATCATAAAAAAAAATAAATTAAAAAATTTTGAACATAATTTAAAGTCAAATTATTTATATGAATGTATGTATTATACTTTACCAATTTTTAATTCGAAATTCTATAGCTACTTTGAAGAAGTCATACTGATTTATATGTATTGTATATCAGACGTATTATTAATATTAACATAAAGTATACGTTCGCTACTTTGAAATTTAAAAAGTAAATTTTTAATTCATCAGATTATATAATATAAAACAATTTTGAATACAACAATTTCTCAAATTTCAGGACACTTTATCTCAAATCTCTGATTCGGATTCAGCGCTGATCAATCCTTTACAAACATATAACTTGATCTCTGGTTTTGGTTTTTACCTTTTTATGAAAAAATTGAAAAAGAAGTCCATTATCTACTTATATGTTTCCTTATTAAGAAGATATTAATTCTATAATGTTGAAAAGCAAAATTTTAAACGACTAAGCATCAGAAAAATTGTAAAACATCTATTCTTCATAAAATCGGGCCAATTTCGCTAACTTTTTTTTATCAGTTTTAATCTAAAAAATCATAAAGAAATAAAATATTTTCTAAAGATTATGTCGAACATTTTTAACAAGTAGAAAAATATAATTTAAATTTGAAATATTTGAAGTTAAGGCTTCTAGATTTTGTTTGAAAAAATTAATACGAAAAAAAATTCATACCATTTCCTTATTGTTAAATATTATTAACTTTGACAATGAAAGCAGTTCATAATATTTATGCTAAAACTTTTTTCTGTGTAGATGGTTTTCCACAAATTCAATGAATTTCAAATCATCTCTTTGATTTTTGTTACAAACAAAAGTGTTTGTCATTCGTATTCATTAAATACATAATAAAATGTACATACAAACAAATTTTTAACAACGTACAATACATTCTAATTTCTTTTGTCTCCAGTTCTAAAGTACAACTTTTAACATGCACTTTTCACACTGTATATATATTTTTTAATTCTGTTATGTAATGAAGTTTACAACATTCACTTATGTCTGCAACTGACACTGTTTTACTGTTAAATAAAACATTTACTATTTGCAATCAACATTAAAACTAGTGATTGTGACCTGAGTAAAAGAAGTAAATAGTAGAGACAAAAAATAAAGAAAAAAAAAAAAACAAAAACAAAAAAGTGCAAACTTACATTTTAATTAAATATTAATTTATGGTGACCACTGGACATGATAAGTGACAGCTGTAAAAAGTAGTTTAAATTGAAAATAAGAGATTCAATTTGTAAAATAAAATAATTTGTGACAATTACCACACTTTGTGAAAATTAAATTTTAACAAAAACAAGTAACAGAAATTAGTAAGTCGGGCCTGTCCGACTATATAATACTTTACAACTGTGAATAGTATGTAAAAAAAGTTTTATTTTTGCTTTAATTCCTACTTGTAATTAGTATTAGGGGGTACGATTGTATGGAGGCTATGTGAAATAATTAACCGATTTTACCAATTTTGACCTTTTGTCCTTTGTGTAAGGTTTTCGTTTGCGTTAACTTTCATCAAATTATCTTAAAAATTGCTAAGTAGATTCAGAAAATTGTTATACCTTAATGTGGGTATAGAAACAATATTTCAATGAGTAACCGTTCCTACTAAAATTGTGTATTGTAAAAATATTATTCAATAAAAATTTAAATTGTTACAAATTAAAAAAGTCTTTATTTTTAATTATTGTTTATTTTTTTAACAAACTGAGTGCATTTTAACTTTAAGCTTTGGTCTTTAAAATATTAGTTTGGTGTGACCTTCTTTTCTTATATCACAATGATGAAATAAGTTTTTACCAAAATTTTTATTTTCTTTTTTCCAAAATTAAATGTTTGTGGAAAAAATGTATCTAATTACTTGTAAAAGTTTTTTTTCTTATTCTTACTATGTTTGTTTCTTTGTGGTAAATTTGCACTATAAACAATTTTTAAATCCTTTCACTTTTTTCGAATGTATGTTGCGAACAAAAAATAAAAAAAAAACAAAAAAAAAAAATAATAAATGAATAACAATAACAATGTAGGCACGTTGTACTATTAGTGTATGTTTACAAAATAGAGCACTATTTTTACTTAAAGCAAAAGGAGACTTGATTTACACCCTATGATTTCTTAATTTGCTCCTAAAAAGAAAAGAAGAAATAAAATCGTTATATAAAATACATATTTTAGCAAACTAATATAAAGTGATCCAAATTAAAAATTTTAATTGAATGAAATTCGCATCAAGGTTGGTACTATTGAATAATAGGAAAGACCTAAATTTTCATCTTTATCAGTAAAGAACTATTGGAGTTGGAGGATGTAAAATTTTTTTATTTGGTCGTATAAGGTCACTTGATATAAAATTGGCCATATATGTATGTACGTTTCTATTTGTAAAAAAATTTTGTAGATTTCTGTATTTTTATTTTTTTATAATTAAATACTAAAAGAAATATTCTACCAAATACATATTTTTAGAACATTTGAAACTAACTCTATAAATGTTCTCTCAATTTTCGATGAAATTTTTATTTTTATAAGAAATTTTTAACATTTTATATGTGAATGCCATATAAACAATAAAATTTTATAGCGTACACAAAACATTTACGCTACATTTACCAACTGGGTTATATGCGTATTTTTATGAAAAATAACATAAAAGTAAGAAAGAAAAAAGTATTCACAATTTTAGGTCTTTTGTTGCTGCAGTTGTACCAAAAAAAAAAGTGTGATAAATAGCCTAAAGTAAATGTACATTCCAACGCGAAAAAAACCAAATGTAAAGAGAGAAATGAAAGAAAAAACACTAGAGTTTATTTAACACAAGTGCAGATATATTATTTTTAAGTACATTATGAAATTATAACAAAACTTGGTTGTTTAAATTTTTTTTCTTGCTAAATTAAAATTGTTAATAAGAATATTTCAAAAGTTCTTGTCATTGCTTAACAATTCTAATTGAATTATAATTGTTTAAATGACAGGTAAATTTACAGACCATATATTTTTTACACAAATAAAATGTTTAATTCATTTTACCATTTATAAATATAAACTACTAGTAAATATATTATAAATATATGCTGCAATACTATGGCAAAAGATCAACATTAAAAGGTTTCTTTCTGCCTTATGTTGCTTAATTCCTGCTGGCCTCCAAAATGTTATGGCAAATAAATAAGTATAAAAAGTACATAAAAATGTATATGTATATGTATATGCAGCTATTTACAGTTATGACAAGAAAAGCTCACATATTATTTGCAAATGCTTATTTATTATATGTATGTACTACGTATGACTTTATGTCTGTTTATTGTACTGCCGGCACGCATTTCCGTTTCCGTTCATATACACATATTAAATGCATACAGATGTATTTTTATAAAAGTTACCAGTAAAATAAGTTTTATAACTACTGCGTTTACCATTGTACATTTTTATTCGGTTAAGGAGTTATTCGTTAGTGTATTTTTTAGTTGTATTTTATGAAAAAATGAAAAAGTGAAAAGTTTCTTAATTATTCTTGAAATAGAGGAAAACCAAAAATCTGTAGTTACATCAATTTACAATAACAATTAAATATATACCTAATGAATATACCAAACATTTCTTGAATGAAGTGATTTATTTCGAATTTTATAGTTATTTAAAAATATGAATAAAAACAAAGATAATCTTTGAGAACTTTAATTTTTGTCGATTAATCGAATAGAATGAGAACTTTTTAGTTCAAAATAAAATTGACATTTTGTTACATTATATACCTACTTGTAAAAGTACAAAAACAACTGTTGTTGTAACATTAATGAAATGATGTCATGTACTTTTATTTTTTTATTACAGAATGGTTTGATTACAAATTATATATTGATAATGTAGAGAATTAATAAATACATTTTATTTTTTTTCTATCACTTTAATTAATTTTCCCTTAAGCATACGCTTCTAAAGATGTTAGCTTTAATACGTTACAAATGTCTTTTAAAATTAATAGTTAATTAAATATACATATTCATTAATATTAAATATCTTTAGATTATTAGTTTTACCGTTATCATAAAAAGGGTCAAGGTTAAAAGATTTTTTTTGTATCTTACTTTTTACCTTTATTGCATCCAATTGTTGCATATTTTAACACACATAATCTACATGTTGTGTTTATAATTAAAAAATTGTATACTTAAACATAAAAATGAAATTTTCAAAGCGCAACATTTTAACAAAGATTAATGTTACAGCAACTGATGATTCTTTTTGAAGATTAATTAGGCGATGAAAAAGTATGTAATATGTATAAAACAGAAAAAAAATTATGTTGAAAAAAAACGGGTATGCTGAGCTTTTGTTTTAGATCATGACATATTTAACAACAAAAAAGTGTATATACATTTGTATGTACGTGGTAAGATTGAAGTTTTTGCTAGAAGACCATAACAAAGTGTGCAATTTAAAAAAAAATTAACCCTCGAAAAACCTTCAAGATAAGTACAGAAGAATTTAACTTGGTTGAATTACATTGTTTGATTATTACAAATGTTTTCAAAAACCTCAGATTTAAACAGATCACCGATTGTTGTCGTAATTTGCTGTCTAAGATATATACGTTCCTTTTATTACATATAAAGAACAAAATTTCAATCATTTTCTATTTAATGAATCTAAGTACTGCACCACTTTTAACTCTAGAGCAACGGTATAGTGTTAAATAACCAAACATCATAAGTGAAACTGGGTTAATCATATAAACAACAACATATATTCTGTATAAGTCTGTTTGTAAGTTTGTTAATATTGATTACAAATTAAAATTTATTATAAATACTATAACATACATGCGCGTTTTTGACAATCCAATAATTTATTGAACAGTGATTATCTTCACTCTTCCGATAATACCAAATAATAAATTCATCATGAAAGCTTACTATCACTACTTATATAACTACTTACAAATAAAGAGTTAAAAAATTGTTTTGTTTTTATTGTACGTCCAATAATTATAGTAAAGCGATTTTCTTTTTGTGTGTATAAAAACCAGTTGCAAGCGTGGAATTCAATAAAAAGTCCAAATAAAACCGAAAAAATCAAAATAATATACTCACTTTTTTGATTATATATTAGTCATTATTTGAGTACTTAAAAGTAATGCAGACAGTAAGTAGTTATTCTTTAAAAAGTAAATGATTATGCAAGTAAAGACATTACCGAGTTTTTTGCTGGAATTTTAACTGAATTAGCCCTTTGTCCGTGCGGCTGGCTGAATGTCCATCTATACCTTGTGCGTAACTAACAAGACACAATTGATAAGGCTGCTTTGAGTCAGGGACGATGTCTGTGAAAACTTTTGAGATCGGTTTATTATTTCAGTTATCCCTTTACAAAGTCGGCTTTTAAACTCATAAGTATGTTAAATATGATTTATAAAATCAGTAAAGTAAGTTTTTATAATTCTCCTTTCAAAGCCGGGTAGGAAAAATTAGCAATTGTTATAAAACAATAACAAACAAGGGTACATTAATAGTACAACTGCTACTACTACCACTCACTAAAGTCTTGTAACAAATGTTGAAAATAAGAGGAAATAATTGCCAGCATATGTTAACAAAATGTGTTTTGAATTTGCAATTAATAAATGAATGAAAGTAAGTAAGTAAATGAATAAATGAGAATAAATGTATAACATAATGTGTATGAGTGAAAAAGTTTTTTAGCAAAAAACATTTTCAAAAACATCTTTCCAAAAAAAAACTAGGGGATTTTTGAAATGTACGAAAACAAGAAAACTTTTTTGTTTAACAATGAAAACGGATTATGTATTAGAAGCATGTAGAAATTATGCGTGTTTGATGGAATAAAGAAATGAAACAATCTCAAGTCTGAAAAATAAATTAAATACAAAAATAACAAAAACAATAAAGGCAAACAATTTTTTGTTTAATGGTTTATAATAAGTATAATAAAATACAGAAGGGGTAATACTATGTTTATTACCGCTAGGAATATTGCAACATACGTTTTGCTACCGATTACTTTTTATTCGTTGTTAACGTTTCCTAAAATCTATGTATAAATCACAGTCTGTTTAAGAATTATAGCTAACAGGCATAATTTAACTAAACCATAACTAAATATACCCTTTAAAGTCTACTAAATTTGAGGCTTATTAATAATTTTATAATAAAGTATTATTATTTTGTTTGGCAAATGGGGCAAATTTTAAGAAATTTTGATGCAGCGTGTATCTCTAATTTTTTATAGAATTTATTTTTCTCCTTCTTTCATAAGCAAGTTGTTTATTGTTTCATGTTGGACCGAATAGATTTTAGCATATGAACGCATAAACTGAGGAAACTATTTGACTTTATATAAAAAGCTTTTAACTCATCATCAACATTTTTATGAAAATAAAAAAAGTATTGACCATTCGTATGGAAGAGTAGTTCATTTAACTTATTTTAGTTTGCAGGATTGAATGAAACAACTTTTTTATTTTTACTGTACTATGGTTTAAAAAAATAATAAAATGGATGCTCTAAATTTAATAGCTGGATCTTTTGAACATGAAGTAGGAGATGAGCGTTTAATAAAACTGGATCCAAATCATATAGGATATTAAAAAAACAATCTAAATTATAATTTTGCCTCGTCTGAAGTTTAAAATGGTAAATTACATGACACAGCAATTAGAATAATGGTTTGAGGTCTAGATCTGTAAATGTATTCCAGGATCAGCGTATTAATTGCATAGAAATTCGGATCAAGCTATGTTTCGAGAAAATTTATAGAAACCGTAATTTTAATTTAATTTTTTTAAAACACCTTAAAATTCAAAGTTTTGAGAACTTTTATGAACTGATATTAATGGTTAATATATAAGTGATACAGTCTTCAATGTTTTCGATATTTACTCTAAACATAATTTTTTACATTTATTAATACTTAAATCATAGTTTGACCCACGGTATTTATAAAGTATAGAGAATATTACTTACAACCACGTTGTGGTTGGGCCTAATTTTGTTATGCTCTCATGTTCATTTGCGGATTTAAATTTTAATTAGTTAAAATTTTTCACTAAACCTTGACCGTCGGTATGTTAGTGGTTATTGTTCTCATCAGGTAGACCGGAGGTGTTGGGATCCATTTACACCTTAAGCCCCGGCACAACAGGCCCCATAGAGGCCTATGTGCATTTCTTCGAATTTAAGGTATGCATATACATACATCTCCTTTCAAGCTATCTAAATAACTTAACCTTACGTATTTCTGTAAAATATACATTTTTATCAAAAATATTAAAATTTATATTTATAAAACAAAACAATAAGTAGCTTATATTTTTCATTATGCGTACTTATGCAGATTGTATGTTTTATAAGTTGTGTAAATTTAATTTTAATTGAATTTATATCTCCATCTCCGACAACTACAATTACAGTTACTTCTTAAACTTCCTTAACCTTTTCCACAAGTGTCCAGTGGCATTTACTTTATTTTTATTTTGTGTGTATTTCGTTTTTTATATTCCCCCTGACTAAAGCAGGAAGTTATTATAAGTTTATGCTGATGTTTGAAACGCATAAAACCTTAAAGTATATTAATTGGTTCACGATTTAGCAAGATACACGTTAGAATTATTAATTTTATAAAATCCTTCACCCAAGGGAGAGTTCTCAGAAAAGGTTATAATTAGTCTAGTATTTCATGTAACGCAGGATTCTTAGAATCAATAAATTTCAACACGGAATAACTTTAATATGCTTTAAAATTCCTTCACTAACGTTTTTAAAGATGGAGCGATATTTACCTTGAAATTAATGTAAAACACATAATAAATATAATAACTAGAGAAGGGTATCAGCCATACCTGTCTATATTTTTATACTTGTTCTTATTTGCGTTTCGTTTTTGCATTCACAATTAAGAGCAACATAACATGAAATTTTTATTGTATCCACCATCATCTGTCATGTTCCTTTCCTGATGTACTGGGAGTAACAAAAGTACGAAGTAACAACTATTTTCCATGAACTAAGTAGTATAACGACAATGTTACCTGCCACAATGGCTCTATTACACACACACACTTATGAAATCCAATGGACAGTGATACATACAAAAATACAGCAACACGCACACATGGGTTTTATCACGGTTAAATGCGGTTGTTACGTGAAGCAATTGTAAACTGAAAACTGTGTTTTTTCGAGACTGTGAAAAAGACATTCGTCCTTTCGCTCACTCACTTGCTGATTCATTCATTTATTTATTCATTTGAACATTCCTTTGTACGAAGCAATGAATTTATACAAGTATTTCCGTTGTAACTACGACAACTGGTCGAAAAATAATAACAAAAATTGTAAAATTAAAAAATAAAACAGAAAATACTTAGTGCGCTCTTTGCTATTTTCAGTCTTTGTACATTTAATTTTTGTCAGAATTCGTTGAGTTATAAAATTGTAATGCCCCTTTGCGTGTTTTATGCTTTATGACCACTGGTGTTGCCTCTAGTAAAGGTGCGAAATACAATTTTGTAACAAGTAATTTTTTTGTCAGTTCATTTCTGTTTTATCCTTTTTTTAACCACTCATTGTATATTTGTTTGATGGTATGTTTTGTGTTGCAGATGAGTTGCATAAATGCTGAATTTACTTGTTATTTAATTTTAAAATTAAAAAAAAAATTAAGGATTTAAATGATCAAATAATATGTATATGAGAATATACTTATTAAATAATTACTGAGCTAGACCTGAACTATAACTAAACTAGATGTGAACAAGAACTGAACTAGACGTAAAGTTAGCAGAAAATAAAAAAATGTATTGTGCAAATTTATTAATAATGTAATGTATAAAGTTATAAATAATTTTTAAAATAACTGAAAATTCAATTATAAAACCTTAAATATTTAAAATCTTTAAAAAAAGTGCATCAACTTTAATTTGCTACAAATATAGTGTTGAATAGCAACACTTAGTGACATTTTCCGGTAGGCTAAATTACTGTTCACATGTTCATATACATATGATTGTTAAAAAATATGCACACAATATTAATAGTTGTACCACTTTATACTTGTTGTGTATTTAACAACTTAAAGTAAATATACATAATATGTAAGAAAAAAATATAAATAAAACGCAAAATAAACTTAACATAACTGCACTTCTTTTTATAACTTACAAAAGAAGAATATGTGTGAAAAAGCGGAAAATTTTATTCTTTTACTGTTAAAGAAATATGTTTTACAATATTTTTCTTCATTTTTTTATTTTAACATTCATGGTTACAGACAAATGATTTTATTTATGAAAATTCAAGTAGTTTAAATGTAAAACGACATAGATGTTAAACCATACATACCTTTAAAGGTATCTATACATGTTGATATCATAATTAAAGTTCGTTTGTTATATTCGTCTATAAAATATTTTATACATTTTTTTGTAATGGACCTGAAAATCTTATATTGGGAGAAATAAGATTGCTGGGTAGAGAGCTGAGTATTTGAAGAATTTTGCATATGATTGCATTATTTCGAACTTCTGCTACATACGCCTACACATACATTTACTTTACTTACACAAAAGCGCATCATTTTTAAGAATTCTGAAATTGTTGAGTCATATACATATGTACGTACATTTACGTGTACGTACATGTTTTATTGTGTTATTTAACATACAGCAATTTCATACACTACTCTACTCCTACTAATGCAAATTAAAAGCGAATTATTTAAAATTCAAGTGGTACTGACTCCCAAATGCAAATATTTAACGTTCTTTGCATCCGTTTCCTTTAGTTTTACTTTTTATTATATTCATTCTTGTTTTCTTATTGTACTTAATAAAATGTTTTACACGAAGTTTATTTTAGTTAAATACTAGTTCTTATATATGGTCCTGTATGTGAATAATATTTGTATAGTATACATGTAGAGTGGTCCCTTATGAAGCAGAGTTTTATTCAAATAGGCTAAAGATATTGGATTTGTTCTATAGAGTCGTCTTCGAATTAATTTATTATATATTAAATATAATATATTAATATATATTTTTCTTGGTATATAAAAACTAATGTCTTCCGATTTTGATGAAGCTTTCACACAAATCAGTTCTATCGGTTAAGAACTGTCGGAGAGGGCCAAAGTTGGACATTGTGGTCACACAGGGATGAAGAAATAACCATTTGAACTCCTTCGAACAATTTTAGCTAAGACCAATAGATAAAAAGTTACACTTATTTGAATAAAACCCTGTATGACCAAAATGCCAATCTTTTACCCTCTATGAGTCCAGTAGTTCTTGCTCGATAGTGCTGTGTCTGAACTACTATCCAATAGTACTAACGTTTGTGCAAATTTCGTCAAAATCGGTTTTTTGAGTTTGGTAGATAGACATGAAATTCCACATATGTATGTATAAATATGTACATATGTATGTACAATGTCATTGTTAAAATTTGTTATATGTTAACACAATTGGTGTATAAGTGTAGTTTGTTTATTTAACAGTATTTTTTATGTGATCATATAGTTGATTTAAATTTTAGTTATTATAAGGGCGAGAGTATTTATTATGCGGTTATGCTAATGTTTATAAGGCATAAAAATTATATAACACTTTCAATTCTAATATCTGAAACTAGAGACTAAGAGCGGGTTTTGAGTTGGCAATCAAATGCCAATTAATAATCAGGTTAGTTAATCTGAAAAAAATTGATTCTGATTGATTAATCCACTTTGACGTTTTTGAGTACAAGATTAAACTTCGTAGTGTTGCCACACAAAACAATTGAAAACGTCACTGTTTGTTATCAAAACCATGTATATTTTATAAAAAAAGAAGAAGACAATTGTAAATGTAATATGAAGATGATTGAAAACATAAATTTAAAACAAAAGAATATATTGAAAAGTCCCCATAATTTATATTAATCAATAAATTAAACATTTTAATGTTTATTATTATAAAAATTGTAGTATTTGTTTGCATCAGTTGTTTACACTTCTGCAATTCTTGCTCTTGTTTAAACCACAACCATTGGGCGCTTAAACTAGCAAACAAAATTAAGCAATTAAGTACTCGAAAACAACTTTGGAGGATTAATTTTAATTTAATCCCTAATCCTTTACCTAAAGATTAGCCCTAAATGAATCAAAACTGCGTTCACAGTTTTTTGTAAAAGGACATCAAGGTTTTTCAAAAATATATTAAAATACTTTTACTAATCAAGCAATGCACTAAATTTCCCTTTAAAACTATGATTTCACTTGTTTAATTTAAAACAACTCACTATCTAATATATAAAATTTATGTATATAAATTAATTGTAACTTTTATATATCAATTAAAAATCATAGTATAAAATATTTATTTACAACCAACAAACAAACGGTATTACTTGTTTTGTGCTACTTTTGATAGAAAATTTTAAACTCATCCTAGTTTGCTAAATCTCATTAAAAATCATTGAATTTAATGTTTTATGTCAATGTTTAGCAATTGTCTGTTTTGTATCTGGAATGTGCGGTTATACACATCGTTAGAAATTAAAATACCTAGAAATTTATACGCGTGTATATACATATATAGAGCACTCTTTTAAATATTTTACGTACGACTTTTAAACGAGGGTGGAGTAAATTGCATAAAAATTTTACATTTACAGTACTGTTTTAGAAAAATAAATATGGTACATACATTTTAACCAAACTTTTCCTTGGTCTAACAAATTTTATTTTTTATTCTATTAATTTTCAACTATTTTTCGGTCAAAGTGGACAGAAAAATCCAATAATTTTTTTATGTTTTCCATATTGTTTCTCTTCTGGTCCAACTGTTGAGAAATTCTATAGCCTATCGACACTTTCAGATGAACATCTAATTATGACCTAAATTTCATAAGATCGGTTTCGCCGTGTGATTGCTGTACAAACGAACAGACATATAAAGATATTAATAAAACATAATAAAGTATATACATAAATGAAATGATTTAAAAAAACATAAACAGAAACGTACAAGACATGTAAAATTTTTTGTTAAAGGTTTTGAAAAGTTTGAAATGAAATTTTAAACAGAGTTAATATATATAATTGGAAAAGTCCTATACATCCACCATCCTATTTGTAAAATTATTTATATTATTTAAGCATATATACTTGTGCATATTTAAAAAAAGTATTAACTACAGTTTTAGAATAACTCATACATACAATATTTTGGCATCCTGATTTTACAATTCTTATAAACAAATGCGTATAAAAAAATAAATTTATATTGTAAAAAAGCGTATCTGACAATTAATACTCCATTGTTCAGATATTAATAAATATTGTATTAAAGAAATAAAATATTGAAAAGTATTTTTGGACCACACTAAGGTTCATAATAATTTGCTATAGGTGTTTGTGTACTAGAAGCATAATTTTACATACACACGTGCAAATGTCATGGTTTTTCAAAATGAACACAAAACCAAAGTTAGAAACAAAGCATAAAGGTGTCATTCAATGCAATTACATATACATGCGCATACATATGATTTTTGTGTAAATTTTTACATAAACACAGTGTAAACCCAGCAAACACAATTTCAAATATTTAAACAAATTTCACATTTATTTTTGAGAATACGACTCTTTACAAATATTACCAAATCATTCACAAATATTATGATTTAACAATGGTTATATTTTTAAATAATTTTCAGTTGCCAAATTACCACCCGGTTTGCTGGTTATTTACATTTAAATAAAATTGTTTGCGTATTAATATGTATGTGTGTCTGATACTAAGACTGCAAACAGTTGTAAAATTAATGCAACATCATTATAACTGCTCCAGTTTAAAAATATAAACCACATAATTATGGACTGACAGAAATAAATTTGTTAGTAAAAATGGTCCAAACAAATGATATAATATTAATGTGTAAGTGTGTAAAATGTTATCATGTTAAAGTTGTTTTACAACAAAATTTTGGTAAAATCCAGTCTGGACGTTTATACTATAATAAAGCAAATTCTATTTAGTGCCTAACAGAGATGTAAATTTAAATTGTTTACTTAAAAATTTGGCAGTTACTTAATTTGTACATTCAATGTTGTATTTTTCTATAATATTGCTTTTAAAAATGTATTATACATATTTCAGTTTTATACAATAAACTTAAAATCCATTAGCGTTGCACGTTTACCGGCGGTTAAGTGTTATATGTATAAAATATATTAAAAGTTAACGTTATTGAATACATGACAAAAGATATATACATGTAGTTCAGTAAAGACAATAATCTTGTATAAAAGAAACGTTTTGCCTAAAAACGAAAATAAGTTATTTTATGCCTGCAAAGGATTGAAGAATATAATGTTTATTAAATATTTATATAATAGTGCAAGTTATATTTTGCAAACAATTTTTGTAAGTAAAAGGTACAAAATTGATAATAAAATGCCAGAATATGATGTTTAACTAATAGTCTAGGTTGATAGGAGTATGTATAATACAGCAAATCCTAACAAATACACCTAACCAAGGGAACTGAATGAATTATTTTTCAGTATTCAAAAACTCAGTTTCCTGAACGTTATTTCTAAGAATCTTCCAATCTGTGTTGGTCGGGAACGTTATTTCCGGAATAACAACACTTCCAAGTATAGTTGGATCTAACTTCGACAAATGCTTAGCAGTGGCAAAAAAGTGCTCCCAAGTTCCATTGTCCCTCCACATGCTCTACATACGTCTGAATCCGCACGGTGTGCTCGTAATCCTGTCAGTCCACTCAGAATACGTACCATCACACTAACTTCAGACTCATCTTCAGCATTTCAAAGTTTCCGACATATTCTTTGTCTGGTATATGATCAGGCACGTCCGATGATTGTATATAGTATTCCAATGTGTCCAATATACATTGCCTAAAGTTAAGATCCGTTAAGCGCCACCTCATATTATATTGAACTCCCTGTAGCAGTTTGATTATTGAACTATAAGCCATAATTGAAAATTAACTAATTAGAATCATAACATATTCACATCAATTCATTAGACTGATTTTAAAATAATTTAATTAAATTTATTTAATTTTGCAATACAAAATGATCCAGTAATTGTAACCTCCGGTTGGTTAGTGTTCTTTATTCTAGATTGGAAGTAATGGGTTTGATTTCAACCTGAAGCACTGATTAAGGAACGCATAACAGGTCCGAAAGAGGACTTGCTGTATTTCTTCGGATTTGATGTAGATAGATCGTACTTTCAAACTAACTCTTAAGTGCATTAGAAAAAGGTGTCCCGCATATGCCTTTTGCTTTATATCATTAAAGCTTTAAATTAATGATAATTGCAAAAAAATAACAATATTGAAAAAATTGTTCCTAAAGTTGGTTGTGTATGTTTATAATCATTTAACAAGTTATTAGTCTACTACAAACATATTTTGCATATTTTAATGTTACATAAAAACACACACAAATTTAACTTAAAAGTGTTAGCAGGTAATAAGTTGCTTTGTTTTCTTCAAACTACACATTAGTTATTTTGCTTGATTATTCTTATAAAGAAAACAAATAGAATGATAAAATTATAAGAATATAAAGTTCTTAAGTTTAAATGTATGTATGTAAGTCTTGATGTTTCTAAGTTTTCCATAAAAACCATTAAAGTGCATTAAACTTTTAATTGCTCACGCATATGCTTCAACAATCTAAACGACAACAACAAACTAGAAAATTAAGAAGTTAAAAAAATGAATAAAAAGCTGTCAAAAACACATACTGTAAGAAAACACCAACTCTCACCCAAAATGTTCATCAAATGTTTTCTTCTCTTTATGCCACTCAACATAAAGTTGTTTTTTGGTTCTTTTTCTTGACGACTATGATAATAAATAAAATAAAAATTATACATACATACATACATACATACATACATACATACATACATACATACATACATACATACATATCCACATAATGTTCTTACACAGGTGTTAATGTAGTGGTAAGAGTATGAATTTTTATTTTTGGTTCTGTTTGTTTTTTGGTATGTGGGAGTGTGTTTTTGTGTATAATGTTGTAATAATAAAGTTATTAAAAGTGTCATAACAACTCAAGTTGAGGTTCTGTTTGTTTCTCAGCTTGACTTAAAATCAAACTATAAAATATAGTTAAAGTTAATTGTACTTGGTAACTCTTTACTTCATAAACATTGTCGTAACAAGGAAATTAAAGTTGTGTGGAGGTGATTTTTTATTTTTTCTTAAGTTTTAACAGTTTACTATCATTTCTTGTTGAGAAATTTAAAGTTATTATTATTTACTTTAGTATGGTATTTGAATTTTTCAATTTTTTGTATTAATGCAGGTTTTGTTAGATAATGTTAAAAATATTACATTTAACTTGAAAAATCGAATACCTTACTGTGTGGTGCACAGGTTGTATGAGTAATATTCTTGTATTTATGTTATATATTACGTATGTATATCCGTTTTTGTTTTTTAGGAATTTTATTTATATTTTAAAAAAATTTGTCGTATCACCGATTTAGACAATATTTTTTAAACTTGTAATGAAAGGTCCACAAGAGGTAGAACTGACTTTGATTTAAAAATAAATACATTCAATATGTTGGACACTTATTGGTATTGTGTTCAAATATTTTTTAATTTATATGATTATGTTTTTTTTTTTTTTGAAATCAAATTTAAATTAATTTAAAAATATATAATATATATAAAAAGTTTTTACAAAAGGTATAAGGTTGCCACACTTTAAGAATTGTATAATCTTTCCTTGTGTGTTTAATAAAACAAAAAATCAGGCCGTACCGAAGGTGCTGGCATTTTACTTTTTTTTAAACTAAATTTTGTTAAACAATTTTGAAATTTTGATAACTCTAAAATAGGTTTATTCTAAAATAAATTTTTAACCCTCGAACAGAACATGGTATGCAGGTATGGTAGATTGGATAAATAAATCCTAAATTTAATTTAGTTTTTAAAAATTCAGGATGTTTTAATAGTTGAAATCACTCGCTTTCAGAGCTTATAGTAGGGTGCAATTGACTATAACTTTTTTAAGTAAAAGGTCTAATTTTTTTAAAGAACATGATAATAAATCAATTTTGTTTTTAAAAATAAAAAATTAAAAATATTTTATTTTAGAAAAAATATGAAACTCAAAATTTAAAATCTCGATACTCTTTGCAACAATTCCTTATTTAGCAACAAACAATAAAAATGGAGAAAAAAAATATTAAAAATTTTCACAATTTCAACGCATGGTTAGAAATCAACAAAGCGGAACCTAAGTATTATAGTACAACTGAGTATACGAGTAAAAGTTGTAAATAAAACAACAACAAAAGTATGAAAACAATAGATGGAAATAAAGGATCAGAGCGACGGAAAATAAAAAAATATATATGTACTATATGTGTAAAAATATTTGTATGTATGAAAAAATGTGTGCGTGTGTGTCCATGAATTTAATGGTTAAGTGAGTAGATGAATAAGGAAAGCGCTCGTGTGTATGTGAGTGTATGGAGAACAAAACAAAAACAACAATAAGAATGAAACACCTTTTTTATAATAAAAGCATGTTTTGAATTAGTTACACAGGGGCGTATTAGACATCATTTTATGACAATATATGAAATTATTATTAATAAGTACCTAAATAAGAGCAAACGTCTCTGTATTTAACCAACATTATACTTACTAATACACACTTACACCCATAAAATACTTTATCTTACGAATATTCGTAAAGAATTAATGAAACATGATTTGCGCTTGACATGACATAAACAATACTCATAGAAACAACTAAAAAGCAGCAGCAGTAGCAGTAATAGCAGTTTAATGGTTAAAAGATGTTTTATACTGCTACACTACTATGAATTGTTTAATATGAAAATAAATATGCGGAAATGGGGTACATGGACAAAGATTAATAAAATTAGGGAGGACTTAAGTTATAATATGAATTATAATCCAGCATATGTACATCAGTTGTGATTGTATATAAAGAAATTGTTTAAATGGTTCGACCCTTTGATAACTATATATCAGTATTTTCACCATTATCAGAAGAAGAAACTGTTTGAATATTAAAGAAATTTTGGAACAAAATGGAAGGAATAGAATAATCATTACTGAATTTTTCAATACAGCAAGATATGTGCCTGAGCAGGCACATATTTTACTTTTACTTTTCCACATCATTTATATTTAAGCTATGTAAATTTCAAAATAGTTACGGAAGAGGCGGTTTGGAACTTTAATTTCAAATACAAAACATACAATCATTCTCACTCACATCTCACTTATCATCAAAAAGTAAAATAAAACACAAGTAAGAGTGATAATTTTGGCAATGCCGAATCTTATGTACCTTTCATAAAATTTCATAATTTTTTATACTACGAATTTCGCAACGTTAAAGTCAGTTTTTAAAGGAGATTTTATATGAAACAATTATTATCATCGGAGATGAATTTCGCAAACATACTGATATTATTAAGCCAGTTATGAGTCTTAAAGGTCAATTATGATCTTTAACAAATTTGGTAGAGAGATTTTTGTTTTTAAAAAACTCGATTGTGCTATGTAATTATTTTATTTATAAATTATTAAACTGTATTCCGTGGGTCCAATTGTATGGGGTCTGGGTAAAGTCGTGGACTAATATTACTTGCATTCAATAATAGAGTTTATTCAATATAAAATACCTTTGAAAAATTTCAGCCATATACATCCTATCGTATTTTCAACTGATGGATCCTGATACCAATATTTCAATGTGTTATGAACGGAATGACAATACCAATATACCACCATCTTTTTTCATGGTGAGTAAAAAATTAAATAAAAATGATTTGGCAAATAATAGAAAGATTTGTTTTTTATGTATTAAGGAAAAATGATATATGAAATGGTTTATTTAAGATGAAAATAAATTTTTATTAATGTTCTATTTCCGGTTAAGGGATTTTGTAAAAAGGTAGGTAATAAATTTTCTAATAATTTTATTAGCCATAAATAACACAAAGAGTAGAAATAGCAAAAAGTAAAACAAAAAACCCCAAAAAGGAAATAAGTATGTATGTAGTTATGTATGTATTTATAATATATATGTATATTGTTTTAAAATATTAAATACATTTAAAAGTTTAATCTAAAAACAAAAGCCTTTTTAACGAATTTATTTTAAACAGTAAATACGGAAATTTATAACATTTAATTTAAATATGTATTATGCTAAATTATACCCTAGATAGGAAATGTGTTTTTTTGTGTGATTAGTACTAATTTCGAAATCAATTAGCAAAAGAGGTATTAGAATTATTTAATGACACTAAAAGGTTGGACTACTTGATGATGTATTAAAATTTTAAATGTGTATACTACGTAAACAATAGTTTATGGAATGAGTGTAGGTGTGTTTTTTGTGCTAATAGTTTATAATGGTTTTATATATTTAAAAAAAATTTAGTTTCAAATCTAAGTAATACTGTTTAGTATAATGAGTATTTAACATTTTAAATACTAAAATTTAGATTGTATTACAAATTTATTAGATTAATGTTAAACAAACTAAACAATATTAATGTGAAACAAATTATTTTTATTTATTTTAAATATGGGGAATTTCGATATCTTCCGATATGAATGAGATTTGTCCTAAGGTTAGTACTATGGGATATTAGGCGAGACATAATCAAGATAAATATTACGTTTTTAAATGGATTTTTTTTCTTAAAAGAAAGCTGGTAGAGTTTCCCACAATGGGATGTGAGTGGAATATCAAACAAAAAACAGATTTTTTAAATCAAAAATAAAATTTTTATCAATATTTAGCACTAAATTCTCCCATTTGTTTAAAAAAAAGTAGTTTTGTGAAGAAATAACTATCTAAACTCTTTGAACAATTTTTTTTGCTAGGACCAATTTGGGAAAAGCTACACTCATTTCAATGAAACCCTGTATGTCTAAAACGTCCAACTTTGACGCTCTATATGTTTGGTAGTTCTTGACCGATAGAGCTGAAAATTTGTGTCTTTTCGTCAAAATCAATTTTTTGAGTTGGGTCACTTGACTTATTTGTTGTTTATACCAAAATCAGCGAGAAAACATTTGGATAGAATTTGAGACCTGTTGAATCCCACTTGATTCATATACATGACGTATAATAAAATAATCTACAACCAAACTCGTGGCTGTTTCCAAACAAAAATTTCTGAATATTATTATTAATAATTCTCTAGATTAGATATTAAATCTTATCGCCATTTTATCAACAGAGAACTAAGAGACATTTATTCGTATAATTGATTTTTTTATAATTAAATTATTGGTCTTATTATTGGCTAATATAGATGATTACCATTTTTCACTTCTGGGAAGTCTATTGAATTGAAAATTAAAGTCAAAATTGTCAAGAGCATTCAATTAAAATTATTTCTTAAGCAAATATCAAAATGTCTAACATCCTTCAGCATGTAGACAGAGAAACCTGTGGGTAGTAATTTTTCTCAAAAACAAGTCTTAACCATTAATGCGAACAAAATGAAATGACATGAAGTTGTGACAAACCTGCAGACACACGCCCAAACAGATGTGATTAAGCCATCAACAGGAGTCAACTAAAATGTCTTAATTTTGAAAATTTGCTATTTCTGTTATCATTAGCAAGAATATATTAAGAGACCGAAGTAAGCTAATATAAACAAAACTAAAAGCTAGTTAAAGAGGGGGAAGTGGGGGAGAAGGTTTTGGTCTACTTTAAGATTTTTTTTATAATTTAAAAATCAATTTGAATATATTTAGAGAAATATTATTATAAAAGCGAAATCCATAAACAAATTTAAGCTTTTCACACAGCCCTCGTATTTAGTGCACAATTACTAACTAACTTGATAATTACTACATGTATGTATAATTATATAAAGAGACATCATGTTATTACAAAAGCATACATAAAAGCAATTGAGAAAATTTATTTAGAATAAATACTAAAAGGACAAGTAAATTGCAAACCAAAGTAAAAGAGCAAAAAGTATAAAAATAAAATAAAACATTTGAAAATTAATGCCAACCATGATGGTCAAGCTGTAGAATGAAAAAAAAGTATTAAATAAAACCAACTCTAATGCATAAAACCCGAATCGAAATAAAAAACACTTAAATGTAGAAAAATACTTATTCAACACAAATCCCATGTGACATATTAACAGAGGGTTTGCATGTTTTTTCTTCTCTGTTTTGTAAAAAAATATATGTTGATTCAAATGAAAACCCATGCAAACAAATATGTTGTATACAAACGACGCCCTTTTTTTACCAACTTTATCCATATCAAATGAATAAAATAGAGAAAAAAAATAATAAAGTGTGAAAATGTATGACAACAACTAAAAACACTGCAGACAAAGTTATGGAGGAAAAATCAGTATCTAACTTGGCTAATTTATTTATTACCACCAAACAGAAGTCGCATGTACAAAAAGCACAAATTAACTATAAAAACAAATAAACCAACTAAAAGTAAAATAGAAAATAAACAAACGAATAAATAAATATTCAATACGTACATACATACATACATACATACATACATACATACATACATACATACATACATACATACATACATACATACATACATACATATAAATATAAATTTACTTTAATAACCAATATAATCATAGTTAGGATACTCATACTATTATAGATATATGTTTTTAGTTCATGTTTTTAGCTTTGTTACACCCGCGAAATTTTGAATAAGGCGATTAAATAAATGTTTTGAAGAATGCAACTATATTAGCATCATGTACCCTACAGCGCTATAGTGAAGAGGGTATTATGCGTTTGTGGTAATGTTTGTGATTTTTAATTGTTTTAAATAGCTAAATTATTAAAAACATATCTAATTCAGTTAGTTATGAATTGGATTCCAGAGATTTATGGAGCCTTCAAAAAACTAATAAAAAAATAGACGAACAAACATTCGGTATGTGAACTTTTTTTAATGGTCTATTCGACTATGCTACGCCAACTTGGATATATACAACAAATGTCATAATTTAATGTACATAAATTATTCTACTGAATGCGATAAAAACAACTATTTGGAAATGCACAAAAATCGTTTTGCGGACCGGAAAAAAGCATAATTATCTTTTTCGCGATTTGTTTAGACTCATTATAAAAAGATTACAGATCACAGATTTTTTTTTTTAAATATATTGTTCAGAAATCAGGATTTTTAATCTAATTTAAAGCATTTTTTAAAAGATTGTCAGATTGTTCATTACCTTATTCAAGTTTACAGTCATATGTATGTACATATTTATATTTGTAATAGACGTATGTATATTAGGGTCGCCCCGTTTGTATGGAGAAATAATAACATGTCGATGTTTCCGACTGAAATTAAAGTTTAATTGATTACAAGATAGCGTTTCCCAAAATTTTTGTTCTGGGGTCAATATTTGGCGATCTGGATCAAAGGATAAAAAGGTTAATTTTTGAAGTTTTTATGATTTTTTATATTTCATCCAAAGGAAAGATATACAATTTTTAATCATAAGAAAAGTCCTTGAGAGAAGCTTTCAGTGACATATCAGAAATTTTTGTGTAACAGTAAAAGTAATCAAAATTTTCTAATTTTTCATAAAATTTTCAGATTTTTTACATTTTAACATAGAATTATTCAATATAATTCGTTGAAATTAGTACACAATAATAATCAATTAAATCTATAATTAAATTAAATCTAATAATCAATTAAATTTAAATAAAATTTTATTTAAATTTATTTAAGGCTGTGTACGCTACCAAAATATTTCGAAATAATGTATACAATAACATAGATTTTTTGTATAAATTGTGTTAACATTTTAGTTAAACTGAAAAATTTAATTGATAATATAATATAATTGTAAAGCTGTAATTACGCGTATAATGGTGTAAATATTATGTTTGTTACATAAATACAGCCGGCAGGAAACCTGGGACAATATAAGGTTTAAAATATTAAAATAAAATACAAAACATAACGAATTTCGAAAAACAGAAAATGCATTTTAATTAATTACATTATATAATTCTCAGTGTTTTAATAACTAGACTACAAGTAGCTGTAGTAATGAAAAATAACTTCTTTTGTAGTTAAAAATGTTAAAAAACTAGCAGCAAATCATTTACTATTACTACTGCTACCTTTAGATTTTGGTAGCAGTAGCAAACGTAGTTTTTCTAACACTGATAATTCTATGTAAAAATTTGAAAAACTTTTCCGAAAAAATACGATATTTGTAATAATTTTGAAGTATAACAATTTGTGCTATGTCATTGAAGGTCTCTGAAAAACCTTTTATATGATAATAAATTTGCATCTATTTGCCAAAAATGTGAAAGAAAATCATAAAAACATTTTTATCCTTTGATCCAGCTGATCAAATTTAGAAGTCAGAGCAAACATTTTGAGAAATTGTATCTTAATGAACTAAATTTTCATTTTCGGTGGGAACATTAGCAATTTCAATTTTGGGGCTATCCTAATGTAAATACATATATTTGTACTTACATACATATCAAAGTTCAATGATTGCCTGGTCGAATGGTTTTCTGTCTAACTAGTTGACTATTTGACTGTTTAATACATTCATACATGTCAGCAACAACAGCAATATCTTGTAATATTTAAGCTTATTGCTGACAACATAGAAGATATGACTTAAACGTATAAACATGTATAAATTCCCTTCATTTGATGTTTAGTAATCTTTGCTTTTTGCTATTTAATACAAAGCATAACGCTTACTTACTGTAAGACTAGCTGAACTCAATAATATATATTGAAATGTTATACTGCAAAATATCTTTATCTATTTTTTTAAATGTATATTTCTTTCACATGATGCAAGACTTTTAAGCCCTTATTCATAAACATTTATCAATGGTTTATAGAGCAAATTTTGTATAAAAAATTGTTTTATAAACCAAAATTTTTATGAATAAGCCATTTAATATTTAAATTTAACTTTATTTTTTTAAATATATTGTTAAAAAAATGTCTCCAATTAAACTCTTTTAAGTTAAGTGATTCTTATAGAAAATATACAAATATATGTGTATTGGTAAATATACTAAAATCGTATTTACGTTATTTAAACTAATGCAATAAACGTTTATACTTATGTCATTGATCTTTATTAATATAAATTCAAGTTAAACATCTTTGTTTGTATTTAAGTATACGGGTGTATATGATGTGGATTTTTATAATTTTTAACTATTCTTAAAAGAAAATCAAGCATAAAAAGTAAGAGTGTGTTATATTCAGCGATGCCGAATCTACTTTTAAATTTTGAACTATGTGTTAATAATAAACCTTAGTGCTTATAATGGAACAATATTTATAACATTTTCTGTATCTCAATTATCGATGTGTACATTAATACACACCGATTAAGAGGTATTTCTATAGCAGTATCTTAAAAAAGCTGATTAACGAGACACTCTACACGATTTCTTAGAACTTTATGTGTAACAGATAGATGGATATGTTTAGGTCTTCATACACTAAAAAAAATCCATGCCTAATATATACGAAAAATGTCGTACATTGTACGAATCGTTCGTTGTTTCGCACCACGAAATTCATTCGCAATATATACGAAATTGTACGAAATATTTTAGTATAATGCAAAATATCCTTGAAAAAATTAATTTACATAAATTGAAAAAAGTGAATTTTGGATAAATATGGTAAAATTTACGAAATATTAATTTATGCAAATATTTTTGTTCATTTTAAAATAAATTTTCTAATTTTAGTTCAAAATTATTCTCCACACGAATTTTCATTTTTTTTATGAAAATAATTCGTGAATAAAATTATACTTTTTCTTAAATCTTATAAAAATGTTGTAGTTTTATTTAATCATAATATAATTAATATCATTATGTTTAATTTCGCTAAAATTTAAGAAAAAAATATTACGAAAGGTTTTCGTTGAGCATGGATTATTTTCAGTGTGGAAAATCTACACCGCTATAGTTGGGAGGATATGAAGTCGAAGTGCTTTACGTGAGTACCCGGCATGTTGCCCTATCTCACGGTGGTACTTTTTCAACCACTGGGTGAGTAAAAAGTAAACAACTCACCACTGCTCTTTGTGTATCTTACCCGCAGGTTGAAATTTTTGTACATTGATTACCGGTCCATGTACAAGAGTGTGGAGGGTATATTGAGTTTGTTCTGACGTTTGTAATGCACAACGTGGTTCAGACGTTAAAGTATATCAATAATTTTCTGAGTCGATTAAATTGCTTGTCGCAATCTAAACTTTATACATATCCGTTGTCTAATAGTTAACAAACGTGGTATTGACTTGCATTAATAACCCAACCGAATTGTATAATGATAGTGCCGCCATTACTCAATCATATGATCGACCACACTAGACAATACTTTCTTATTTGTTTATGTGTATTAAATGCTATTGCACGGTATAACAAGATGCTTATCCCATATTTTTATGTTCTGTATTATTTTCTTATATACTAATATTTATTTTCTTATATACTATGACAAATATCTTTCTTAAATTATATTATCCAAATTTTTATATTTACTTAATTTCATTTATAGCTTAATGATATACAATGTTTTATACATTTTTAAAATTAATTAAAATGAAAAACTGCCTATTTTTATTGCATCAATAATAAAATTTAGCTTTTAAAACAAATTAAAGCCATTAGTTTAAACATTATTATTTATGTGTGTGTGTTGCTTACAAAGACTTCAAAATCAATTTTATTTTGTATTTACAGCACTTTAAACCTAATTGTTTGCCCATATACATACGTAAACCGCAAATTTGTTCGTATTTAGGGGTAATTTTTATCCTTTTCTTATATTTCTCTCCTTTTTTGAAATTTTTACCCTAAATTACAATATAAACAATATACAAGTCATATATTTAAACATTTTATACTCCTTTTTTATTTTTTGCCACAGCTTACTGTGAACTGATGATATTTAGTGCGTCCTCATGCAATACGAGTAACATTAACCGTTTGCCAAGCAAATCAATTAAATTTAAATTATGCCTCCCATTAAAGTGGCAGAGTAAAAATGTACGGTGGGGTGGTATAGGAAAAAAGGGAAAAAACTTTATCCTATATACGTTTACCTAATATTCTCCAAATTGTTTATAAAAGCATTTATTTTATGTATTAAAACAACACTTAGAAGTAAATCATTAAATTACATTTTCATTTGAGCCCCACTGTACAGCTAAAAGGACTCAACTTTGCTATTGTTGTTGTACATTCTATCTTCTGCGATAGAGTGTTAGATGGATGGTGTAACAAAGTTAATGTGCATTTAAAAAAATGAGTTTTAATGCTGGCACAATTAAAAAAGTGGCCCACGCGTCAAAATTCCCCATGCAGGAATTAATGGAATTTTTTTCACTTTGCTATTTATCTCTTTGCTGTTTATGGTATTTCCTTTTAGTTGTTGTTTTTTTTTTAAATTTAGAGGCCAAATGGTATAAAACCGCAGTCATTTAATATGTTTAGAAAAAAGAGAGCAAAAAAACTGTAAGGTTCTAAAGTTTGAGTTTAGCAAACTGAATCAAACGCTTAATGTTACCAAAGTGGAGTATGTACATATACTTTTACCACTTTTTTATTATGCCAAACATTTTTAAAGGTTTTCATTATGTTGTCCATTAAAAACCAAACAACATTTTAATTAAATGCCAAAAAAATATGCATGACATTAAAGAAGAAAATCCTTTTTTTTCAAAGAAATATTAGATATTTAGGATTATTTATATTTAGTCTTTTGGTTTAATTTTGTTATTATTAAAGATAACAATTATTTATTAAGCCCTTTGTAGGATATTATGTTCGTAAATAATATTTACGATGTTAAGCAATTATTGTTTATTTTTAATTGCTTTTTTATACCCTACAACACTGTAGTGGGCTTTGTTAACAAAAATCGGCAAAACTTAGTTTATAAAAAAATATTTCGGATATAAGTTTAATAATTTAAAAAAATTATTTAAATCACTGATTAAACTTAATCTCTTGTATTCATAAAGATATTAATCGTTTATTTTATGTTAATTATGCACATTTTCACATAAAGCTTCTTCAATAATCAATCAACAACTTTATTTTCATTTTAATCATTTGAATTATAATCCAATACAAAGATTTAATTATTGAATAAGTTGTAAGATGTAACACCTATCTTAAACATGAACATTAAAATTAAAAAAAAAAGAAAAGGAAGAAGCATTCAACATATAGTAAGTATCTAACATATCGAATATGGAAAACAGTAAGAAAGTTAAGTTAAATTAAAAATATTAATTAAATAAAAATAACATAAAAACATACACTATCTAATCATTAAAAAAGGCAAAAATCTAAGTTTTTATGAATGATTCTTAAAACGATATAATAAAAATCTGTGATTACAGCAACATATTCGCCTAAATTGTTGTTTTCATGTAAAATTAAATATGAATTTTTATCTACTATTTAAAATCAAGCTTAAAAGTTTACAAGTCATGTCTTGATCATTTCAATCAACTTCACCCATTACTTAAGTTAATGTAGCTTAAGTAATATTTATGTGTACAAAGTGAGATATCAAGGATAGAAATATGAACACTAAATGAAAGCACACATAAACAAACGAAAGCTTAAGTAGAAAAACCACCTCTATCAACAGTCATCAGCATTATCTCCAGTAACATGTTCTGTTTATCATTAGAACAGGTGAAATCATAAGATAAGTTTTGTGGAATAAATAAGTTCTGATGTAACATCATAACAGATACATACTAATACACACGAGGAATATACAGAATAACACACGCAAGTGTATATGTATATAAAATTATATGAAATATTAGAGAATTATAATAGTAACAAAAAGAAGAATTTCTAACAGAAAAACTCACAACAAAAGCTGTCAAACAAAATGCACTATATTTTTTACAGCTATATAAGACAGAATTGTGTTTAATATAATCTTTATAGGACAACAAAAACATACCAAATGCTGCAATATTAATGTATTTCCATATTGTTGGTTTACCCAACAGCCATTAACATTAAATTTATTTAAAAATATACTTTCATATGTATATTTTTGAGATTATTTTAAGCCAAATTTAAAAAATATTGAAAACAGAAAACACAAATTTTATATCTTTATCTAAAATAATTTTATCAATTTCTCAAACTTTTTATAAAAACTACATACATATTTTCCCATATTACTTTCTATATAAATGTGTTTTGGGTAACATTCACAGTTTATACCCTAGATGCGCGTCATTATTACTGTCTTTGTTGTTTTGAGGTTGTCTTTGGCCTCAGTGACAACACATTTTTATCCGGTTGCAACTGTAAATATTAGCGCGACGACGTTTCTTTTTACTTTTTTATTTTTGCTGACAGTTGCGCTTTTACTATTCCTGTTGTTATTATTCTTGTAGACAATAATAACAAAAGAAGAATATATTATATGAGTTAAGAAAACTGGAAATATTGTTATATTCGCCTAAGCAGAACCTTATATATCCACCTTATAAATATTAAGGATCATTAATGAGAGTTTGAGGGTAGGGTCAATTATATATTGATAGTTTTAATGTTTTGGTTCATGTGAAAATTAATTTGTTCAGAACTCCAGTAGTAATAGTTAAAGTAGTTTGTTTTAAGGGCGCTTATATGGTGATCGATCCTCATAAGATTTGATGGGTAGATTTTGTGAATTCGACACACTTGTGTTTTTTAGCCTGTTTAAACTTTATTCTAGGAGAGGGAAATCTTTGATAAATTTTCCATACCAGGCAAACTACACCAAAAAAATATAATTCTCCAATATTTCTATTTCAACCTATCGTAGAACTATACAATTTATCTAATTTTGTGGGTCTTGGACCAATATTTTGGTTTGATACAAATGGAATGACAAAATCAATATAACCTCCATCTTTTTTGATGCGGATATAATAAACTAGAACACACGAGAGTAAAAATATATATTTTAAATAAAAACAAAGTCATAGTAATAATTACTTTTGTTGTTATGTTCAATCTAATTAAATGTATTACAAATAATATGGGTTTCCTGCCCGTGACAGATTTTTCGTGCTGTAGAAGTCTTAAGGTTATTAAACTGCTTTTTATAATATACATACATATATATGTAAACAATTTAGAGTTTGAGAAAAATATATGCCAGATATTTTCTTTAAAAAGAGTATTTGACCTTATATTATGTTTCATAAAATCTTTTAATGCAATAACATTATTTAAAATAATTTTTTTGCCACGCTGTAATAAAAGAAACTGTCATAACAATTAACAATAGAATCAATCAAATATTGTATTAGATAGAGTAGTCAGTAAAATGAATGTATTCCCAGCAAAACATGGCAATGACTCGTACAAGATAATTTTCTACAGAAATACTACATAGCGTCTACACTACCCAAAAGAAGCCTACACTGAAAATAATCCATGCTCAACTTTACGAAAAAAATTTCGTAACTTCTATTTTCGTAATATTTACAAAAATTTCGTGTATAGTACGAAATATTATTTTAAAAAACCCTTTTCTATTTTTACGAAAGTACGAAAACCTTTCGTAATATTTTGTTCTTCAATTTTAGCGAAATTAAACATAATTATTTTAATTTTATTATGATTAAACAACATTTTTATAAAATTTAAGAAAAAGTATAATATTATTTTTGAATTATTTTCATAAAAAAATTGAATATTCGTGTGGAGAATAATTTTGAACTAAAATTAGAAAATTTATTTTAAAATGAACAAAAATATTTGAATAAATTAATATTTCGTGAATTTTACCATATTTATTCAAAATTCCCTTTTTTCAATTTATGTAAATTAATATTTTCAAGAATATTTTGCATTATACAAAAATATTTCGTACAATTATATTATATATATTTAGCATGGATTTTTTCAGTGTAGTAATGACTCATAAATAACCATATATGAAAATACTTACTTTAAGTACTGATATTTGTTTTTGAGTTTTATTCTTTACATAAATCGAAAAAAATAGTGTATATAACCTACACCACTACAGTCGGGAGGAGATTTATGCATCAGAATCATTTTCTGAGTCCATTCGACTGTCAGGCTGATGAGTACGAGTTCAACGGCACAAGGACGTAAATGATTGAAATCAAAAAAATATTTTACCTATTTCCCATGCTGCCGAATATTTTGATTTGGAGTTTTTAGCTTATAACTACGTGAAATATAATACTATCTCTATTATGTTTTATATAGAAGTATAGCACAGTGCTAACTTTTATAATTGGAATTTATCGGAATTATACAAAATTCTACATGACAGTTTCTTTATGAAAAATTAATAATTTTTTAAATATACTCATGGTGTAGGGTAATATTTGGTAAACCATGCTCGGTATAATTTTCGACTTAATTTCTTACTATTTTGTTTCTAAAACAAAGCTACCTATCTTCTTATTTGCAATCGATTGTGTTAAGTACTTCTTTACCTCCCTTTTGTATGTACAAAAGCATGCATGATATCATGCAGTAATACCTCTAGTAGTAGTACTGATCTCGTGAAAAATAAAAAATATTTTATTATTCATATTTTCAAAATAAAAAGTTTATTTTTTAAAAGGTTTAAATTAAACTTTAATTTAGTTTAATAAACCTTTATAAAAAATTTATTACAAAGATGATATTATATACTTATATGTAGTTAATAGAAAAAACAATAAAAAATTTGCTATAATATCAAAAATCTATTTTTATGTACAAAATTTTAAATTGGCTGTATTTCTCTAAGAAAGCATATACATAATTATAAAAATAAAAGTAAATATATTATATTTACCAATATGAAGCTATTTCTACTTACATACATATGAAAGAAAATTACTAATTAACGTATGATATTACTAAGATTGAAATATTTATTTTATTATAAGTATAATATTTATAAAATCGACAAATAGTAGTTATTATTTAATTAAAATTCTCCCCCTTTGTAAATTTCATAGTATGAACACCCTATAAATTACATAAATACCCACACATACAAATATATATTTAATTTTAGTATCCTGTTTACAGGCATTTATTTGAGTCTAAGATGATTTGATTGTGTTGTGCAAAAGAATGATAAGTTTGCTTTTAGGGCATAAGATGAAATAAATATACACAACGATGACGATGAATAAGCTCCTATGAAAGAGTGTAATTTTATTAACTGTAAACTATTTTTTTTTCTTTTTGGGGGAAAATGCCAATACATTAGCACAATAAAACTATGATAAACTACATCCATCTATGAGGGCGGACAATGTTCGACTATACACTTAAATAAGATAAAAATAATCAAATTTATCTTAACGGATTTTGGAGGGTTGTAAATCAAATTGATTGACTTTGTGTGTATTATTTTACGTCTTGATATTGTTAAATATTAAGAGAATATTGTCATTTTTATTAAGGTCGTTACCCTGAGAATGGTTGCTAAGATTATTGTGTATTCGTTTAGGAAAATACATACATAAGGAAAATAACTAACATAAGATATTACTAAATTTAATCATATGATTTTGATGAAATACATATGTATGACAGATCTTCTTTACGGAATTTGATTTTTTAACTACTTTTAGTTGTTTTGGATATGTAAATATATTACATATTATATATTAAAGACCATATTGTACTCCATGCTGGTATCGAACCTGTGACCTCCGAACTGACACTTTTAAGCACTACCTCTTTTTTAGATGAAAGATTAAAATGATTTTTTACAGTTACTTGTAATCATTAAATTAAATTTAAAGGGTTATAAACATAATTATCCTTAATGAAAATATTGAATTTCATTGTAATTTATCCTTTTTATATATTAAAGTTTATATTATTGTTGTTGTGTTTCTATTGAAAGTGTGTAATTTTTTTGGTTTTTATTCTGTATGTATAAATATGTGTGCTTCTTATTCTTTATAAATTTATTAATAAGAATTTTGTCTTCAAATTTAATTTTAATTATTGTGTCTGCCTATTGAAAGTAACTAAGATACTTCGATAACTTATTTATGAAAATCATGATAGCTGATCAAACATTTAAGATTTTAAACCTTGCAGATACTTGATAATAACACTTGTCAGCACTAGTTTAATGGAACGTATAAATTCTGGAACTTTTAGAAAAATTTTAAAATATAAAAGTAATAAATTCATTTCTTTATATAGAAAAAGATTTCAAATGAGAAGAATTAATTTCTAATATTTGATAAAAATCTTAATAAAAGAATTGAATTTAAAAAAGTTGAAAATTACAATTTTGCTTACAATAGGATGAAGAATATTGTAAAAAGTTATAGAAAACATCCAATTTCTTCTTATTCGAGTAAAAATAGACATTTTGGCAATGCAGGGTGTTTTCGAATGAGTGTAACTTTTCACCTACAGGTTCTAAAAAAAATGGTCTAATGGATTTTTTTATCTTTAAAAAAAAAGTAATTAAAATCGATTGTTTAAGTTGGGTCCTTAGGAACGAAATTGTCCATATTTTCATTTCTATTTCTATTATTACCAATGTAATTTGTGTACTCAACAACAATATAAAGCATTTAATTTCTTCATGTTGTATGGTTTATATGGACGAATGGACTGAAGTGATTGTATATGTGTGTTGTTAAAATTGCAGAAATATTGTTTCTTTAATTTTATAACAATTTTTAAAATAATTGGATAAAATTTGAAAACACTATTTTGTTAGAAATTACACCCTTTATCTCTTTGAAATTTGACTTAAAATACTTTCAAGTTTATCTATGTAAATAAATCTAAATATATATATGAGAGTGGTACCATATCTAAGGCTGGTGAATTGAAGTATCTCATCGGTTTTTTATTTATACTACATTTAAACTTCTTTTGTACCCAGTACATACAATAAGTATATTTTCGTAAACATTTAAAAACTTTTATATCTTAATTTTTAATTTAAAATTAAATTATTATTATTATGTCCTGAAATTTTTATTTATATTTTTTTTCTGCATTTTAATACTATATTTTTCTATGGCCTTTTCTGTACGTTTTTTACCTTTTAGCAATGTTGTTTGACAGTTTGCTTTGTTCAAGTTTTAAAAGCGTTTGCAGCTGTTGTCATAGCAATTAAAAGTTTATTAACTTTGTTGATTTTTTTTTGCTCTTCGACAATTTGTTCTTTTTTACTGCTATTGTTCTTGTTGCTTGTGATAATAATGTCAATTAAATAGAAATATGAAAGGGACCAAACATTTTTTTTGGTAAAGCATTTATCGATAAAGATTTTTGAGAAAGTGTAGACTTTATTTTAAATTCTTCGAAGAATAGAGAAGTTTGTTTTTATTTTTATACGTATGTATATAAAATTTAGAATTAATTTTCTAATGAGACAATTTAAAAAAAATTTAATTAATGTGAGTTGGATATGGGTTTTTTGTTATAAATCTTAGAACAATTAAAATTACAAGTCTTTAATATAATTAGGGTAAAACAAATTTAATTGTGTAACAATTAAAAATACAAATTAATTTAAGAAAGTTTTTTTTTGCACACCATAGAAAATGAGGGTAATAAGATTGTTATTTCATGTTTTATAATAGGCGCTTATTAGATTCCAGAACGCTTAAGTTTTTTCTGTCACGATATGGCTTTGAGAAGAACATTTGAATAAAAAAGTCTTATGTTGAGTTTTTTGGAATTGCTCTAAAACGCGTTAAAAATTCGGGTTTATTTCAAAAAAATATATTAATTACATTAGTTAATGATTCCGAAAAGATACATTTTTTTCTAAAGCAACGCGATAAAACAATAAATACAGCTTATTTAACCAGATTTTTTGCTTATCTGAAAATATTGTTAAAAACCACATAGTACTAGTATTCAAAACAGGGATGATGTACTTTGGATTCTTACAGTTAGCGTAGTTAATTTAGTCATGTTTGTATGTTAAAATCAGATATTTTCGAAATCTTAATATTCAATGAATCTATTACACATATTTCTGAGAAGTACGCTGTTTAGGAGTAAATGAAAAATATAAAAAAGTGACTTTTTCGTTTTGTAGAAAATAATATTAGGAGATTTGTTGGTACTTTTTCGTTCCTTATTACCACTAACATAATTTAAAGCATGTAGAGCCCAGAGTAAATGAAAGCCTATAAGGAAAACTTTTTTTGTTATTTAAAAGGTACTGTTTGGAACGTACAAAAATAAAATCAAACATATTAAACCAAAATCTGGACTTTCGTTTCCGTTTTACAACTGGTATTTTTTTTTAAATTTATTTTTAATAAAATCTATAAATTCGCTAAGGTTTGTTTGGTATTAGGTGTATAAATAAAGAATGCTTCAGATAGCGAGTCTTATGAAATTGCGTCACAAATTCCTTATTAGACATACGCTATAGACAATTGATTACAAATTCTATTCAAAACATTAATTTATGTTATTGATAACGACAACTCATTACCATGTAATGTATGAAATAAGTACATTACCAAAATTTGAAAATATTTTACTGGGAAGAGTTCAGAGATAAAATTCGACTAGCTCACAGAAGGAACAAACTAGTTCAATTACCAAATTTTAAGCAATCCGTTGTCAAAAGTCAATGAGTTTAAACAATAACGTTTAGTTATCATTTCGTTTAGTTATCAACCACCGTTGTCGTTTTGACAACGTATTTTTGTCATTTCGATTATACATTGCGTCATTTCTGCAATTCATCGTTGTGATTTCGATAATGCAACAATCTGTTTCACAATATAGCGTTGTCGCTTTAATGCAAAATATATCCCATATAAATATAAATAAATAATACCAATTCTATACTGATTGATCAGTTACTGTGTCTCGTTGCATAAGAAATCATATGCATTTACGACAAAAAAAATTAAATTATATCATGATAATAACAACTTCACTTTATAATATAAAGTTTATATAGTACTTGGTTAAACATTTTGAGAGAAGTGGTTGAGAAGTACTACTTTTACCATATTATTAGTTCAGACCCCGTTAGAATTCTATTTGCACTGGGATACAATAAACTGAATAATTTCAGATTTTTCCATGATGGCTGATAAAATTGTTTTGTCAATAAATATCAATAAAAAACTTTACCTTAATAATTAAGCTTTTATACAATTACTTCATCATTACTTCATCACTTCATAATTTTTTTTGTAATAAGCAAATATTTAAAATATTTATTTGAAAAAATATGCATTTGTTTATGAAATGTGCAAATAAGAACGTAAATATGTACTACTAAGTGTAAGTGTTATTTTTGTTGAAAGTGTTTTTCTTATTTAACGAGCGATTATCCAATAAAAACTTACAATGTGTATGTCTTTTTGTTCTATTCATTTTCTTGTATAAATTCAACTAAAAGTGCAATAGCTTTTTTTTATATTTTTGCAATTTTCTTATGAAAATACTCATACATTTGTGTCTTATTTCTTTTAATACTGGTGCGGGGTACTTTTTTGCTTTTCGTTCTTTCATTTCATCCTTCCTTAAAGATTTTAACAGTTTTTTTTTAGTTTGGCATGATGTCGAATTGTAATGCCTTTAGTTTTGGTGTGACATTGTTGAATTTAAACAATCACTACTATTTTCACACTTAACTTGAAATTTACATAAAATATTACCGCACACAATACGCATACAACAAGAGCAAGGTTTCTCTTTTGTGTTTTCTTTCGGTATATGTTTACATATAAAAAATACCACCACCCACTTTTATATTCTAACATTCATACATATTTACTGACTTGTATGTAAGATTTCGCACAATAACGCACTTAAAAAAGACCTTTTTTTCTTAGAGTTTGGCGTTGTAACATACAAATAAATACATATATGTATGCACATTAAGGTGGACTCATTTATATTGAGAAAAAAGATTTTAGTTGGTGCTTCCAATTTTCAAAATGGTAGCTTTGTTTATTATAAATTTTGTTCTGGTATTAATATTGAAGAAATTTAATTGTTTTGGAGACACCCTAATATATACGTAGAAGAGCGTTGGTCCTTTCTTGAAATAGTTACAGTTAGAGGGAGGTGGTCAAAATAAATGCAGAAACCAAAAAAAATATGTATATTCGAGTGCGAGTAGTAAAAATGTTACACAATAAAACGTTAAGTAGAAATAAAATGCAAAAAAAGAATTGAACACAAAAAGTTTAACACAATTTGAACAAAAAAATAAATATATAAAAAAGCGTAACTTTTTGTAAAGAATTTTAACAAAAGCAAATGTATTTCTTTGAGTTTGTGTTTTTTTATTCATTCTTGAGATTTAATTTTTTTCTGTGACTTGTTCGATTCGTATTCTAAAATTGGATTTTTGCTGAAGCGGCAAAATATTTGAATTAGAATTAGAAAGGAAATCACTTTTATGGCAACTTATCTTTTAGTATAAGATATTTTTCTACCATTTACTTCTATTTTAGCTTTTAGCAGCTTGTTATTTTATTTCTATTTTCTAGTACGAATTATTTTCCGTTTCTTGTTTTTTTTCTTGTTTTGTGCAAATTTAAATGCTAACGGAAGCTTTAAATTTGGTTGAAAATTTTATCTGATATTATGTGTATGTATGAATATAGTGACTTTATACTATTTTGTTGAAAGGAAGAGGGCGTATAGAACCTAGTGTGAAGTTGGAAAAAAACTCATCATTGTTGTCAGATTCTTAGTAGTGATTTGTAATTCAATTTACATTTAATATACATTTTCGGTAATAGCATTAGTTAACTGAAATGAGTATTTTGGGGGCGAAAGAAGTGCATTTAAATTCTCAGAATTCTTTTCAACAGTTAATGTTTGTAATCTTTGTATAACTATGTAGATATTTTTACATTATTGAAGTAATTGTTGCATTGCTTTGATTACATTAATAAAACTTAATATATTTAAGAGATTTTATATACAAAAATATATTTTTATCTTCGATTTAAGTAATTTTATTCACAGTTAATACTTAATATAATGATTCTGATACATATTATTATTCATGAAATTCTCCAAAGGTACTATAACTTTCGTACAAGTTTACACCAGATTTCAGAGGTTAATATAAAGTTAGGGAATAGTATATATTAAAGTAATAAAAGTGTATATTACACTATTCGACAAAAAAAGAAAAAAAAAAATTTTCGACACGAACCGTATGAAATACGTCTGAAATTATAAATTCTATGGAGAAAAACTACGTTTTTTGTTTTTCATTTCGTAATCCTGTCTCTTTTTAAAGGACTCCAAAATTTAAAAATTAAATTTTTCAAAAAATATTTTAAATTATTTCTATTGATTGATATTTCTAAACAATATTAAATTTGAAGTCTGATGAACAAGAAGCTTTGGTAAATATTAAAAGGATGTCAAAAATAAATTGTAAAATATTAAACCTTTAATATCTATTGAGGTTTTCAAAATTATTTTTTCAAAAAATGTTTGGAAGACATTATACATTATTTACACCATTTAATCCTGACAGAATAAAATAAAATTAACAAAAATATTTCACAACTCTTCTTGTTCGTCTCACATTAAAGTTGGAATTATTGGAGCAATAGAAGTATCTTAAAATATTTTTTGAAAAATTTAATTTTTAAAACTGAAAGTCCTTTAAAATAGTCTCAGGATGACGAAATGAAAAACTTAAAACGCACATTTTCTTCATTAAATTTATAGTTTCACACGTATATCATCTGGTTCTTTTCTAATTTTGAGTATCAGACGCTGTTATGTGCCTTTTTAAGATTTTAAGAAAAACTCTCTTTGTCCGGCTATCCATTCTTTTCCAAACATAGTAATAATACTCATATTATCTTAAAGTTTTCCAAAAATTCAACGCATTTAAAAATGTTTATTCATATTAATACTAACATATGTATCTATATGAAAACATTAATTTACAAGAATTTAACATACATTTATGTTTGTAATTTACAAAAGTGTTGAAAATTTATTACCAAAAATTTCATTCATAAAATTTGCTTATTTATTTAGAGACTGGTATAACATACAATTCAAAGTTTTTTTTTAAATGTTTAATTGTGCAAAACAAAAACTCAAATTATCATGCATATTTGATAAATAATAAATTATAGTTTTATATTTGGCTTTCAGAAACAGTTTTTTTATTTTTAAGACAAACAGACAGACATAGCATAACCCATCCAAAATATATTGATTTGAATTGAATATAAATATAGTTAATGATATATAACAGTGCAAGCTGTTTTTCTCAAAATTATATATTTTAAGTTATGCTAGTCTTGTAGTAAATAAGGGAAACAACTGTATGTAAGAAATATACTTTGTTGTATTTATAATTACTTATTAATCATTATATTACCAAATTATAATATTGTTTTATTAAACGCAGACATCCTTTACAGGCAATAATTGTATATTTTAATATACACATGTTCACATGTATGTATTTATGTTTAACTTAAATACAATAACATTTTGGTATTAAACAATAAATTATACATTAAATACAATTAAAATAAAAGCATTTCATACTCGTTCGTATGCATATGGTTAAGTCCAGAAAAATTTTTAACTCAATGAAACTGATTTATATATAAAAATATTTTTTGATAAAATAAAATAAAATAAAATAAAATAAAATAAAATAAAATAAAATAAAATAAAATAATTAGTTCAAATAACAATTTTAAAATTTTTGAAATGATGTTTTTGTGACGAAACAATCTTTTACAAATTTTTTAGTTTTTATTTTTTTTTCGCCGTGACCTAGTATTAATAAAAGTTTTGTATACTTGATGTATGTGCCATAAATGAATTCTAATATTTAAAACATTTTTAAAGTAATAGTAAAAATGACCATCTGAAATTATGTACAATTAATTATACTATTTAAATTACTAAGCGTTAACATTGACTTATCTTCTTGAAAAGAAGACATCAAAAATAAAATTCACAAATTTTTCAAACACCAAAATTTTAAAATTTTTCTGGATTTAACCATATATACGAATGTACATAAGGACAGTCAAACAAAACGACAAATAATAACACTTATGTCTGTGTATGAAGTTAATACTAGTTGCTGTATTATAACTATAATTGTATACAACATATTAGGAGAGTTCACACAAATTAAAAATATTTCAGACTAAAATTTAAACTAAGTATTTTAAAGTTTCAGGTTCAGCTCAAGTCAATCATGTCACTCTTAAGTTTTCATTATATTTAATAGTTGGGTGAATGCTTTAAAAAAACAGCTAAATTTCAACAAATTAACAGTATTTGTATATGTATAATATATTTTTATGTTTCACTATTTATATGTATATGTGCATTACATTACAGTTAATGTTTATGCGTAGACAACCACTTTGCTCGGCTGGTTACTTGGTTTGTATTATGACTTTATTAATAGGTTTTGTTGCTCCGTTTTAAATGGACCCTGAAAATAAAAACCTCAAAATAACAGTAACGGAGTGCAAACAAAAAACGCATACATACAAACATATTATTACAGATATTTATGTATAGTTAATAAAAATATATTTGCCAAACAGTGGGTACAATTTAAGGGAGATTCTGACGTTTACAAGCCTGTAACTGCTTTCATTTTTCAAAATTTGCCTAGATTTCGATTTTGTAAAAATTTTAATATCTCTCGTTCGAAAACGTTTGAGAAAAGTGCCATTTAATACAAATGGTCACAGTATTTAATATCGAGCCCTTTTCACACAAAAGACGTTACCGACAAAAACAAAATTTTACAGGAGAGCATTTTTTTAATTATCTTCGAAGTATGACAAAGCATTACTCCAAAACTCCGTTAATAAATACTATTACATCTAAAATATAGGATGCAGTTTCTTTCGATTTTATATTGACGCTATATCCGATTTTTTTGTTGCTTACGTCTTTTTTGTCGAGACAAATTTTTTGTGATATAAACAATGTTGAGGCGGTTACGTCTAAATTCTCTGTTTAAAAAAATATTTTTTGTATATATATTTATTTAATTTGTATAAATCTGAATGAAATTCAATAGTATTATAAATACTTTTTTATAAGATTTTAAGATCATCTAGCGATGTCTGTAAGTCAGTCTTTTTGTTGAAAACCGGATAGGTTGCAAACATTATGAGCTAGAGTTTTCTAAAGATGCTTATTGATGACAAATATTGTTTTGTGTTAATAATGGGCAAAAACGGTTAATGATTTCACTTAGCCTCAATACAAGTGCCTCCCGGGAAATAGTCAAAACATTAATAAATATGCTGTTTATGTTGCAATCGCTATAAAATTTTGCAAAAGTCGGTTATATATACCTGTAAATTATGTTGGGAAGTATTACATATATTAAGCAATATTTGACCTAGCCTCCATATATGGATCCTATAAGACAATGATTTTTTCCATACAGAAAATAAGTTTACAGTTAATAAATCTTTCAAAAATTATGATGAAATTCTACAAAAAAACATTTGTTTTTGAAACTATGACTCATTAAAGACCATTCTGAAGAACACATTAACATCCATACATTGCAGTGCAATTTCGCCTTATTTCGAATAAATAAGTAAATTTTGGGACTATTGATTCATTAAGAATCCATATACAGGTCCGACTTCCGAAATTCACAAATTTAAAATCAAATATAGGAGATGTTTAAATGGAAATAACGTAAATGTAATGTAATTATAATGAATTAAATTCATAAAAAGTTATAGAAAATAATAAAATTTAGCACATAAATTGTAATGGCATAGTGAATATTACATGAATTTATTACAATTATACTCAGATATGTGGCATTTCATTCACAAACAAATTTAATACGTCAATTTGTTAAAATTTTTCTATCAATTTAATATATTTTAATAGAAAATTTAGACGTAACCGACACCTTGCTGTTACAAAATTCATAAACAGAAAATAAATGTGTACTTAAGTCTTTTTCTTTTTCTTGTAAAGTTGAAACCATTGGATCTATTGCTATGAAATTTTCAGAAATGATGCTAATAAACCTAAATTATCGAAAAAACGAAAATCGAAAATCAAGTCGCAAAGGGCTCGATATGAATAATTAATTGTTGTAACTGGGTTTTATCAAGCGTCCACCCTTGATCCTTACAATGTTACCTCTTATACAAAATGGCAAATCGGTTGCCTTTAGGACATGAATATTTAAAATTGCATTTCTGAAAAAAAGAAAGTAGGGCACATAAAACTTCATCGTCCATGTTAGCAAAATATATAAACTAGTAATAATCGAGAGAACTTTTTGAAATTTTAATCTTCCATAATTGTTTTCACTGTCTCCTTGCATACTTACTGCCTGCTTTATTTGCAAATGTATTTTCTTTATTAAAGTAGTAAATTATTGGCAACATTAACTGTGTCTACACGAATTGGATACAGTATTTCGAAATGTATCAACCACATGTATTTCATGTATGGGTCATTTATTTATTTGAAATAGTTATAGTTATACATATATGTTATTAATTTAAACATAATGCACCTTAATATGGTAACCCAAAAATATATTTATTTTGTTACTTGTTTACTTAAGTAATTGCTGTTATTATTAAAAAGCCTATAGGAAAATTATTTAGTAACTAAAACGACAGAATAGTAACGAAATTTGACATAAACGTTTTTTATATTTTCCAATTTTTTCGACTAAGTCCTTAAGAAAACCTATTATTAAACCGTATAAAATGACACTCTTTCCAATGCAATTCAATTTTTTAACCATCTTTAGCAAATGATGTTTACTCCTTGTACTGGTAAAGTTGTGTGTTAAAAAGTAACCTGATTTTATGAGGATTGGTATTTAACGTATGAATAGAATATTGCGCCATAACGAAAAACTATAAATATTTTTTTTAGTTTGGAAGAGCTAGGACAATAACAAAGCAAATCTCCCATTGGAGGTCGCCATCTAGAATTTACTTTACGCCTTGTTCATAAACAAAACTTTATTTTATATATGGATAATAAAACTTATTTTGTATGAAAATTTAATTTCATAATTCCTTTTATACCCTACATTACTATAGTGGTTAAGATATTATACATTCGTGCTGATGTTTGTAATGCACCAAAATATTCGTCCTATATTTTGATAAAATTTGTAACAAACATGTTTTTGGTACAAGGACGAAGCCTATAAAAAAGAGTTGAAATTGGTTCATTATAAGCAAACTTTCCGATTTAGCTTTTTAATGTTATAATTACTACTATCTTCTTTAAAATAATAAGTCCCCTATACGAACCACCATTAAAAAATTTCTTAAACTTCCAAAAATTACTTTTATATAAAATACATCTTTTCCCTAAATTTAGTGACGATCTTCCCATGTTTGACCCTAACTCCTTTATAAAGCATTTTTGAAAAAATTAGTTTTTTATAATAAAATTCAACAGGAAATTTTCTTTATGAAAAATTAATAATTTTTAAAATATACTCATGATGTAAGATTGATATGGTCGGCTTTCATACTTGTACTTTCATACTTGTTTAAAATTAAAATTATGCTTATGAATATGGCGGTTTATCTTTACGGCATATGAGATTCAGCATAATATAACATTGTTACTAGTTTAAACAAATAAATTTTGTTGTTTCTATAACGCAAACTTTTTGGTTTCAAAAAAACCTTTTAGGTTAAACAAAATCACTTAAATATAAAACATTAAGTTTAAGCAATATAGATTTAAGTTTTTATAAAACTGATTCCTTGAGATATTGCACGTAAAATAAAAAGAGTCAAAGTATATTTAAAAATATAATAGATGAAAAAGTAGCTTAAATAAAATGCCATTAAAGAATTTTCAATAACTTTATACAAAAGAATTTATACATGTGTTAATATTTTGGCGTGTGATATGTGTAATTTTACTTTTAGTTATTAAGTAAAAGCATTATGGGTATCAATATATAAACATTTAAACATGTTTAAATGTATATATACATAGTACACAAGAATTCAGGACATATAAAAATCTAACATGTTATTTACAGAAATTAATAAAAAAATATATAAAAAAATATACATGGAATAACTTAAAGAAGAATAACAACAATAACATAATACAGCATTATTATCAAGAAATATTAACAAAAGAAAACGATCCAGATCCCCAACAACAACAACTAACAAAAGATGAAATAATGAAAGGATATACAACTACCACTATAAACAAACACCAATACATATACATACTTGCACTGAAATGGACAATGAACTATAATGAAAAAAAATCTAAACAAAATGAAATGAAAAGAAAAAAGTAAAGGGAAGAACGAAAACACACTATAAGAATGTTGATTATAATGATGATGACGAGAACTATAATAATAAGTAAGTTTATAGGGTATGTATAATACTAAATATTAGAAACTGCTACTAATACTAATACCAGTACTACTATTGCTTGCAATACAACCGGCAGCAACAACGACAACTACAATAACGAAAACAACAAGCATTAGAATAAAACAAAGCTGATGACAGTACATGCCAACTACAAGAAAAAATACCTGAGCTGAATAACAGCAGCAAATATGGCATCATACAAATATATTCCCATACATTGAAACATATTTGTAATAAAGCACGCTTGACTTAGTTGGTAAATGTTGCATGTAAAAGTCACACATACACAGATGTGTAGAAGTAAACACCCCCATACAAAAATAGGAAAATATATACATACATATTTACGTACCTAGGTGTATTTATAGTTATGTATGTTTATCCAACTTAAGCTATATATTTAAGTTCTTAAATAATATTTAAACACGAATTTAAAAATGTAATAATACTCACACTCAAAAAGGATACTGCATTTATACATAAATTCTATTACAATTTATTTCGTTTTAATAATAATAATATAATATTAAAAAAATTAAATAATCATTAATTTTTGCAATATTATTATTAATAACCGACTTAAAATTTTTCATGGAAATTTAAACGAAAATAACATTTGAATTCGTATGCAGTTTTAAAAATGATTTCAATAGATTTTTTATCTGTATTTAATTTAAGTAAAATCTGATAAGACCCTTAATAAATAAACACATAGACGTTTACGTACTATAAGTAAGTATTTTTGATCTAATCACACTCATACGCTTGGTATATATAAAATTGAACATAATTATTATCAAACATACTGTTAAGAGCGAAATACTATAGTTTTTAATTTAATCTTTTAACAATAGGTAATAAACGGATTAAAAATAATGATTTATATCAAAATAAATATTTTATTTCAATAGCATTATTTATAGTGTAGTTTAAAAGATAGTTCTAAACATAAATAATAAAATTAATAAACTAATTTTTTAACATAACTAGCTTATCTATAAAATGTATTAAATATATAATAAATATTCTCATTGCACTGCAACAGAATATTTGGTAAGAATGTGATAAAATAAATATGTATATAAATTCGAAATAAACTTAACATTTACTATTCATCATAAAAGCTTCTTAAGAAATTTCATTTCCTTTTGGTGTTTGCCAACACACATTCACTAGTTACTCATGTGTATGTAGAAACTTACTCGCAACGGAATACACAACTGTGTAAATATTAACAGAACGCAAAAGCGGTTTTCGTACAAAAAATGAGGAGAAAAAATTTGTATAGAAATTGCAGGAAATGTACACAAACTTACAAGAAAATGAAAAATATACACAATTGCCAACGCTAAACTAAAACAAATAAAGAAACTCATCCTCATGCCTACATACAATCTTAAAGGAGTGCTTAAATTAACTGGTTGGTCATTATGATTATGCTTTTATATGTACTTTATATTAGTGATATCTGTCGGTATTAGTATTTTATCATTTGTATTTGTCTGTAAATTTGATAGTTTAATACTAACAAAAGAGACTAGTAATTTATTTGTCAATATAGCAATACATTTTCTATAACTAAATATCCAAAATTGATTTAGGTATTTAGCTGCAACCATATCTGAATTTTTTTATGACTTTTGGTTCTACAGCATTTGTTGCATTTCTCTTTTATCATGTACTGAGACAAATAGCTTAGTTGCTATCGTGAGTATAAAAAGTCTTTACCATGGCTTAAATCTTCACAAATAATTTCATATTTAGTAGGGTATATTAAAATTTTAAAAAATAAATCCTTATTTGATCATACATACACATGATTTTATATCTTATGGAATATTGAGAAAAAAGTGCAAACAGATGCACGCATTTTCTAATGATTTCTTTGCCAAGATATTTTCCTTAACTATTTCTTTTTTACTTTTTATTACTTTATTCATTCAGTTCATTCGTTTTTCTTCATCATTCTTTATAAAAAATACACACAGTGTTTATGTAGATGTATGTACATATATGAATACATGTGTTTGATTAAATTCCTTTAGGGTATGCTTGCTGAAGAAAAAAATTATACGGGCAAAAGAAAAAACCGAATTGTAAAAACAACATTACTGAAATTAAAGTGCAGTGGCTGCATATACATGCTTCATTCATATTTTTGAAAAACTTATCACATTTATCATTGTATTGTTTATAAACGAGCTGAAATTATTCAGTTTTTGTTGTATGGAAATATTTTATTCTAAAGGTATTTCGTTATGTATAATGCGATGGCAGATTTCATGTTAAAATCTATATCTGGGGAGGTATGTGTAGAGAATTAAAAAATAATATTAAAATTAATACTAATTTTAATTAGATTTTTATGTGTAGTTTTCAAAACAAAATGAAATACACATCATCTCAATGAAATACACACCATTTGAGCAAAGCTCAAATATGAAATCTATTTTGATTTTTTTTAAAGTCTTGTATAAGTAAATTTCTTAAAATTGAAGTCACTTTCTTATACTTAGTACATAAAAAACTAGTCCACCCACTGTTTGTAAATTTAACCTAATTATTCTTAAATCAAACTCAAGCAAATCTTTTCATTTACAGACCTAAAAGACAAACCACACAAACCAACTTAATATCTAGTCGTATAAGGGACACACCTATTTCATTTTTAAAATCTTCTTGAGTAAATCCACACATACATAAAATAACATACAACACAACTTATAACACACACACACAGAAAACAGAAACATTCAAACTGGTCCTAGTAAATCATCATCACTGATAATCATCAATCACTGTACAATTTGACTGTGAAGCATCATCTTGGACAAAAGACGTAAAAATAGAAAAAAATGAAAGCAAACAGACCGTCACATATTCCTTCATTCTTTACACTATCACACGCAAAACTTTAGGAAACATACAAATCTTTGACAACAAAAGATTTTTTGAAAATGACACAAAGTTGATGCCTTCAAATTAATAATGACACTCAGCATGCAGTTTAAGTTAACAGGATGGCAGTGAGTCCGGCTCACAGTCAGGTTGAATATACAATAAATTGCTAACTTAGGCTGAGAAGCGGCAAACAGTCAAGCAAATAAACGAAATTGCCTTAGGTTTACGTAGAGTGTAAATGTGTATGCGTACTATACATACGTGTATATTTCAGAGGTTCAACTAACTGAAAACGATTTATAAAATAAAAAGGTCTGGATAAAACTACGATGCCTGAAAATATTTAGTTATATAATTAACTAAATTTTTAATTTTCCTATAAAAAAACATAGATTGATAACGATTATAAGTCTGTGCATTAAGGGAACATTCTCGATCTTCAAGTGAATGGTAATACATTTTTAATATATACCGAGATTCGAGATATCATGCCCTGAAATTTGAAAATATTATTTATGGCTCTTTGGAGACGTTATAACAGCGCAAAGCCATCGTTATATGTCTCCTAACGCTTGATATAACAATTATAACAAGCCTTATTCAACATATTCCAATTTTCTATCGAACACTTAAAAAAATCTGCTGAAGTTGCTTAAAAATGTCTGCTTGAATATTAATATAAATTATGTATAGCATCCATTAAGGAAACAAGTCTTTTAATTGACTGTAATATGTTAACTAATCTATTCCTAATGCTGGTAGACAGCAAAGCATTTGGTACTAGACTGCTCCTCTATATACATATGTACATATTCAATCGGTTTTGAAAGCTACATTCTGGATTTGTTTTCATTTTACTTATAGAGCCATCATTTTGATAATTTGTTCTGCTTTGTTTCTTGTAGGCGGCAAAGCTTGTATGAGAGATTTAAGCTTAAGTAAACTAAATGAACGTTAGGAATATCTCAACGTTTTTACCATGTTTTATGAAATCATCCATTACTTATACACCTACATATACACAAATACTTACATAGATATTTATAAGCAATAATAATTGTAGTAGTAGTAGTAGTAGTAGAATTCCACACTCAATTGGATTTAGAGCAGAAGCTGTGAACTCTTCATATTCACTGACAGATAACATTCTATTGGTTGACATACATCACATTAGACACATACAAATTGATGAAGGAAGCAAAACAAAGTTGAAATGAACAGCAACAACAGTAGCAGTAACAACTACAGCAATTTAGAAAGGAAGAATAAAGAAACGTAAAATCAAATTCGTCATCATTTGTGTCCAAACACTTTTTGTTGTTTCTATATCCATGGGCTTGTTTATTGTTGTTATCATTGCTGTATTTTTTGTATTGATGGTGTTGTCTGCTTTTCATTTCTTGATTGTCATGATTAAGATGATGATCTACTAGGAGGAGTAACAACGTGAAATTTAGTTCACTATTTTATTTTCTTCCTTAAATAATAAAAAATAATAATAAAAAATACTACGGCCGTTTGTTTCGTGCTTGTTTTCTTATAATAATGATGACTATGATGGTATTTATTAAAAAACAAAATAGAAATGTTCAAAATGAAATGTAAAAGAATTGTCTGGGTGAGTGAGTGTTCAATAATCAATCAAGTTTATATGGGTGTCTATAATGGTCATTAATTTGATTTTTTCTGTACTACTTATAAGAGCTTTATTAGGTGTTATCATAACTTTAAGAGGGCGGATATTCTATTGTTCTTCTTTTGTCAATGTACTTTTATGATTTTCCTTTAGTATTTATTGATGAATATGTTGCACTATAATTGTTAATGATTTGAATTTATTGTGAAATTGAACTTTAAGCTAAATGCTTGTTTAGGTGTTCTTAAGGGTATATATTAAATTTTTGTTCGTATTTTTTATTGTTGTTTTACTGTTATAAAATAATGACATAATTTATGGATGATTTTATGAAATATAAACAATTACTTAAACTTTGCTAATTTAATTCATTGAAAAAAGTTGTATGGTCAAACCAAACTTTTAGTGAAATTTAATAACAAATCTTAGCTTATAAACATTTAATAACGTTTGTCCCTTTGGTCACCCTTTAAAAAATATGCAAATAAATGCATATTTATAAATAAGTTTTAATATTGAGTTTTGGAAGCAGAACTAATTAAAATGTTATTTAAAACCACAGTTTGTCTAAAGTAATTTGTCAATTTCAACTATTGGAATGTGCAACCATAAAAATTCCAAAGCTCATACTCTTCCTAAAAACAACCACAACTTAAATTCATCCATATATGTAAGTATGGGGGAATAAAACTTGTGCAATATTTTTAGAACAATACCAAAAATTGTTACAAAATTCAAAAGCCACACATATACATGAATGTACACATATACGAGCATACGTATGCATGAATGTGAAAAGCCTTCAACAGCAGATACGTAGTTTCCTTAGGAATTTTCCTAATAAGCTAACTTTCCACTGTTAAAAAAACATAAACCAAAAACCTTTGATGGAATGTGTTGAAGTATGAATGACTGAAGTTCGAAATGACACAAGAACTTTCGTTGTAGCCATTCATACATGGTATGTGTGAACGTATTTACGCTCAAAATGCATGTGATGAGTTTTTAAACAATGTCATTTTTCCTATGATTTTCGATTGCTATTGCGGTTTGAAAACTAGTTTTTTTTGATATTCAATTTTTAGCATTTTCTTTTTTTATGTCATGTCAAATGTGAAAGGTATTTTGGAATATACCATAGTGGTGACAAAAATGAGAATACCATGCCATCACCGTAGTCATTGCATTGATATAGATATGACATATTACCAAAAAATTGCAAATGTTTTGAAATTGATGTGAGTTCCCAGATTTTGTTTGTTTAGTTTCCCTTTTTTCATAGGATATTTATTAAAGTAAAAAAACTCAAAATTTATAATGAAACTTACTTTTTGTCTGATAACTGCTTTCGTCATTTTAATCACCAGTGTAGAAAATATTATTCTATTCCCCAAACTTAAAGTGAATACGACATATGGATCTCATGATATATTACTTCAAAAATAAAATAGCTATATAAGAGATAAGTCAATGTAAAGATAGTAGAAGAAAGGGATACAATCTGAAAAAAATTTGGAACTGACAAAAGAAATGCGCTGCCTCGAATTGAATTCGATGGTACAGAATATATCACTATAAAAATGTTTTAAATGTTGATAATACCTCATATACAAAGCTAAGTTTGTGAATATACATATGAACATTATTGTGGCCCCTGATGTTTCCATCAACATATTTGGTGCATAATCTAGATTGAATTTCGAAAAATGAAAAAATCTTTTCAATAAAATTTAATGAGGTTTATAACATTCACAATAGTTACATTTTATTGAAATTAATATATATTATAATAATTTCAGTTAATGGTGTTAAATAAAGCTATAAAAAATTCAAAAATTTAAAATTTTTTGATATGTTGAGATTATCCCAGCAAAAACTGGCATTGAATAGTAATGTGTAAAAAAATATTTTCGGTACTTCTTCATTAGCATTTTAAATTATTATGTATTCTAACACTATAATGACATTCGGGGAAAATACTTAGCACGCGCGTTTACAAATCACTACTTAAATAAGTACTTACAAATAAGAAGTTAAATTCCATAAAATATGCAAATAAAATAGCAGATCTCAAAATAAAGTACTTACGTAAGTATCTCATTATATGCAAGTCAGTATAAAAGTACTTAAAAGTAACATTGACTGTAGTTGGTAGCCATTTCAAAGGAAGCGGTTATGCAATTACAAGACATTACCGGGTTTTTGCTGGCTATATTTTGATATTTTGTCAAAATTTCATATCATTTATTTGCGTAATAATTTAAAATAAAATAATTGGACAAGCTCATCATATATTCACTCCAAGGAAAATTTTTGAGAAATTGTATCTTACAAAGAACTAAGTATTAATATTCGGTGGCCCCCCTAATGTACATACATCTAAGCTATTTTGCATTGTCTGATGTGCAAAACTGAAATATTTTTGCGATAAACCCTAAAATTCAATGTGAAAAGTAGTATATGTAGTACAATCAAGCTGATAGTCAAATGTTACAGCAACAATCATGATAGTCACATATACATATACTTAAATTCACACATAGACATACAACAATCAATTTAACATTATAATTATTCTTTTGCTTTTTATGTAAAGGTTATAATAATTTTGTCGTTCCGTTTGTTACACATCAAAATATTGATAGCAGTTTCATTGAAGTATATATCGCTTTTTTAGTCATTTCAAAATTAAAAAGCGGTTTAAATTGTAAAGGACATTTTATTATTTTTAATTTTTGCAAAAACATTGATCAAAATACCCGAATTTTAGATTATACCATCCTTGCAGTAAATTCACTACCATTCGGCTACATTTGACCAATCCCACACATAGCCCCTCTTTAAAAAAATTGTTTATTTTAATAAATCAATTAAAATATTAGAATAAAGGCTATAAATAGTTTTATTTATAAAATTTATTACTCATACATACATATTTACCAACATATATCTGTATGTATATAGGATCATCATTCAACATTAACTTTGAGTTCACGAGGATGGGTATATAAGATTCGGAATGGCCGAATATAAAATTTTACTTTATTGAAAATTTTTACGTTGCCTACAAGTATACTACTATAATTGATGCATACATATGCAAACACATTTATGCCGGTTCGTTTCCTAACACATCCAAGTTAATTATAATTACCGCTCAGCATATACAGAGTATGAATTCATGAAAACCAATTAGAAATTTCTGTGGTTTCATCAACGTACAAAAGAAAGAAAATACATATACATATGTATTTATGTATATATAAATATATTTGAATGACTTTACAGTGACAACCGAAGGTTTATTAAAATATGTATATAAAAATATAAAGTAAAGGTTTTGTTAAAAATTATATGAGGAGATTACTATACTTACAAATATATATTTTTAGATAAATACCTTCGAATATTAATACAATAAAGAAAATAAAGTTCTATGTTAATTAAAGATTTTCTAAGTGATGTTATTATTAATAACCAAAATTCTTTGCACTTATCTGAAATAATTTACACAATAATGCCCATTACTGTAGTAACTACATACATGCATACGTATTACTAACATATATTTAAGACTGTACCTAAGTTGGTATGTATGAAAGTGATGTAAGTAATACAGACAAATAAACATAGATAAACTAACTACATAAGTACCCGGTAAAAGCAATTAACCTAATTTTTACTTTTTTGCTTAAAAAGTTTTTCTATATTTCTGCACTATTTTATACATTACCGTTCTTAAAACTCACACACACATTCAGGTGCTTGTATTTCATCTTTTTTATTATTGCCACCTCCACCTACATAAAACTACGTATAATTTCATATTTTTTATTCAATAAGCAAAAACTGTGGGGAAAAAAGAAGTACACATAGAAATTGCAGTAATTTTAAAAGTCATTAAATGAAAACTTAATGCAGTTATAAAATGTGTCTAAACATATTTGTTATAGAAAATATGGTTGAACTGCTATAAGCGTTAATAGATTTAATAAAAGCGATTAGAATCTACAACGGACATTTATATATAAACTTCTTAAATTGTTTACTAATTAGACAGCTATAGTTTGTACTGAATTCTTTCTAATCTTTTATTGTATTCTATTATTTTAAACACAACTGTAAATATGTACATATGTACGTGTGTTTATTTATACTGTTCTTTGTTTGTGTGGCTAAAGTGAAAGTATAATGGTGTTTGCAAAAGTGTAAAAAAATAAAATGTTTGCGGTTGTATTTCATTCTTTCTCTGAATTTTTTCTAGTACTGGGTTTAAGTGACAGCCTTGTTTGAAAATTTCTTTCATTCTTTTATTATAATTTTTTTACAATTGTATTTATACTATGTATAATATACTCACAGTTATATTCGCATACAATACTATATTGGCGCATACATAATAAAATTTCAATTTGTAAAATAAAACAAAAATATATGAAAAGAAACCTCTTATATGTATTTGAAGGTTATAGTAATTTACAAAGTTACATTTGTGACATGCATTCTACCATGACTCTAAGAAAGCAAAGGATGAAAAAAGTTTTTTTCTGTAAATATTATGCGTTATTTTGAGGCATTGATTAAAGTGCTTCAATTAACTATGTATGTGCACAAAGGTTAGGATTTGTAGCTTTTGATACGTTAGATTTGTGGTTGAGAAAAAAATTTAATGTCAATTAAAATTTTGAAGTAAACGATTTTTAAACGACAATAAAGGTTTATCATACGAGGGTTGCAGCAAAAACAAAATTTCATACATACTTAAACATTTTTACTTGCTTTATTATGTAATAAATCAGCATATATATAGACATTTTCATTTTAAGTGCACCGATGTTAGTACTAATGGATAGTAGGACACTCAAAATGTTCACCTCTATCAGTCAGAGTAAGAGTGAATCAAAGTTCGAAATTATTGTTATACAGGGTGTAGAGTGTAACTTTTCACCTTTAGTTACTAGCAGAAATTGCCCTATGAACTTAAAAAAAAAAAATTATTTTTTTATTTTTAATTTTTAAAATATTATGCTTTTTTTAAATTGGGACCTTTTTTGCTTAACAAAAACTAACTCATTTTCCTTGAGGACGTTGTGAAATATAAATATAAAAATATAGTTTTTACTTAATGTATGCTTCTATTTAAAAATCTTTTTAATATTATAAAATATAACTCGTTAATAGAGCAATATTATTAGTCTATAATATAGACTAGTATTACTAAGTTTAAAACCGGGATAGTCAGCTGAGCACTTTTGTAACCAATTGTAAGTATTGAAGAATCACTTTAAGCATCTTAGATAATGGTACGGTGGTTAGAATCACAAAGATCATATGGGGCGACCATAATGAGAGTAAAACGAGAAATCACATCAAAATGAGCAGGTCTGAGGTTAGTATGATGGTACGTATTCTGAGTGGATACATAGGATTAAAGGAGCAGCTAAACCAAGTTAGACAAGCAAAATTGAAGAGCGTGCAGAGAGAGTGAAACTCTGCTACCACTTTGTTAACCATATTTGATTTTACTTTTACAAATGTGTAATGTTACAGTATACAATAAATAGCGTACACACATATTGGCATATATAATGCTATCAAAATCTGATTTAAATTTCTAAAGATAATCACAACAATATTAAAATTTAATGCTTTGCAACTTACCATATTTTAACACTTCGTTATTTTGTTTTTATATGCTTTCCCAAATAGAACATTACAATATTTGAAAATGTTTTGTATGTATACTATCTACTTACATACATATGTATATAATGCCTAATTGATAGATTTTATACAGTTTATCTTATTCTACTTAATTTTCATATAACACTGAATGTAAAATAATGATGAAATAACAAACAACAAAATCCATAGCTAAAATGTAGTTAAACAACATTAGAGTAATTAAATCATTAAGCTCAAGCAAAAACAAAAACAATAAACCAAAAATAACAAGAGAGAAAGCAGCAAAAAAACTAACACGATTACCAGCAAATAGAACAAATTAACGTATGCAAATCCCCGTTAAAAACTCCATTGAAAATGACTAAAAAAACATTAGACAGCACACACTATTACAAGTACATGTGCCCAAATCGATATGCACATAGTCTTCTAAAATATACTATACATACAAACACATGATTTTGAACAAAAACCACAATAGAAGTAAATTGTTTGTATGTATCAATTACAAAAAGTAGGGTAAATGAAAAAAAAAAATGCTAACAAAAAATATATCATTAGTATTACCACTTTAACTAAAATATATATACATATCTATATCATACACATACTTACGCATCAAAGCACTTCCGACGAAAACAACAAACCAATACACACATAAACTCACTAATTTAGTCACACTTAAGCAAAAAACAGTGAAATATACGTACATATGTGTGTGCATAAAAAATCCTATTCAACAAACATGTCGTGAAAAATTGGAATATGTAATACAACAACATGCTAAACATGCTTACATGTATTTATGTCTATTTAGGCAAGTCACATGTCTACACACTAACACTTATAACCCCACATCCATACTCGTTTTGAAAACACATCAACAATTCTCCTTTTGCCTCCTAATAAAAGTATCCCAAAAACAAAAATATTCGTTACACAAAATAAAAATTTTATAAACACTTTTAACAATTTCCAAATAATATGTATGTTTCATGAAAAAAGTACACAAATAAAATATTTTATGAAAGACAGACAACAAACTGAACAATAACTATAGCAAAAGCAACATGGGAACAAAAGCACCGGAAATAGGGTTGACATCATCACCAACAATTTCATTAAAAAATTGCAATTGGTATCGTCAATAACAAATTTCCGTGCGAAAATTTCCCGGCTTTTCTCGCAAAAACTTCAAACGGAAATCATTTTATTCAATACCTCTTATAGAGTCATACATTATGTACGGGTGCTTTATGTAAAATGTAACGATTGTGTACGTTTTTATTCAGTTATTCAAAGGAATTTATTAAAATTTCATTTTTTTGCTCTAAGTGGCATAATGATATTACATTTTATTAATAATCATGATTAAAATGGAAATTTGTGAATTATCTCCCTTTAGTGTTGTTAGTTAGATTTATTTGAGAAACCTTTCTCACATAATATTGGGAAGATTGTATATCGTTAACACGTGCCAATATCTGATGATTTACAAAGAAGAGGGAGAAAATTTCACGTAATTTAGGTTTTGATAAAAAATATGTTTTTTAGAGTTTTATAAAATTCTATAATTATTTTTTTGTAAATGAATAATATATAAACATTTTAATTTTAAAAGAATTTAAATAATTTTGGTCGACAACACTTATCGCGCCATTGAAATAATTTGAATACACACCGTTGAAATTCATATATTCATTCTTTGAAATTTCTCCATAATCTTAAAAACCCATTAAATTTATACCATATAGAATTTGTTAATAAATTAATACAAAAATTACAATATTTGCTTTTCATTAGATTTTTAATGAATTTTCACATTTTAAAATTTGGTCGAATAGACGTATAAAAGAGACAAACTGTTATAAACTTATCATATGCATATGTATTTATGCGTTCCTTTCCATTATGGTCGCCTGAAATTGTTTGAAAAGAAAAAATTTAAAATAGCGCTTTTTTTATTTATCAACTAAGTAGAGAAATGCAGAGTCCATGAAAAATGTCGAACTAAAATTACCTTTTCAAATGCATGGAATTGGTGATTTGAGTACTGTTGTTAAATAAACACTACAGAGCAAAAAAATCTATTTTCTGCAAGTAGCATATATGGTCATTGAAGGGTTATTTTTTCTTACATTTGTTGAAATATACGTACATATTTTTCCTTTCGAATTTTTGTTAACATTTTTACGAGTTATTTTAACACGTTAATGACATTAAAGAATATTATTTACAAATCAAAGGAAACTAAAGTATGTAGGAGATATCCATTAAATAAATTGCTAAAAACTCGAAGAAAAATTCAAGTCTTTATTTTGATTTAATTAAATGCTAAAATCTCAATGAAAAAGCCATTTCTTTATTTGAATGAAAACACTTTTTAAAGTACTGTTTACATATTGATGAAGCGGCACCGGCTTCTTTATTTTATTTACTACAAGACTGTCAAAATGTTTGTCAAAATTGTGGTGTTTTGAAAGTCGTACAAAATTTGGTATGTCGCCATATCCTATACACACATACATATGGCTATGACATATTCAAGCTGCTCGCGGATCTAGTTTCTTTTTGAATTTTGTGACGGCTATAAAAAATCATATTAATTTACATATGTATATTGTAAGATTTCCGTAGGAAATCTATTCTTATCATTATCCACATACATTTACATAATCAAAAATTTTTACTCAAACTAGATAAAAATATTGGTTAATTTTACAAACCAAATTCTTATTAACAAAAGCAGCCAGTAATAACAATTAATGCATTGCGTATTTAATTCTGTTTCTAAGATTAATATTAAAAAAATTACCATTTGAAGAACAAAAAATATCAAACATTTCATTCTATAATTTTTTATTTTGAGACAAACAGACGCCATAGCTTATGTGACTCCGCTACCTAAAAGGAATTTCACGGAATATCAAGTCGATTGGGATATAAAAATATTAAAATTTTAAAATTAAATAAAGATAAAAATTATTTGGAATAATTAAAGTAATAGCTATCTAAATTTTTGCTAAGACCAATAGGTGAAAAGATAAACTCATTCAAAGAACACCTGTATGTCTAAAATGTGTAAATAGAGCTGAAAATTTGTATATAACCTACTATCCAATAGTACTAACCTTAATGCAAATCGAAAGATATCGAGTTTAAAAGTTGGGTCTCTTGACACGAAATAACCCACATAATTGTATTCCGCTTCAATGTATTAATAGTAACTGAAAAAATAATAAAACTACTTTCTAAACATTTTCTAAAAATATACGTTGAAAAATTTGCTGTGACGACTTATGACTTGACACTGTGACAGTGATGTAAATATTTCATCATAAATTTAATTATGGATAATTTTACATTGAAGTTATTTTCTTTAACTCATTATTGCCAGAGTCGGAGATGCTACTTTAATTATAAGAAATAAATAAAATAAATTTTTCATAAAAAATGTGTATGTTTCCATAATTTTTCCCATCACTGCACATATCATTTTGTTGGCGATTTTATTAGTGAAATGATTTCTCGTTAATGTTTTTCTAAATACCAGTAAAAATTATTTATGTTTCAATTAAAGAGCTATTACATCCTTTTAAAACTCTTTACTTTTGATGTGCGGAATTATGCTCTTCTCTTTTACTTTTATTAAGGGTTTTTTTCTCTTATAGACATTTTCTGTGTGTTTCTTGGAATATTCTCTTATAATATAAGAGTTTTGTAAGGATATTTCAAATTCAGCAAAAAAGGATATTTTCTCTTATTATAAAGCAAAATTTCATATAAAGTAAACAGCCTTGAAATATAGGGTAAATATTTATAATGGTTATGTGTTCAAGTATTTAGCAGTGTGATGTTTTTTTTTACATTTTTGAATTTATTTATTATTGATGAGACATTAATGGCTATACCTATTAGACAAAAAATTGCGGTTTATTTAAAATATTATTCAAAAGAATTTTAAGAATATTTGTTTTTTTTTATAAGTATAATTAGACATTATACTTATTAAGCTTTAAGATGCAATTAATTTCAACATAGACAAAAAAAGCTTCAGTAAAACTTTCACTTAAAATTTATATTTTTTCAAATTTTAAAAATTTTAAAAAAAGTATGAATGTATAGCCGAGAATAGCCGACCATATGATATCCTACACCAGTGACAATGTTAAAACTGGGTATTTTTTCTTAAATAATAAAGCATTTAATATGATTTTTACATCAGTTCCGGAAATTTGTTTACTTATTATGACAAAGAAAGGTTGTTTATGAGAATTTGATACTGTTATATAAATGCAAATAAGTGAATTTTGGCCTTCAAGTCTAGTTTATATGGATGCTAGGGTCAAATCAGTTCCCATCGTTATTAAAATCGGCATTGTCATTTAAACTACTATTTAACTAAATTTTGCAAATTTTTGTTGACATGCTAAAACATTTAACACAATTATGAGTTTAAAAGCCCTATTCAGGAGGTACTGTTGAAAGGTAGCTTGGCGAAATAATCGACCGATTTCAACCGTTTTCAATAGCATTCATCGTTGGGTCGAAAAGCACAAGCATTGCATAGACACACAGACGTACAGACAGACATAGCTAATTCGACTCAGAAAGTGATTCTGAGGTGATTAGTATATTTTAGGGTGTGGAATATTTTTGGTGTTACAAGCATCAGCACAAACGCATAATACCCTCCCACGACAGTGGTGTACGAGGACGATGACAAATATAAATTTGATATTGATTTTAATTGAAATCAGTCTACTATTTCATTGAGCTCCCTTACAGCATGACCCATAGAATGTGGCTTTAAAGTTCATAACTTTCTTAAATATTATTATTAAATCAAAATAATCCCGGCGATTTTCATAAATGTGGAACCACTATTGACTATAACCTCTACAGTTATGTATTTGCTCAATCACTATATTTCATTGAATTTAAAGATAACTTTTATACTAAATTCAATTTCTCACACTTTCTATTATTTTTCAGAGATTAAATCTAACTGAATTCTTCCAACTATTTAATAACACAATTTTGAAACCCACCACATCGAAATATTCGACTTAGACCCATAAAAGTATACATATATTCTGGGTTCTTATAAGATTTAAAGACTATTTTAAGACGATCAGACCGTGTCCGTACGTCCATCTACCTGTCTGTTAAAAACACGATAGAGTCCAAACGGAAATAGCTAGAGAGAAATTTTGAACTTAGCCTAGATAAGACCCCTTTCAGAAAATTCTTCATAAATGACTAAAAGAAGCATATGTGTATATGCACAAATATGTTTTATATGAACCTAAATCCCTTTGTATTTTTTTAAGATCGGAACTTAATTGACCATACCGGCCATAGGAACTTCAATAACATTGTCAAATTTTATAAGGATCGGCCCATAATTAGATATCCAAAAATAGGCCTTGTCAATACGAGGTAGTCAGTACAGTTATGGTAAGGAATCATTTAGGTTTTCTCTGTGACACTTTCTTATATCGAAAATATCCGAGTTTTTATAGTTTAGTTAGGTGTAAATATCGAAAACTTTAACGCATGCTAAAAGTGTTGATCTAAATATATATATATGTTTTACTTTGTGTTGCCGAACTTTTAACAAATTTCTTCATTGTAACCCTTAAAGATAGGACATGTCCAAAAAATCAAAGAATGTTCTACTAATGTACTTTTCTGCTATTAGATTGGAATATTCTCAAAGAAATTAATGAAATTAATATCATTTTTTATATAAATATGTACATTAAATCGTAAAATTCATTAATTCATACAATTAATATATTATGACATATTTAACAGATATTACTTAAATCTTAATACATATATTCGTTCAGTATTTCTATCATAATTTAGCTTGTAATTGTTTTTAAATACTTCAGCCATACTATTTACCTAATTTGATTTTTTCATTTCCAAAGAAAATTGATTGCAAGCTAAGAAGTTTTTTTGATTGTTGTTTTGTCGAAAAAAGTAAAGTCATGCGTAAAAATTAAGTAGTTGTATTACAGGTCTTCTATTTCCGCTGGCTACTTGGCTATTTAAGGCTATTTACAAGTACATTTCATACTTAACATACATACAACATGTATTTAATGTAAGTGTATTTAAATTGTGTATATACCCAACAGTTTACGAGGAGTCAGTGTATATCTATTAGACTTTGTAGACTTGAATTTTTGTGTTTTTTTTTGAAATAATAAAGTCAGTTTTGACAGTTTTCTGACAGTCATATTTTTGACAGTCTTCTTAAACTGCAGGGTGATATCTACCATATATGTGTGTTGTACTTAAATGTATGTTTTTACTCATACACATAGAATTGTTTTTTAATAAATGTGCACTGAAGCAATGCTAATCAAGTTGACTTTTGTTATGATCCCTTACTAGACTTATTTCATATTTTGTTTAAATCATATAAACAACTTATACGTACTTAAATAGAAAGAAATACATGTACACTTATCCCTTGTGCATACAGGTTTTAGGAAAACAAATATGGGAACATCTTTCTTTTAATGATGATACGTTTTTGGACAAAAAAACTTTTGACTATTAGTTATGAAAAATTTTATTCTTTTAATTATGTTGCAAATGAAATATCTTATAACTATTCTAGCTTGTCATTCGACATCTGGGTGTTCTAACATACTTCTAAAGATTGTTTTCTATTTAACTTAAATACACATGCAGACATACAACCAAACAGATTTAGGCAAAATAATACTTATTTATTATATTACTAAAACATACAAAATATTGTATTGTGTTCTTTTATGCCTTCCAGCTAAAGTACAAATGAAGTAAAGAAATCATTACAAACGTTTTGTTTAACAAATTCACAAATATGTATCAAAAAACAATTTATTTTTATTGTAGTGGAAAAATATTTGAAAATAAAAGGATAGAGAAAATCTCAGGCACAGAAAATAATATAATATAAAAGGATATAAAATAAGTAGATATATATTTATATAAGTATGTTGGATATTTACATACATACAAAACTGGGATTAGTAAAGCAAGACCAAAAAAAAAAAAAAAATAAAATAAAAATTATACTACATATTTTTATATTACCTGATTTGTACAGTTAGCTAAAAATTTTAATAATAATCATGGATTTGTTTAACATATAGAATTTAATAAATTTTATCAGAAAATAATAACTCAACTCTTTTATGTAAGTATGTATGTACTTATATGGGACACCAGTGTTCCAAGAATTTTTATAATTTTGTTTTTAACATAGAGCGTAGTAATTTTGTGTTCATAGCTACAACAAATTGTTATGACCAAGAATTAAAAAAAAAAAATATTTTATCAAAAATTTTCAAAATATATCGAAGTAAGTGCATCGGTAAAAAACACACACTTTTTGCAATATTGGCATTGGAGGCATGTACTTACCGTGCTCATTTTTCATAATAGATACATTCTAATGAAAATGAAAAAAAGGGTTAAAAAAATATTAATTTTAAGAAATATATATATGTGTGTAATTTTTATAACCAATGGTTTTCTGTGAGAGAGTTTATATAGAAGTTAGGGTATGGATCGATATTCATAAAATTTCGGTTAGTATAATATTTTTTTCGAATTTAATTTTTAATTCAATCAAGAGTGTTAAAGTATTTTTTTGAATATAACCTTTTATGAAAAAATATCCTACTGCTTTGTAAAGACTCATACTCAAATAAGGAACACTTGTATTTTAAATATGGATAATTCTTTCCTAAATGCGTATAACGCTAAATAGGGACTAGGTTTTATTTTAGATCAATCCTCATACGTAATGAAGTATTAATTTCCTATTCGATTTTCATAGATGTATTAATATTTTTAAACTAGTAATAAAAAATAAAGTGACCCTTTAGAAATAGGTCAATTATGAAGCGATAATAGTAACATTTTTTATACAATCAAGCTCGCTTTTAACGAACTCTGTTATAACTAATTCTCGGTTGTTACGAACAAGTTTTCAAGACCAACTTTTTGGGAACTATTTTCATACAAACGAACTCAGTTTTTACGAATCCTCGTATAAAATGAACTTCTTTCTCAGCCACTCAATTACAAATTCATACAATTTTTATTTTTTATAATGAACTTAAAAATTATGTGTTGAAATCATAAGAATATATTTAGCTTTGTTGAAAAGAAAGAACTTGAATTAGTTAAGAAAAATATCAACAATGGTGTTTTTTATAAAGAATATTAAATTAATTTATAAATCATATTCTTAAAATTTCATAAAATGACATTTTACTTTTGGAACTACATAAACTTTACCTGTCTTATTACGAACATCGCTTATAACGAACAACTTTGACTGCTCCCGCGGAATTCCTTATACATGAGTTTGACTGTATTGATTTTTGTTCTTATAAAACTTGTTTATGATGACTTACGTAGCTATTCTGCAGTTATTAAATCAATTTTATATCGGTTAAGATATTTTCTGCGGAGAACCTTTATGAACCGATCCTTTAACAATTTAGAAAATGGTTTTTGGTTTTATAAAAATTGTTTAGTACCATTACCAAACAATTTCGACTGGCTAGCTCCCACTCGTGATTTCAATAGACTAGATCGTTTTAGAACTTAAGAAGAAACCTTTACATTGGAAGGTTTATCAACTGGCTACTTCCGTGTTGTCCCCATCAAGGTTTTAAGAAACAGTCGGATATAACTAGATAGTTTTATAATTTAAAAAGGACCTAGAATATTATACTCTTTTAAGTCTTCGAATAATATTTCGATGTGATATAAACGGAATAACAAGATCAATATATCCCATAATATGTACATTCAATTACTTCACTCGTCACAAAGACGAATGAAGTAATTAAAAGGAGTTAATTGAATGGCAAAACTCAAAATTAGTGCTTAAATATATGATAAATTCATCGAAGTAATTCAGATGATATGCAGCAGTCCTTGCAATGTAAGTTGTTGTTGTATAAGTGAAAGTCATTACTAAGTTTAAGTTTGGCATATTAACACAAAATAATAATAATATGGAAAATTTCATTAATTTGGTTTGGTTAAGAAATAAAATATTTTTTTTTATTAAAGCTAAAAATACTGATTTAATGATTTAAGTTTAATTTCGCTAAAATTTAAGAAAAATTATTACGAAAGGTTTTCGTACTTTCGTAAAAATAGAAAAGGTTTTTATTAAATAATATTTCGTATCATACAGAAAATTTTTGTAAATATTACGAATTTTTATTCGTAAAGTTGAGCATGGATTATTTTCAGTGTAAGCGGTTACAACTTGAAGAAATTAACAAGTTTTACTGGGTATGTATCAGTACCCAGAAATGTAATATGTAAAGTGTTATTTCTTTTAAAATTTACATTTCCTTTCACGAATTAAAATGTCTTTTATTATATATACCTTACTCAAAATAGAAAACAATCCCTTGAATCAAGTATAAATAGATGTTTTTTCTAAAAATCAAGCATAAACAGTTGCATTGAATAAAATTGCTTTCATTTCATTTATTTTTGTAAAACTTTTGAGGTAAATTTTTTAAAAAAATCTGTTCTTTCTTTTTATTGTGTTGTCAATCAACTGAATTTCGTAGAAAATAACAGCAAATAAACAAAAAAAAAGTAGTTTTAATGAAAACTCAGTATCTTTTCGTACCAAAAGCACTTGTATGATGGTGGTCAACCTTAAACAAAGGCCAACAAATTAACAAAAAAAAAAAATATAAAATAAAACTGAAAAAAGTAACCTGAAATAAAATCTAACAAATACTGAAAAGAAAGCAATTAAACATGAAGAAGAGTATACTAATAAAAAAACAAGTATAAATATATTGTCTGATATGACACTCTATATGATACCTTACATCATGATTGATTCTCATGAATTTGTGTTTTGTTATTAAATCATTTATAAAAGATTCTGTTCCAATACCGATTTTGTATTTTTTCCATTATGAAATTTAACATAAGTATTTTTTAAGATTAGTATTATGTAGCCTAGCAGAATTTTTAGGCAAGTAATATTGGAGAAATTTGTAAGTACTTATAATTTGGTTAAATAAATGCTTATTTTACGACGATGACCTAAAAATAACTAATTACAAATGTTTTTACTCAACCAGTTTAGATTTAAAATCGGTTTTATACTTAATTATGTTCTATGTTTATTAGTCTAATCCATTATTAAATACTTTATTAACAAGTTATTTATAACAATAACTGATAACCAAGTAGTGTACAAAATAACTACACTATCTACAATACTCATTTCCAAAATTTTAGATGGGTTGTATTTTGATATGGACGGATGGCATGACTTCATTCAAAACATAATTTTGAACAAATTGGTGAATGTAGAAATATTTGAATTTTAATTGTTACAAACATTAGCATAAACGTATAGTAATACCCTATTCACTAAACTGGTGTATAGTATAAAAAGCATACTCGTACATACCTAAAACGTACATTCCATTGTTGATTTTAGTTCATTTGCGGAAGAATTTGTTTCATTGTAAGTTAAGTGAAGAGGGTGAAGACAATTGTAAGAGTAGGGGTAACACAAGAAAAATAGCAATAGAAATATGACTATTATCCTTGTAAAAAAGAACATTTCTTTTCTATTTATATCAATGTTTTTTTCTATTTTCTAACTATTCATTCAGATCTCCACATATATTTCTTTTGTTATTTTGCATTTTTTATATACTTGCAATTTTTATTATTATTTTCTATGATTTTTTTGTTTTTTTTTATTTGAAATACAAACATACATAGTTTGAGAGTACTACTACTGGTATAACTACAAAATATGAGGGAACAAATAAGTCCACTATTGTTATAGTGGACTTATGTGTATGTGTATTAGTATGTGCAAAATGAATGAATGTGATTTTTATAAATGTATTTTATTTGAACAGTAAAGTTTGATTTTTTTCGGTAAACAAATAATTGAGGGCGCCAAAGATTAGTAAAAATAAAAATTTTGGTTATTTAAAAACCGACAAAATTGGGAACTTGTAAGAACATTCAGATTTTACTAAGCTTTAAGTTATTTTTATGCAAATTTCTTAAATTTTTTTAAGAGGTTTATATTCTTTAGATATGATATAAAATTCATTAAAATCGCTTTAAAACTAATTAAATTTTCTGTTTATTTTTTCGAAAAGAATATAGATTCAAGTTTGATTGTTTTAGACTTCTATCAATTATGCTTACTTCCACTTATGTCAAGGCCTGTTCTTCACTTGCCCTTCCCAATAATTATGTTCCACTACTCCTGTTACTGAGTAGTTGTTATATTGTTGTCTATGAAAACTATGTACACATACATATACCGAACGTACATTTAAAAGATTGTAAATATACGTATGAGTTTGTTTCTGTATGTACGTTTTAATATGTTGCGTATGAAAGAAAGCAAGTATGTCATTTGGGTGCTATTTTATGATATTCGCCATTGAACTTTGTAAGTCGTGAACATAAATTTTACTTTAGTCCACAGTACTGATTTTTTTTATTTTCATTATAATCAGCTCATGGAATTTACCAATAAATATTTTTTCTCTTTCCTTTTTTCCAAGAAAACAAAGCATACTAAAAGCAGAGAAAAAAAAAACGCTAACAACAAACGGATACAAGAAATAGTTGCAATATATGGTTTATTTTATAAGTGCAAACAAGTATGAATGTATGTTTATACTCCCTGATATTTATTTAACTTACTTCAACATGCATACAAATTCTTGTAGTAAATGAGTGCAATTCACTCTAAAAACGACAGATTCATAATACGCAAGGAATGAATGCGAACTGTTTAACTGATTTTAACACAAAATGTTTATAATTCAGATTTGGCTAAAAGTTTCTTTATTCTATAAAATATTATAAAATATTTTCATTAGTGTCTTGAAATTTTTTTTATATATATGTACACATTAATTGTAATAAGTTAACATCCCACAGTTACTTCACATATATTTTATTACCTTGTCTTATTTTTTATAAATCGTACCAAATAACTGCTGTGTACAAGTAACCAAATAAATAGTTGATTCTTAAAGTCTACAATATAGAGGGGCGTAGGTATTTGGGGAATGGTTAGTAACATAATAAAGGTCATATTTCTGGTCCATTGCTACATTTCGTGCTCAGTTTGAAAATAGAAATAAAAAAGCTTTAAATAATTAAAGGAAAAATTTTAAAGAAATTGTTCTCATTAACACTAAGTTCTTATTATTAAAAATGTTTATTAAAATTATCCCATAGAAAAAATTATTCTAAGCTACTGTTCCTAAGACCACAACAATAAGAAATGATAACCAATCGAAGTGTTCACAATTCATTGTTATGTTACGTAATTGCATTTCAGTATCGCATAGATATTTATGACTCTACTCGGTCAAGTAATGCGTTGGTAACAGATTTTGCTGTAAATGCGGTCAACCACAAAAGCTCAGAGACCTTCGACGTAATATATACAAATATCACATATACATTCATGTAGCACAATTGTTTGAACGCTCAGCGGTGAGTGTTACAATAAAATGTATTAAATTCAAACGCAAGTGAATAAAATCTCTACTAAAAAAATATTATGTTTTCAAAGGACATAGTAATATAAAAAGTTGGAAGAAAAATCTCATCACTACTGCCATTCGCATTAACAACACCTTGATTTTTTTCTTCTATTTTTCCATAATTCTATGTACAAACACTACATATTTCCCACCTGTTTTGTAGTGTTGCGATATTCTTCTTAGGGCATTCATTGGATTGTTCATTTCATTTATATATTTTTTCTTTTCCATAGAATTCTTTCAACTGAAGGGTTTTTTTTTCACTTCCTTTTGTATGCCATAAACTTTTACCATTATTGCTGGGATTCAAGTTTGTTGGTATAGGAAAAAATTAAAAATTTTATTGAACTTCACAGCTGCTTTTTTATTTTTTTGCAATAATAAAGATTTTTATGCTTTTCGATTTAGGTATTAATATTGATAAGAAGATATAACATTAAAAAACCGTTAGAAATGTAAGTAAAAAAGGAGGAAGATTTACAATGAAGAAGAAAGGATTTTAGTGTTTTTGTTTAATATTTAATTTGTTGAGTGTATGTTTTTCATAATTTAAATAATGAAAACTTTTGATTATCATAGTGAAATTTGAATAATTAATAAGAAGAAGTTCAATTTTAATTTATTGAACTTGGGCGAAATATAGGTTTTGATAATACCGATATTGTTTCGAGATTTATAAGCTTTACAGAATATGTGTACCTTATTAATATTTTTAAATATTTATGTGTACAGCTAGATTTTAAAACAGATATCCTGAAATATAAATAGACAGACAGATTTATATGAATATCTATATAAATAGGTAGGTAAAGAAACCGATTGATGGACGAATGGACAATTTGCTTTACGTAAATACGTGCCGTGTTGACCTTATTTAACGATGGTACTTTTTAACCACGAGCTGAACTGACTAGACTGCACATCACCGCCCCTTTGTGCTTTTTATCCATCAGTGGCAGTTTTTGTACATGGTTTTGCCGATCTACTTTGCTTAGGTAATCTCTGATCATTGCTGCACCGCTGATTAACTATTGCAAAACCATCAATTCCTTTTAAAACCACGCAAATGGTATAACATCTAGGGACATACTTGGAAGACCGAATCACGAATCCATTAAATAAGACGAGGACTTTGTTTTTACTCTGTGATAAATCTGGCATAAAAAAGTTAACCTTGAACATACTTGAACAAGGAAGGGAATCCAATGGTATCACTTGTATAATAAATCTTTCACCCATCATAATTCATCCTAATACAAATTTATAGACTTGATAGTGTATAAGTATCAGAGAATATATCTACTCCACTTCTCCGGGACTGCAATAACATCAAGATGGGGTCTTTTATAAAAGTTACATTCCCCTGGTTTGGAGAATGGATTAATCGATTAAAGCATATGGCTTTATCAGCTTAGCAAAAAAAAAAAAAAAAAAATACATATATTCATTATAATCTTAGAAAATACAGGCCAACAATGAAACATCATTTTCATTATTTTGTTTACTAATTTTATTTAATCTCATATGATTTTGAAAATTACAATAAAAAATCGTGTCCAGATCCAGATCTAAGCTTGAAATCAAATTGTCTTCATCAACTACATTTATTTTATACAAACGTCTGCATGGTGCGAGAATAAAGAAAAATAGGACCAATATTGACATGGAAAATTATGCTTACAACAATGTTTTAACATGTGTGGTATTAAATTTATATGTCAGTTTCTTTTTCCCTTATGCTACTTATATGTGTGAGTGCAAATGATTGCTTTAAGGCAATAAACCTATTAGTAGTTTGTTTATAGGACAGTGTTGCCAGAAGCTATTAAAAAATAAATGCCTGAAATTATACTCTCAAATATAAATCTTAGAGGTTTATGTTGATTTTTGAAGTAATTTAAAATCGTTAATTTGATAATTTTGAAAATTATCTTAATATACTTTAATTTTTAAAATTATGATAAAACGTTTCAGATATAGGTTTAAAACTAAATTTTGCCACATAATTATTTGTAGCACCTGACGTATGAGTAATATATGATTCCACATTATGATTTAATATATAACATACGCATTGAGGTGACAAAAGTGATAAAAGTATTTGATTCTATTCGTATTGCTAAAATAAAATCAGAGGATTAATAATAAAATTTAGAGATGAAACAATTTAAAGATTTAAACACCATACAAACTGTAAATTTTCATTATGTTAATAAAGTATTACTAATTCAAAAAGCATTTTAATTGTTTAATACTATATAAATGTATGTATGTGGAAGTATACATATATGTAGGCGTCCATTTTATTCGGTTTCACATTTTTTGGTTTTGTTTTTAAATTATGTAGCCGATTGACAGTTGCTGCAAATAGCTATATGTATGAACAACAACAAAACATAGACTAAATACCACAACAGTTCTGCACCAGCAGTGGTGACAACTTGATAAAACTAAAATGTTTGTTAAATTCAATGTTGTGGTAAATCGTACGAACTTATACATATATGTATATACATACCCACTATTAAAATATGTACTCCTTACATAGATATTTATGTTATAAAATGGTTAGTGTTTAATAAATCGTCTGCAAGTCTACGCATTTTTTTAATATAGAATAAGTAAAAAATATCTGATTATACATAGACAACACTTTGACAAAAATGCATTTTCATTTTTTTAACAAAATACAAATTATGTAGTATTTCTGATGTGGTATACCGAGGATAATGTTAAAAAGCAATTAAAATTGAGCAAAATATTACTAAGTATTTGGTAAATTATTTTATAAATTAAAAATATTATTTTAAATTTGTATATATGAGCAATATCAAATATTTTGAAAAATCGATTAAACTGAATTAAAATGCCTCGTATTTGCATTAATCTTTTAAAATAAGTTAATGTTTTCGGTATAAACAAAAATACTTTAAGAACATTTAAAATTTGAAAAATTAAAAAAATGCCTTGAAATTTACCAAAGTTTTTTCATAAATTTCTAATGAGTACTCTTAGTTCATTACTTATAAATAAGAGTCACAAGGCTTCGGACACTTAAAAATCCTTATAATAATTTCATTAATACTTTTAGTTGCAAATATATAAGTAGTTATAAATGTTTTTTGAATAGTCCATTTGCGCGCATAAATCATATTAAATTTAAGTAGCGGTATATAATAGACGTAGTAATTTTACGTAATTTAAGGTATATCTTGTTGTTGCCAGAGATCTAAAGACAGAGTAGCCCTTTTACAAACTAGCGAATAATAGGCGTAAATTTTCTAAAAATGTGACATTTTTATGTTAATTTTTGCAAAATTTAATTTTCTTTTTCATTGTATTTTTTACTTAAGACTTGATGCAAAATGTTTTTTAAATTTTATGCAGTAAATTATTGTATTATGCCCAATACGGTGCGCATTAAACTGTTTTAAGGATGTGGAATTTTTCATTGAAAAAAAATTGTAATTTAAGGACAATTTTTCGATAATTTTAGTATTTTCTGAAATATGAAATTTGCGATAACTATTTTAAAATGCACTGATAGTCCTTATAAATGGTTACTAATTGGTACTTATTTTATTTGAAAATACCTTAACCTAGATTTTAAACGATTTTTTAAATTTTATCAATTTTTATCCAATCCATCGACTAAATATGGTTCTTGTCAGAGGAAAAAAATTTTTGAAAACAATTTTATACAATTCATAAAAATTTTTGATTTTGCTCATCCACTAAATATGGTTCTTGTCAGAGGAAAAAAGTTTTTAAAAACAATTTTATACAATTCATAAAAATTTTTGATTTTGCTCATATAATAATATGATAAAGTTTTGTAAAACAAATATTACGCAAAAGTTGTATTTGGAATATAAAAAAACTTCTTAACTGATTTACATGAAATTAAGATATTAATAACTTGAAAGGAATTTCAGAGTATATTAGATTATATTCAAATCTAATATAATAGATCAAATAGATCATTAGACTTTTGTGTTTTTATTACCCCTTTAATACCGACCGATAGATTTAAGTGTTAAAGCTATATCATTTAAAGAGTGTATAGAAAGAACTCCGTATTTTCGAAATATTATAAATTGTGATTAGCAAACTTAAAGCTTGATCATAATATAATGAATATCTACTGTATATTTTTTCAGTACAATGACCACTTATTGATTTCAATTAACAAACATGTTTGTAAGCAAATGGCTTGGTAATACAATGCATAAGCTAATGTTGCATTTGTATATTTAATACAAGTTTCTATACAGTTTATAGATGTGCATTGAACATTCACTTACAATTTTAAATACTGGTTGTAGAATGTTTGTATTTGCCCCTGTAAATTGTAACAAAAGCAGCCAGTATAAATGTAAATTTTAAAGTATGCATGAACAATGTAATGGTGATTTTGTATGCAAACATCCAACAAACGAGGTTAGGTTGAGTAGGCTTTTACAAATAAAGTGAAAGATTTTCCTAATGTCTGAGTTCAAAGTGAGACTTTTTAAGTGTTGATTATTAGCTGTTATACATATATGGACAATAAACTGAAAAAGTCAATTTTTGAAAAACAACGTTTAATATTTAAATCCAAAATTAAAGGTGTAACTGATTAGTTTATTACTGCTTTTACTTTTATGAGTAATTTAGATGTTATATTTTCTAACGCAACAATATTTATTATTTCTTCTAAAATTAACTTTTCAGTCTTAAATCGAAAAAATAACAAAAACTAATATACTTTATTTTACATATACGTTAGAGTGGCCCCGTTTGTATTGGAAAAATAAAGTATTGGAAGTTTAAGCTTGGTTCATTCTAACATAACGTATTCTCATAATTTTTGTTATAGTGTTCCCGTTTGTATTGGAAAAATAAGGTATTGGATGTTTAAGCTTCATTCTAATATAACGTATTCTTAAAATTTTTGTCCTGTGGTCTTTATTTTCTGAGCTGGGTTAAAGGATAAAATTATTAAGGTATCTTAACGAAATTAAATAAATTTTTGGAGTCAACCTAATCTACATACATACTTACAAATCTATGCAAATACATATATGTAATTTAACTTTATGCACATACATATGCATGGATGTTTGTTGCATTTGTGTATTTGTTTAAATTCATGAAACTTGTTATTTGGGGTTTTATGGTTATCGAACCATCAGACTTTGGTTCTCATTCTCTTTGTGTATGAGTGTAAATGAGGCATATATGTGACAAAATATGGAGAAAATAATACACACACATACACATTTTAGAATGTTAAAACTATTTCTTTTTGTTCTATTTTTCTCTACTTGTTTAAGTATAATAACAGTGTGAATGTATGTGCAACATTTGTTATTGTTAGTATTTTTTTACTTTTATCAATAATTAACATTTTGTTATCTTTTTTATGCGTCTATGACTTCTTGTCTCCATATTAGTTTACATACATATACTTTACATTTATTTGTTTGTGCATGTGCTACTATTATCCTTGCTTGCAGCTACTGGTTTGAAATTGTGCAACAAAAATTGTCAACAAAATATAAAAGCCACTTCCCTTACATGTTAGCAAACATTTCTGTGCATATTGTCTGTGTTTATTAATTGTGCTGCATAAAGATTTCAAATTGTTCTCTTTTTCTCTGTTGTAATTCTGTGTGTATTTTTTTCGAATTTTCTATAGAACTATTAGCTGAAAGCAAATTTTAATCTTTGAATTACAAAGTCTATTGAAAATATTTTACATACTGTAGTATACGATTTCGTTATAAATGTACCATTGGATTGAGGATTTCTTCTAAAAACTTATACAGAATATGTACAAAGCCTGAATACATTGATTTGTTTTTATACCCCCTTCGTTTTCAATCAGAGAGAATTCTTTAAAAAGTTTAAATTGCTAACAATAGCAAGAAAACATTATTCCGATACGATTGAAAAATGTTGTTGATTTCAGTTGTTTTATACTGACCATCAAAAAACATGGGGGTACATTGATTTCGTCTTTCCGTTTGTATCATATCGAAATAATGGTGTGAGACTCACATGGGTATACTGTGTCCTTATTATTTTCTATGATCTTGCTATGTTCCGTCCATTTGTCTGTCAATAGAGAATGTGAATATTATTTTTAAAATAATTATTTTTTATATTGAGTATTATTATAAAATTATTTTATCGATTAAATACCTCATTAAATGTTAGTATGAATTTATTGGTTAATTAATTTAATAAAATATAATGAAAGTTTTTAATAATCTAATGTACCAAACTTCTTCGAATTATCATGGTTTTCACGTGTGCTTTGATTACATGAACGAACGCAGAGACTCACGAAATGATTCTAAAATGCATAACATCATAGAAAAAACTTCAATTGCAAGGTAAGGGGTTAAAATGCTTAAATTCATTTTTATTCCGTACAAATAAACCGTCAACTACTTTAGGGAGGGTTATTATGTTTGTTATTTTTATAACACACTACTATTTGTTCTATAGCCACTTCAACGTAATCAATATACATATAGCAATTTTTAAAATAATTCAATTATATTCGGTATATCATCATTCTTTTATTGTACTTAGACGCTGAAAAGGATTTTTAAGCTTTTATAGCTTTATAATGGTCAAGCTTCATTTGAATACAACACATAGATATGTATATACGTAAATTGATCCACAACATTTTCCAAATCCATATTTCCGGACATATTTTTCACCTTTTTCAGAAAATAATTATCCACAAATTAATTGCCTAAATACATAAAAGGCAGGGAACAATTCAATGGTTTATTATGAAAAATAAATCACATTTTTTCTTATAACAGGTGTAGTATTTCATATGGCCGGACAAGCTTAACTGCAACTTCTTAATTCTATTTAAATAGAAAATTTCACCTGAAAACTCTTAAATAAACCTTTACGAAACGTAACAATTACAAAACAATTTTAATTATCTTACAACATTTAAAAAGTTCATTCAATTTTATAGGTTTCGAAAACTTTTATTCTATACATAATAAACTATGCCTACAATGTGTCTCTATTTGAATAATATAATTTAACTTGTTTTTATTTAGTTAACAAAAATCCCTTTGGTTGACCATAGAAATTTGTTATTTATAACCATTAGTTTGTAATTCATATTAAATTCAATACAAACCTTTTTCATTAGTTTTTGGTCAATTTTTAAATGTCTGCAGAAACAAAATTCAATTGAAATTCAATGCTGGAGTAAAAAAGAGACAAAGAGGGAGAGAGAAAGGATCAATGAAAAAACAAACAACTCTATATTTATATAAGCAATACATTTATTTGATAATTTATATTTTTAATTCAATTAGATTAAATTTAATACCTTAGCTTAATCTATAAAAAACATACATATATAAATAATTACATACACAAACTAAAATTTAGAAGCATAAACATAGAGCATAAGCAAAAAAGTTTTAAGTTCACAATTGCGAATTACAAAAAATTATCATTAATCCTTTAAATTATTTTCGCTTAACAATTTAGTCAAATATTTTTTTGTTATTATAGGTATTTTAAAATTATTATAATAATATTGATTTGGATTTCTGCAAAATATTGGGAAAAATTTAAATTAATTTTCTATGAAAGAAATTTTTTGACTTACTACTTTATATTGGCAAATGAACAATTTGTCTAATAACAAAGGGTTTTTCATGGAAGCAATGCCTTTTGTTTTTCATATTTATTGAATAGTAATGGTTCAGTAGGAATTTATTGCTACACGGATGTATCTAATAATGCCAGAAGGCAAGTGTTTAAAGTTAAATCTAACCTTATTGGATTGTATAAAAATTTTAACTGATTACTTTTCCAGAGGTAAGTTTTACATCATATGGATACCAAGCCACACAGGAAAGGGCGAATATATGAGCTTTTAAAGAAAAGGGAGATATAGATAGTTAACTTAAATTCAAAATATTAGCGAGAGAATCCACTGTCAGGTCTTTGTTAAAATTAGATCCAATTTTTTTCGTAGAGACATTATTGATAAAAACATTCCCTATTAACACTGATTGAAAATTCTCAGGATATACATCCAGAAAACTCAATTTTTTAACATTGAAATATTCAACAACATTGAAATCGAAATTTCTGATAATTCGAAACGAAAAAACGATACATTTTAGATATTAAAGAGCTGATGGTTTCAGGATTTTGCATACTCGTGAGAATATGATTCCATTTTTAATGTTTTATAAAACTAGTGTTTAAAACTAAAACTTTGCTCTTTTTGTATATATTTAATTCTAAATTCAGCAAAAATTTAATTTTAAAGACAAAATTCATCGTTCTTAATGAAAAACCCAATATAAAATATTTTACTGTTTATTTAATGTGTGTATATGTATGTAAAAGTGTATTGGTTTTAAAAGTATTTACATATACTAATAAATTATTTTGACTTGTTATATAACAAAAAAATATTATTTAGAAAAGAAACTAGAAATTTGTAACACATTCGGAGACATCTGAATATAAAGAATATTTTTATTTGTGTTATTTCCAATTTGCAATCAGTAATATTGTAAAGTCGATGTCAGACTATTTTAGCTGAATCTTTTATACCCTCTACCATAAGTGTTTTATAAATCGTCGCTGTTAATGACTACTACCTTCTACACTACTTTTAAGTGCACTATTAGTGACTTACATATAATACCGTATATGAAAATACTTATATTGAGTTTAACCATTTGATATACATATTTTTTTACTTAATTAATTTTACACCCATAATGAAAATAATAATTCTGTATAAAAATGATCATTTGATGAAAAATTAATTAACTTGGCAGTGGAGTTTTAAGTATGACTCCCTAATCAATTCAATATTTGTATTGACTTACTTAAGTGCATATTTGTAAGAGAGCATGGTAAGTACCTGTCTCGAAATAAAATGCCAATATATAAGTGGTTTTATTAACATCTGATGTCTTTACTTTTTAATGTAAATTTTTCTGGGCTCATCGTGAGTGATAATAACTTTAATAATATTAATCAATATTTTATTAATAAAATTAAAATGTTTTAAACTATCTTTATTTCCTTATTCACAACATTGTAAGTATTTAAATTGTCAATGTTTAATTTGAAAGTACATTTGTATACATTTCTGGTATTAGTAATATCCTGATTAAAAAGCTATAAAGAAAGCATAACAGTATAAATAGTGTAGTATTATAAACTTAAAAAATATTTATTAGATTCATAGACGTTTTCTTTTTATTACAAAATTTCGTATATTTACATAAACGTATTGAAATAGAATATAATACGAGGATTTAAAAATGCAATTTTCATAAAAATTTAAACAGAATAAAAAAGAAAAACATATGTTCATATAACAAAAATAAAAATTAAAATATATGTAAGTATATGTATATAGATATGAATGAAAGTATTGTGTATCACATACATAGGAAATAAAAAATTTGTATCTTTAGTTAAGTGTAGATGTGAATTTAAAAAAGTGTTTGTGTAAGAGCTTGTTTTATTATTTGTTTTAAAATAAATATGTTTATTTAAATATTGTTTATATATTTATTTCTTACGGTAGGTATGCATATTTTTATTTTTATATTTATTATTGAACAATTAAAATTAATTTAAATATTATTTTTTACTCTCTGCTATACAATAAAAAAAAAAAATATTCTGAAATTTATTTATTTGGTTTGAAAAATAAACGACTTTTTTTCTTAAGTATAAACAGAATTTAGTTTAATCCAAAATAAACATGAAAATGTCTATCTATTTGTTTTCTTTTTGATGTAAATTATTTATTTCAGTCTTTCTAGCTACAAAAAATGATAATAAACTAATTTTCTGTACGCTGCTTACACTTGTTTCGTTTTTACAAATTCCAAAATATGGTTGTTTTTCTTTAGGTTAGTTGATGACTATAGGTGTCGTGTTTAATAGCCCAATTTTTTTAAAGCTTTTAGATCTACATCACCATAGTAATCCTCGCTAAAAATAGGGTAAAGAAAATTTTTGAAAAATATTAAGTAAGAAAAATGAAATATAAATGGCTATTAGATAATAAATATTGTGTAAATATAAACGTTATTATGTTTTATAAAAATATCTTTATATTAAACAGTAATTTGATATTTTTGTATACATATTATGACATCTTCGTTTCAAGTGACCTAACTCAATAAATTGATTTGGATGGAATTTGCACCAAGGTTTGCATTTTTGGATAGTAGGCCAAGCATACATTTTCCACACTATCGGTCAAGAACTGTCTGTGTTAAAAAGTCGCACACGAATTTTTTTAATATGTGAGTAACTTTTCATCTATTGGACTTTGCAAAAAATTTTTTCTTGCCCAAAAGAAAGCTTATACAATTTCCTTTAGGGCTTCATAGTTGCTTAATAGGATGCGAGTGTGAAATCTATAAAAAAAATATTGTGTAACTTAACTATATAAAAAAACATGAGCTGACAGGAAATTGCCGTTATATATAAAAATTATTATGTTTTTCTTTTGTAACCAGTGAAGAAATGTATATCAAAACTCCCTTTTGGCAGGCCCAATATGTGAAAAGTAGCATTTATTTGAAAAAGCTATGTATGACACAAAATGTAAACTTTGTCACCTCTCTAACTCTAGCAATTCTTGACCGATAGAGCTAGAAATTTATATCGGGGACCTTATTGGGGGGTAGGGTAATTCTTAGGCTGATCCTCTGGCTCATACGAAACATGTTAATGTCGAAATTCATCGCTGTACTGGCACTTTTAAGCTAGTAATGAGCGTTAAAGCCAGTTTCTGAAGGGGACCTTATATGAGAGGTAGGGTCAATTAAGTACCAATACATATAAAATTAAATAAAGATTTATTGTCTTGTTTATGTAGTTAAAGTCACTTTCTGAAAGTATTATATGTACACTAATGTAAATATTATTATCTTAATTATAACTAAAACAATAGAATAGGTAGAATTAGTTTTTAATTTAAGTTAATTTTTATTTATTTAAAATTATAAAATTAATAGTTAAGGTTAATTTTTCTTTTGAAAACTTTTTACAAACATTTAAAAGCGAAGGTTGCCAGCATACACACATTTTAAGGTAACTTTCCAATTAACCAGATTTCACATCCCTATTTTGTATTGTTTAAGTTAATTAAATTGAAGATTCGTGTCAGGAACAATAAATTTATTCTACACGCTTGTAGAAATAATATAGCTTTTTAGTGTGTGCCCTCAAAGAGTTATAATATATTTTATTGTTGGAAACAAGTGCTTCATAAAAGTATTGTTTACTGTAATTTGTTGTCATAATAAACATGTTTTCTTTTGCTTAAAAATTATACCCTACAACATCACTGAACAAGAGTATTATAGATTTGTTCTGCTTTTTATAATATTTGCTCCTAGCCGATAAAGCACTGAGATATATGAAGTTCTTTAGAGTATCGGCTTTCAAGTTAAATAAAATTCTTAACCCTTTTTTCATTATATGACATGTTCTGAAGTACAAATTAAAGCTTTAGTTATAAATTATAGTCCAATTTGGCATAAATAAATTTCTATTCCAAAAACCAAAAAAAAAATTTTACATATTAACACAAGACTTTTCATATTAAGCACGGAGCCGAATAAGGGCGTATAAACCATTTGGGAAATTTTACAGGAGACGATAAAAACATCGTAAAACTTTAAAATCGGCATTTTTTCCTACTTTTTTCACATATATGCATAAATATAACTCACGTCTATCCCTGTGCTAAAACTCAGTAAAAAATTCGAGTCACAACTTCCCAAAATTAATACTTGAAATTTTGCTAAAATGGAATAAGGGCATATATCCATATATTTTAGTTGAAAGTATATATAAATAAATGTTATTTTTATATACTTCTTAATTATTTTATTATATAAAACTTGGACAGCCTCAACATAACAGTCTAGAGCATTATTTGCTAAAGTTTCAAGGACATCCTTCATTATCCTTATAAGTAATTAAAACAAAGACCAAAAAAATATATTTCTTAGTATTTTTATACATACTTAGAAAAATCTTTCTTAGAAAAATCTTTAAATCGCACATTATTGCGTTATTGTCAAAATCAGCGAACCACATTATTATCTTAGTTCATTACCAAATTGGATAGGACCTCTTTAATTAAAATAATAACAAGATATAATAATTTTTTAAAATATAACTATAGTTATGTATATACGCCCTTCTTCTTGTCCACACTTTTATACTTAAATAATTCATTCAATAATAATCTTTTTTTGCAATATAATTAAAAAATTAATAAATTTGAAATGTTTTCCAACCATTCTGCAAATTTGGTGCAATTAGAATTAAAATTTATACGATTTTTTTACAGAAAAATACATTAAATTACTAATATTTTTACCCAAAAAAATAAATAGTATTTAAAAATTGTGCTTTTAAAACTATCTGTTTTAGCGAAAAATTTATATTTTTCAATTTATTTTTTTATGAATAGATGTAAAAAGGTTAGTTTAATATAATTATGCGAAAAAACGCGATTTTGAAAAGGTGGTCTTTACGCCCTAATTCGCATCCATGCTTCATATGTATGTATATATACACTTACCAAAAATCATTTTAAATTTTTCGCCAACTGGTGTAGGTTGCTACATAGATGAATATGTCTGACCATCTTTATTTGTGGTTTTTATTTGATTTAATTTTTTTCTACACAATTTATATGTTGTTATTTTGAAGTATTTTAGTTCTTTTTTATATCCTTTATTATTTAGCAACATATTCTATTTTTATTTTTTAACACATTTAAAAAAATATATAAAAATGTTAAAAAAAGTGTTTATTATCTCCTGTTGCTTTTATTGTTCTGGTCCTTTGTGTTGATTTGTTCTTGCAGTCTTTTGTATTGTCTTGTATGGGTTTGTTTTCTATAGTATACTCTAAGGGTTTCAGTTAAAAATATGTTCTTTGTTATTGCCAAATAATTAAGTTTATTATTCCCAATAAATTTTATAGAATAGACCAGGCTTATAAAAATTTCAAAATTGTAAGCAAAATTTAATATTGTGTGTTTAAAAAGATTTTGTAACAAATGTCAAATATATAAAATTCATTTATACAAAATCGTAAACATTATTATTGAGTCTGGTGTTCTGAAATTTTCTTTTAATTTAAACATATTTTATATTTAATGTTACTTTGAAGATATTCCCATTTCATTTACATTATGACTAACTTCGACAATCCTGTCTTTTAATATTACAGTTAATAATCTTTGTATTTTGCATTCCATGTTTAGATACGTAGATATGTATTGTATGTACATTAGGATGTCTTGTAGACCACTTTTTTTGTAGAAATGTAGAGCTGAGAACCATTCGAAAACAAAAATATTTTTTTTTCTCATCTTTACAACATTAATGCGCATCGATTAAGAGATATACATAAAATTCTTAAAAAGACTGTTTCTCGGGACACTCTAATGTGTACACATTATATGTATGTATACAAATAAATATTTATGTATATAAACTCATGTGTATAGAAAGATACAATTGTATGTCTTAGCCTTGTGTCATATTTTATTTTGTTATACAACATTGTTAAATTTAATTCATCTTATTTTATTGTGGTAAGAATGAACTAATTTAATTTTAGCTTTCAATTAGTACTTTCCATTATGTCTTTATTATTTGAAAAAAGAAAACTACAGAATTAAACATTACATATATATGTATGTATAACTCAAAAGACCACTTATGCATATCACTTCAATTTGCTTTTGATTATGTTGTTTTAGAAAAATATTTAGATAATAAATAGCAAACAAAGATGTTAATGTCACACACCTCTAGCAAAACATATTTCAATAATTGTACCAAATAATATCTATCAAATTGATTTTTATAAGTATCTATCAAATTGATAAATATTTATTTGTTAAATTGATAATATCAATGCATAGTTGCTTTTGGTGTCAAAATATTTGGTAGTTTTAATCCATAGCTACTGATTTCGAATATATATTAGCTTACATAATAAGATAACGGGGCCTACCTATTTATTAAATTTTCGGGCATAAGACTAATAACGTAGTTCAATATGGACAGATACTTTGTAAAATTATTTGAATAAGCTGATTTCCGAAAAAAGATACTAAAGTCAAATTATAATCGCATTCATCATGAACTTTTTTTAATCCATACCATAAGTAGTATGGGATCTATGTGAAATAATGAACATATTTCAACCATTTTAAAAAGGCTTCGCCCTTGAATGAAAAGAAGAGAATGTGCTAAATTTAATAACTAGTTCGACTCAAAAAGTAATTCTGAGCCGATTTAGGCATAGGACTTTTATGTGGGCGTAGGACTATTACTTTTGGGTGTTACTAACTTTACTTCCACTTTTTCACAAAATGTTATATGTTATTTAAAGCTCGTTTTTTGATTTATTATCATATATATTACCTCTGGCTATTATACACATGTATGTATTTATACATGGTGTATGAGAAATATTTCATTTCACCAAGGTCATTTTTCCTATGACATAGATTTAATCTCCATATCAATAATATTATTAGAATTAAATAAAATTATATTTATAATTTGTTTGCATATATTAGGGTGATCCAAAAGACAGAAATTCGTTGTCAAAAAAGAGCTTACCACGTTTGTTAGCATTTAAACAATTTAGACAATAACCACCGTTGTTATTTTGATAACGCATGATTATGCCTTGTGTTATTTCAACAACACAACTTTCTATTTGATAACGTTGCTTGTTACATCGATAACAAATCGTTTTAACTCAAAAAATAAAACCAATATTAATTTTATTTGTTTTATTTTTGAAGTTAAAACGATTTGTTATCGAAGTAACAGGCAACGTTGTCAAATAGAAAGTTGTGTTGTTAAAATGATTAATAAATCTTATAAAATAAAAATAATTTTCGTAATTAGCCGCTACCAGTCGTAGATGGAAACTGCGTAGATGATTTGACAACGTCATGTTTTATTTCTATACATTTTTCAATTTAATAAAACGTTGTGTTTTTTTTTGTTGATGATTTGTTAACTATCTGTATTTGCATTAAAAAAAGGATGATATTGACAAATTATGAACGTTTTGGTGCCAACTTGGTATCAAGCGTGTATAAATTAAAACCGTTATTTGTCTTCTGTACATGGGTTGTAAATCTTTTGTTCAATGTAAGATTGCATGATTTCTTAAAATATCGTAGTGGAACTATTTACACCACAGTATCAGACCGAAGTTGTATTCGTGATCATAAAATTATGGAATATCATGTAATGATTATTTAAACAGTTAACTTATTTAACCCAATTAAGTCATTCTATGAAATTAATTTAAAAAAAATTTTAAGCCTATATCTGGAACTCCTTAAATATTTATTCACACACACACACCTGCATCAATTGTTTTAATTTTTAATGTAAACAATTTACCTTGTTAGTAGTTTTGTGTTGATGTGTGTTCTTACGCTTGTGGTTGCAAGTTGTCAGACTATGTCCTAAGCTTATTTCTTATATAAATGAAATTCTATTTTCTTTTAATTTTTGTTTTGTTTAGTAATCTTATTATATACTTTTTAATGCTTCATATTATTATATGTAAGTACTTAAGTTTGTTTCTTTTCATTCGTATTTTATTTTTATTGTTTTTGTTGGTTTATTAAGTCTTTCTTTTTATTGTGTAAACAAACACATACACACATATGGGCATAAATAATCTGTATTAGGCGGGCTTTAGAAATAAATTCATTTTGTAATAGTAATATTATACAATAGTTTAACACAAGCCTAACGAATTAGGAACAATTGTTTTATTTTCTAGTTTTTTAATATAACAAATAAGAAAGTGTTTTTTTTTTATAATTTTTGTTTGTATATGGGCTGGCTTAATACGTTGCATATGTTTTTATATAATAATGTCTTTTAATTCTTTTAGCGCTTATCGTCATTAAAATTAATTAAAGTCAAAATAGCAAAAAGGATTATATTTTTGTGGCTTAGGTGCTGCAAAACAAATTAATAAGATGTTGTAAAAGAAAAAACACAAGAAGAACCAAATGCACCTAACCCTCAACTAACAAAACCTCAATTGATAAATTTTATTACCATAAATACATCGAAATCAGATTTGTTTGTCCTGGGGAATAACTTTTTTTTTGTGAATTTAATATAGGCATAAGTCTCAAAACAAATTTTTTAAAAGTTTCCTCAGTTTGTTACTATCGCTCGAAATTTCTATTAATCATTCGTCTACTATTCAAATCATGTTATAACGGAATAGTTTATATCAGTATGCTGTAAATCGAGGTGAATGTGTATGTAGAAAAAAGGACACCCATGTTTATTTATGTTTTGGCTATATTTGTGAGTATGTAGGATTTGTTGGAAAATAATTAAGATAAAACTGTGAACCGTCATCTTGTTACATAAAAATATTTTGTTTTCCATAGCTATCTAACAATACAATTATAAAACTGATGTAAACTTGTATATAATAGGATGTCCCTTGTACTAATTTTTTGTAGGAATACCTTATAAACGATCCACATAATTTTTTTAAAAAAGTATATAAAAGAACCTCAGTTCACAATATTAATATCTGGTATTCATAGTGTGTTTAAAATTTTGCTTTTAATAGCTTAAACGGTCTCTTTCGAATTAAAAACTATAAAAAACAATAAAATTCGAAAATATTATTGACATTTTATTCGTGAACTTGTGTTTATCCCTCATAGTTAATATTTTTCATTTCTATTTATACATTCTACGAAAAAAATCTTGAAAATATGAGGGATAAACGTAAGTTTTTGATAGGAATTTTTTACATTTAAATTAGCTACAATTCTAAATACTTAATTTATTCCTCATAATCTTTACAATACCTTTTTTAGCATTTTCTTTATGAATAATGCAAAAATTTAACGTTCCAGGCCAATTAAAATAAAAGGCCGATCCTCATAAAATTTAGAAAATATATTTTGTATCGATTTTCAAAAAATGTGGTAGAAACATCTTGGGTTTTACGGTCACTTATACGAAGGCTGTGCGAAAATGTATACCGATATTGTCCATTTCCAATAACAACCAAACCTTACATAAAGGGAATATTATTGTGAAATTTGAACCCTTTCCTTTCTACCTTATCGTGCTTTCAACAGATAGACAGACGGACGAATTTGGTCTATGATCAAAACACATACCCAAACATTCTTTCAGTTTTTTTCTGCATAAGCTACAAATTAAGAAAAAATTGAACACCTATTTCAATAAAAACTGATAACAAAATTTCTCTCAAATCCATCAAATGTAATTTTGTAGACGCTAAAATATTTTTCCCATAATCAACTCAAAAAAGACTGTTTCTGGGAACACTCTAAGACACACAAAAATCATTAAATCCATGTAATTTGAGATGATTTCACTTAACTTTTTGCATTGTATCAAATACATAATAGTTAAATGCCCAAAAAAGTTTCATTTCGAGGTTATATAGGATACATGGATAGAATTTGCCAAACTGCTGGGTATTAAACAAATATTTACTAAGCTTGGGATATATGTATGTATTTCTATTTATAGTGTTTAGTTAAGGATATTATTTCCAAAACACTACAACTGGTATATTTGTCATAGTCTTATTATATTAAGCGGTTAAATATATATATTTATTAATTACTTTTATTTGAGTTTATTTTATGAAGCTGAAATGTATTTTAACCCTCAGAAAATGTTTCATTCAGTAATGGCTGTTACTTTCTTTAGTTAGACTACATATCATATACTGACTTGTACATCATTACTAAACAGACATTATAACAGTACAAGCATATTTAAAATATAAAAAATTCTTCAACAATTTGTAAAATACGCTGAAATTGTTTGTAGATTTGCCATCAATATTTCGATAAGAACATATGTATTAGAGAAAATTTATGGCATATTCCCATTAGTAAGTACTACTGCTCTGCCATTATAATTACTGTTCAAGGATTACTTACAGACCCTTTAAAAATTGTTATTAATTGTCCTCATTAAATAAGTTTCTTAAGCACTAATAATAAAGTTATTACTGAGGCATAATTCCATACTCCTTAATGGGTTAATTTCAAGATTTATAATTTGTTTTTCATATTTTTTTGTTCTATAATTAAATATGAAAGAATAAAAGTAGAGAATATAAAATGCGAAGTTGTTTAGTTTTATAAAATAATATATAAATATAAAATAAAACTTTATATATTCTTTTTTTTCCATCTTTTTCATGTTAAGATCTCTAAAGATGTGTTTATTTAATTCAAACAAGTTTTAATTGGATAAGCTTATTTTATTCCATTTCCTTGTTGTATAATACTTCTTTACTCACAGCAATAGACAAATACATTTACACAAATAAAACATATACATAGTCAATGCCATACAAAAATACATCAACACATATACCCAGACATCCTTACAGTTATAAATAAGGAAAGTAAGAAAAAAGTCATCATTTTAATGACAACTAAAGTACGGGTATTTATTTCTATGTATTCGTGTACTTACAAAAAAATAAAAAAGAGAAAAAGTATACTGTTGTATGTATGTTTATATAATTGTAGTTGTGTTTTATAATATAAATACAAGAGTCACTGTGAAACTATTAACTTGAAACCACCAAGGACCCGCATTTCATAAGAAATAAACTTTTGCTTTACATAAGAAAATTCTTGAGTTCTTAAAGAGTTACTTCAGTTTGTTTTTATTTATATGTATTTTAGAGAGATCTTTAGTGGCATAGTTTCATTTTGTATACATATGCATATGTATGTATGTATGTATGTATATATGTATATTTATGTAAATATTATTAAATATATATAACCCTGAAGTTCTTTACTCAAACAGTTATAACAAAATAAAGTTGGTAAAAATATTTGCTTAAATTTAAATGAGCTTTTGAACTTATAACCACGACTTTTTATTTATTTGATATTAACTGAACCATGATAAACAGCCTTTGGTGGGGTCATTTATAGACCGAATTCTGTATAATTTACTAACAAATAATTTAAAATTATTTTCAGCGTTCATTAAACATTTTGTATATGATATGTTAATTTACAAACCAATCTTGGTAAGATGTTGGAAATATTTTGGCTATTTAGGGTTAATGACAGATAGATAAACAGACACACATGCCGACGATCTGGTATGTATAGATTGTTTTAAATTTTATAAAGATTCAGAATACATACTGAAATAACCAAGTATGTATGAAATTAAAAACAAAAATTTCACTTAACAGTGGTCTATACATATAACAATTACCACAAATATCACATAGCTTACGATTTAAAACACGATACAGTAGAAAATTATTTTAACACAAGAATATTTTTTTCAGCAGAGGGAAGAATTTATTCATTTAATTAATAATATTGTCAGAATAATATTATTAAATAATTTAAAATGTGGAACACCAAATTATCATAATTATTGAACCTCACCTAAACCTCAAATCCTTAATCAGCAATCAAAAAGGATGTTAAGGATATGTTTGTATGTATGTTATTATATGATCAATGTATAATGAAAGTCTTTAATGTTTTTATTAATTGTATCGAAATATCTGAAAATTAGTAAAGGGTTAGAGTAGAAAAAAATCAAACTATTTTTTTTGTATTTTTTAAATTATTTTTTATATTTTTTTCGTAATTATTTTTTATTTTTTTTTTCTTTAATAAAATTATAAACTTAAAATCAAAAATCACTTAAATTTAAAGAAATGTCTAAAAGTAAGTATTTACGACATTTTAATATAAAAAAATTTTGATAAATTTACTCAATTGTTCTTCACTCAACTGATTGAATATAAAAAAAAAAATATATAGTTTTTTTTTAGTTTTCTCTCTGATGGCTTAACTTTAGATAAACAAACAAAATAATATAGAATTTTGAAATATTAAAAAAAACAAAACAAAAAAAATTATATAAATTAAACAAAAATAACGCTCATACAGAGAAGTAAAACAACAAAATTTTTAAATAAAATATTATTTTTCTTCAATTAGAAGAACCTACACAAACATTTTTGATTTTCTTTTGGAAAAATTTCAATATTTTTGTTTTACTGGAGTATTTTATAAGGAGAGTATTTTTTTTTGTAGTTGTTTTTGTTTTAGTACAAAAGTGTATAAAGTTTTTGATGGTTACTTTAAAAAATACACGTAAATTTGTAAATTTGTATTGAGAGTAGTGTGTTGGTGGTACGTGTACATTGAGAGAAAGTATTGTGGATGTTTGTATGTATATGTTGTTGTGTTTTTGTATTGGTTTGTTTTGTTTGTTTGTTTATGTAGTAGAGTTATGATGAATGAGTTTATGAGGAGGAGGGGACAGCTTTGGCTTTGCTCTTGTTGCGACCTTCACTATTCAGACCAGCTAAAAGTTCACTTTTACGGATGCTCTTCAAATCCAAATCGCCGTAGTAGTCTTCGCTGTAATGTAAAGGGATTTTTATATATGTGAGCGGTTAAGGATATGTAAGGATATATTTTCTATCTTTTGCTTATTTTTAGTTTTTAGTTCAAAGGTGATTTCTTAACATAAAAAGGCAAACAAGGTGGGTTTAGGTATTCAATAACACAAGCATTTGGAAAATAAAAAAATAACAAGCAGCTGATATATGCATGTACATATGTATATGTATAGAAACTTAAAATTGCTGGAAAAGTTTGTGACTATATGCCTAAATTATAAAACTTGCTTTAAAGCTACCAACACCATAATAAATATGAGAAGAAAATTATGGGATAAAACTTACCAGCCGGGAACATCTTCGGGATCTTCACAGTTACCAGTACCATCACTATCACCAATCTTGAATACAGTACCAATGGGGCAACCATATTCACGGGCAACACCTTCCAAGCAAATGTAGTATTTACGGCAATCTTCAGGGTGGGCATGTCTGGAGAAAGAACCAGCATTGGCCAATTCACCGGCAGCGGGACAAGAGAAACCATTGGCAACTTCTGTAAGTTTAGTAACAGTAAAATTTTAGCTATGGCTTTTAAATATTTTAGTAGTTTGAAATTACCTTCGTTTTTACATTCGGGTACTTGATCGGCCCACATACAGACACGAGCATCACGATCGTAAGCTAAACCGGGAGAGCATTGATATCTAGAGGGTTCACCGTTCCAACAGTTCCAGAAGACATCACATTTGTTCTCATCGGGGAAAATACCATACAAACGAGAGCAGTGGGGTGTGGAAATTGGAGGTTCTAAAGTGACAAAATAAAAGAAAAATTAATAATTTTACAAATAATATATTTTTTCCTTTAACTTACCCAATTGTGTACGTTCGCCACAATCAACATTGTGCAAGTAGTCACAGTTTTCAGTTAAATATTTTGGATCAGAAGCATCGAAAGCCAAACCATTACCGCAGGTCTTTAATTCAGCAACATTGTTGTCACATTTCCAGTATTTATCACAGGATATATCATGTGGATAGAAACCAAAATCATCGGGACATTTGAATGAGTCCTGGGCAACAGCTAAAAAATTTAAAAAAATAATAATTATTAATAAATATTAATTGCGAACAAATAAATAACAACAAATTAAATCATAAAGCAAAAAGAGAAAAAAAACTGTTAAAACCAACACATGTGTCAAAACTAATTAAAAATTATAATATAAAATGTGAAAACAGCATACAATTAATTAACAGCTCACAGTAATAAAACAGGCATATAATAAAAAATATTATGTATAACTAACTACTAAAACGGCAAACACAAAAATATTAAAACACTACATGTGTTAGAAATAAATACGTATTATAAAAGCCTAAATACAGGCAATATTTTTCATAATAGCGGGCATAATTATCCTTTATGTTATGTTTAACAATTTTAAATTCTATTTTATCTGTATTAAATCTCAACTAATTACTTGTTTGTGTAACAAATAGTTGTACCTATTTAATACTCTTACTCTTTCAATAACACTTTACAATATATATAACATTAATATGAACATGTTAAAGGAAGGATAGAAACCAATAGTAACTGTCAACTCTAACAGCAATATATAGACAAAATATTTACAAATGAATAAAACACTGTATTCAATAAATATATAATGCATAATTACATACATATTTATGAATGTATGTACATTTTAAATTGGCGATATTGATGTTTTATCAACAACATTGTGGCACTGGGTATTTAAGTAGCCAACATTTACAATATAAAATATCACGTTACGTATCATGACAAAAATTCTACAAATACAATACCAAACAAATCTAACAGCTAATAATGATTATAAAAGAGACTCATATTTTATACTTCTATATGTATTCGTTATACATATTTAAATTTTCCATAACTGTTTTAATAAAATATTGCTATGCTTATAAGTGCCAATATTCTTTAAAAAAGTCATTTAGTTTTGGTATTTTATAATATTGTCTCTGATTTTGATATAATGAATTAAATTAATTAAACTGTAGCTTGATTTGACATATGTACGAATGTATGTGTGTAAGTACATTTTATGGTAAATTATTAAAATTAAAAATGTGTAAAATTTTGTAGTTATGATATTACAGAATTTTACATATTGCTGGAAATAGTGAATATTTGTTGGAATTTTTTGATATTAATTTTATATGAAAAAATTTAGAAATATTTATATTTTTACTTTTTTATATAAATATTTTATTAAAATATAATATACTAAAATTTATTATTATTAATTTAAAATTTGTAAAAAGGACTTCTTAACAATGAACAAATGTATACCTAAAATTATGCTATATTAAATAAAACATAACATACTTATATGGATATATAAAATAATTAAACAAAAAAATATGCATTGAAGTCAAAAGAAAATAATTACAGAATTTAGTTTGTTTCAAAAAATTTTAAAAAAGCTATTAAAAATTAAAACAAAAATATATATATATATATATATATAAAAAATGGTTTTGCTGTAGCAGATATATTTAATAAATTGTATATATAGAAAAATATTTATAAAAATAAACAAAAACAGCAAAAACTCTTTCAAATAAACCACAAAAAAGTACTAGCACAAGTCAAACAAAAAAATCGTTTGTATAATATTTAATAACTTTTAGTATAAACAAATCATAAAAAACCCAAGTAAAGGTAGCAGCAACTACAATAAACCACAAAATTTGGAAACTATATAAACTATATGTAGTTCAATATAAAGCAAACTAAAAAATACTTTGGTGTTGTCAACACTTGCATGTGCATCATATGCATATAAAAATAGATGAATTAAATAACAGCTTAAAATATGCTTTAAATTTTAAACACTTTATGCCAAAACTTAATAAACGGAGTAGAACAACATTAAAATAAAGTAAGAGCAAAATATTATAAACTTAATGAGAACAAAAGGAATGAAAAAGAAAATTTTTGAGCTTAAGTTTAAAAGTTTTTAGTTATTTTTAGCTTTTAACTCTTTAAAGTTTATCTATTTTGTTATATAAAAAAGAACTTTCGTTTTTATGCTTAACTGTATAATTTTAGTGAAAAATATCTAACAAAAAACATTGAATAAAATTTTTGGAAAAAACTGTGTGATAATCTAATTGCACAACCACAAAAATGAGGTAAACACTGTAGTACAAACAAATCTCCTTAATGGGAAATTTTTCAATTTTGTTAGTGCTAAATAAAAACAAAAATCAACAAAAACAAAACAGTTACTAAAACATACTTAAATTGTAAATACAGTTTGTTAAAGTCCTTGATAAATGCTCTCATTTTTTGCAATTACATTTTGTTTTACAATATTTTTTTTCTGCAATAAATAAAACAGCAAACAACCACAAACAAATTAAATCAATTTAGTTACACCTTTAATAAAATTTATTTGAAAACAATTTGAAAATTACATCATGAAAAATGAATTATGCTAAATTTGTTGTTGTTACACTCATTGCTGGAATTAAAATAAAACAACAACAGCAACAAAAATCACAAATAATTACTAAAATGTGTTGTGTAAAAATAAATGCAAATTAGCTAAAACTTATAGCAAATTGAAAATAAAACAACAAAAACTGATCTATGAAAAATTGATAGTTTTTCAAAATTGTACACAGTTGAGTGTTTTTTTTTTGCGATAAACAACATTGGCACTATAAATAAAATTTTTAAATATTGTAATACCAAACACTAGTCTAAACGAGTTCAAGTAGTTTACGTGTTATTACATGCATACATATACATGCATACATATATGTATTTATTTGTAGATATATATCTGCTGCACTAAATACCATAATGTGGCAAGTGCAAATGCCAATGACCGTTATTTTTATAATTATAAACGGCCAATGTTATACAAATGAGTCTTAGTTAAACAAAAGAAAACAAAAATAAATTGATTTAAAGCTTAGCAATAATGTTAAAAAAGACATTGAACATGTAGACGTCTATTAACTGCAGCAAAATGTTTTTTGTTTAATTTCGTTTTCTTTTAAAAGTTTATTGTTTAGTTATATGTATATTTTAAATTAAATATTAATTAGAAAAAAGTATGTTTTTTTAAATTTTAATAACTACAAAATTGTTTAATGACTTTGTTAAACGTTTTAATTATAGCAATTTGAAAGTAAATAAATAAGATTTTATTACATTTTAAGTTTAGAGAAATTTGTTTTGTTTGCAATAGCAACACAGCTGTCTGTTGTTGTTAGGTGAACCATGAAATTGTTAAAAAAATTAAAGTTGTATTTTAAGTATATTTTCAGGGCAATAAAACTTTAAAACTGTTAAAGGCGTCTAACTAGCCATGAAGTTGAGTAGTTAAAAATACTGTAAATATTTCAAATATTTGAAATAATTTGTAAATAAAATCAAAGTAAGTTAAATAATATTTTCAATTTAATTTTTTATATACTTTTTTAATATTTTAGCAATAAATTATTATTTCCATTTAAAATAAAATTTGAGATGGCATCATAAATTATTGTTTGCAATTACTCTTTTGAAAATCTTATTTTTAAAGCAAAACCTTTCTAAACAAAACTGATGGACAGCCTAATAGTATATCAACTGTTTAAGTTTATAAAATTGTTTATTTAATTTTAAAAGTCATTACACATTTTGATGTAAACAATTAGAAAAAAATCCGCTCTAAATGATTAAGACAAACAGTTTGATTGTTTGCCTAAACCATTAAGGCTACCTTCACTTTCAAATTACAAATGATATTCCCAAACTAAATACTTTCAAAAATAACATAATGTTTATGGTTGCTATTTCAGTGATTCAGAATTTGATTTATTAGAAATTAAGAAAAAAAAAAACAAATAAAATTCTTAACCGATAAAATCTTAATTATCAATATGAAATTTCAATTTAAATATTTCTTAAACCTCAGGGTATAACAAATCTTCTGAATATTTGCATTTCCCAAAAGTGAACGTTTTAAATAAAAAAATAAATTTATCAATCTTATCTCAAACATTTTGTACAATTTCAATTTATTTTCTTTTGTATCTAACATCAAATACACACATCGATACAAACATCCTCACACATACATGTATACATTTTATTGTTAAGGTATATTTCAATATTATGTAAATGACACTGTAGTTAAACTGATGTTGTGAATAATAGTTGTATGTGTGGCAATAATTGAAAATACGACAGCAATTGCAATCTATTTAAACGTGCTCCACTTACAACATTTAAAATCATACAAAACAACAAACTGCTAAAATAGCAGCAACAAATAACAAAAGTGAAAGTCAATTGCTGCTATTGATGAAATGATACAATTTTTGATATTATTTAAACATTTTTGTTCACTTTTTTTTGGTAAACTTCAATGATAATAACTTAAGTAGACATACAAAAATAAATGTCACATTATAATTAAACGTAATAGATTAAAGTAAAAAAATTGCCTAAAGGTAAAGGCATAGAAAAGGTATACATAGAACTGAAACTGAGTATGACATAACCTAAGTCTGCTGTCAAAAACCTAAGTCGTGAGAATGTATTAGTTGAAAAATATTTAACCCAACTAACACAAACTCTTTCGTTTAAAAAGTTTTTATATTTTTGTTTGATATTATATTTCGATATTTTATGAAATAATGTTTTGAATTAGCCATTTTCATTCAATATCAGTTGACCAATGTAAGAAAGATCTTCATTAAAAATTATTCTTAATTTTAAATAAACTCTTTGTGTTTGCTGGGTTGAGTCAATATTGACACTTGAAAATGATTATGAGCGTTAATAATTGCCTCTTCGTTATTAACTATAAATTTTTTTTTAATAGGACATTTTAATTAACTTTATTTAAGTTTATTCATACATACATAAAATCCAACAAGATGTCAATATTTATTCATATTAATGGCAAATTGTGATTTTTTTGCGAGGATTGTCATGACAGTTTCTCTTAATTATTTGAAAAGTTTTATATCAGAGCGAGTGAAGATGTATGTATTCATTATTAAAAGTAGTAATAAATCTTATACATACATATATAAAAGTATCAAGAACTTATTAAAAAGCAATTAAATAACAAAGGTTATTATAAACTAATGGATCTCAAAGACTTTTAAACACACTTCTAGGGTTTATAAAGAAGCATCGGTTCTATTTTTTCTAATTTGTTTAGAGAAATTATCGATTTGGTAATTGCATCAATATCAATTCTATTATTTTTTTAATATAAAAAGCCTTAAAAGATTTAGTTCCAAAAACATAAATTTCCTGTAAAAATCATACTAAAGGTATGACATTTCCTAGAAAGTGTTACAAACACGACAAAGTACCCATATAAACTATTAAACACAACAAAATAAACTTTAACATGATGTTACGAATTTTCTTGAAATAAACATTTTTTGAAAACTGTGTACATGCAATAAAAACGTGAAGCAGCATATATATGAACAATTTATTAAACAAATGGAAAAAGTGATGGTAATTGTTGTTAATTATTAGAAAACGTTATAACACTAAAGCAAATGTACCTACGTACATACACATGTATATGCATATAACAACGTCATCATGTCATGTTAAAAAAAGCTCAGGGTCAACTTAACTCCTTTCATTTTTCATTATGTACTCACAATCAAATAACAATTAAGTTTTATGAAAAAGACAAAAAGTAAAAGGGTAAAAAGAAGACAGAAACATATTAAAAAATACATTATTTTTCATGTTATTTCATCTGAAATAACAGGTACATATTCATCCTTTCAAAACCAGAGTCAGTAAAAAATAGTACAGAAAAAGGTGAAAAGAAGATGCTTCAATATACTCAAGGTTATTTGAATTTTTAAATAAAATTTCTGTAATTTTTTCCAATTTTTTACAAAAAAAAAAAGAAAAAAAATTCATGCAAATTGGCATGTAGTAATTACACGCAATACTTGTACATTTGAATGGCATACAACATGCCCCAAAAAAACTACACATATGTGGTGTTGTTGTTGTTACTACCTTACTATACACTCTACCTTGCTGTAGTGTTTAAAGTGTGTCACATATCACAAGCTTCATTTACAGTTTTTTTTCTCTTGGTCTTTGTTGCAGTTTTTAAACAAAAAAGGAGTTGAATCTTTATGTTGCAAGTTTTGTTTTTTCAGTTTCATCTTTGTAGTACCAGTTTCATCTTTAAATAATGTGGTATGTGGTTGTTACATAATATCTTTGGCTTTGTTTTTTAGGTCAAATTAAGCAAATACTGGTTTAAATAAACAACTAAGTAAATAACTGTGTTTATGTTAGTGCAACAAAAAGGAATATGTTGCAGTTGTATTTTTAAATTTAGGTTTTAATTTAAACGTTTTCTTTTTGTAAGAAAATTTTTATTTTGTTTAACATTTAGTTAAAAATAATTAAACAATATTGTTTTGGTAACTGGTTATTAAAATTGAAGAAGATTTTCTGTTGAAGTTTAACGATTAGAAATGAAAAAACCTTTGACATTTTGTGCGTTTATGGATGTATTATACAGTATGCAAACTTTTCTTTATCATTTTTATATATTTAGATGCAATCTTAAAGTAGCGACTCGGAAACCAGTTTCAGTTTCAAAAATGCTGTATTCAATACAGAAACGGACCATAGTATAGAGGCCAAAAGGTAGACTTATGAGTAAAAATATTACAAATTGTTGTATATCAATCATGAACCTAACTAAGTTCATTTAAATTTGAAATTTTATCCATCTAAGTATAACTCCTCAAATAACTTTACCACAACTTAAATAATTTATTTGTAGAGATTAAACTTAAATACACAATTTGTTGCTATTTTGCCAAGCAGCCAACAGTCGTTGACCAGACAGCATATGGCAGCAAAAAGAAAATAAGAAGCTAAAAGCCACAGTAAATACGTTGCACCTAAAGAAGAAGCTGACAACAAGCAAAGTGATGAAGAAAATGGAGAAATTAAAAAAATAAAAAATTAAAAAGGCAAAAAAAAGGTGCAAAAGATATAAACGGCTGAATGAAATTTCAATATGGGTGTGGTAGCAAAAACTTGGCTGGGTTTCAGTCATGTTTTTTCATTAGCATGGAGTAAATATTATAAAATTGTGTTACTTTGCAGACATTGCATAATTTTCTTTTAGGTTTATTTATTTGTTAATATATTTATATTTTGAATTTACTTAATATTTATTCTAATGAAAACGAAAGCTTTCAAAATTATAAAAAAAAATCAACTGAGATAAATAATAATTATAAATGTAAACAAGACATTTGAACGGTTTGCAGAGTAAAACTTAAAAGAAAATACACACGAGCTGAAATCCACAAAAATAATCAAAACACAGACAAACCAGTTCGTTAACATTACGGCTTACTAACCTAGAAAATGGTCAAAAACATCACGACACCTTTATACTAAAATATTCATATGTATGTATGCATGCATGCATGTACAACAACATGAAGAAAAGAAGAAAGATAGAAAGAGAAATAGTAGTTACATACACATTTTTTAATGGACATTGTTGTGGTATTCAGACATGCGGTGAACCATAGTGGACTGAGTCTGAGTTTAAGCCAAAGTGTATGTAGCCGGGTAATGCAAGCATGTAGTGTGTAAACGCATGTTTTATTTTTAAATGACACATGATAAATTATTATTATTTGTGGCTAAGACTGCTGTTTACAGCATAGAAAAGAGAGAAATAAAAGTAAGCACTTGCTCTCTTTTAGCTATTTATAAGATTTAATATGCTTTTTTTTAAATATTATGTCATTAACTTTGATTTTTTTTTACTTCGCTTACTCTTAATGGGTGTTAATTTTTGTTCTCATTTCTCATACTGTTATTTTTCTTTTTTTTGAAGTGTAAACAAATCATTGGATTAATTACCATTATTTTGTGGCTTCAAGTCTCCTCTATCTACACTTGACTTGGCAAAAAATTGTTTTTAAACTTGTTTTCGTTTTGAACATTTTTACTTATCTATCTTTTCTTTTTGTAAATCTAGCTGTTTCTCAAATTTATTAAAAAAAAATAATTCAATTATACGTGCAATTCATTAAACATTTATACAAGCTGTTTATACATATGCCTTAGTTTCCATGCAGATATGTACATATGATTTATGTGGCAAATTGTATAATTTTATTTAATTTGTTGTTTTTGTTTCCCTTTTTTGGCAAATATTTGTGTAGTTTTTACTTATATGAAGTAACATATTTATGTATGTATGTGGTAAATTATTATACAATTACATTGAGAAATTAATAGAGTTATTGGGTAATTTCTAAATTGTACACAATGATGGATTGGGTATTTAAATGTTGATAATTGGCCCTATGTTGTTAAATCTAATTTATCTTTCTTATAGTTGTCCCAAGTTTTATCTTGTAATGGTCTTTTTCGTATTTTAAGGTCATAATTTCTTGCTGGAAATATTTAAATAGTAAAAATTACATAAGTTTACAAATTCTAAATACAATTACATATATTTACATTGCGACTCCAATTGTGTTTCTAAGAATACAACAATTTTCAATATTAATATAAACCATATTACTTATTCCATTAGTACTTCTATGGACAGTGAATTTGTTTTCTGAGAATCTTGTTTTAAAACATGTTTGATTAATACTGCTAATTAGTTAATTAAAATACGATTTTTCTGCTTAAATAAAATATCAATAAAATTATATTATTCCAAAAATACACATTTAAATGCTAATTCAACTAAATTTTTTTGTATTTAAAATTTCACAATATCAATTTCCCTGCTTGTCCAGTTGATAAAAGAAACTTCAAAGGAAACTAAAGTTTCATAGAAATATAATAAGAAATCATTATACGGAAATATTTAAAACAAGTTTTATAAACTTGCCAAACAAAAAAGAACTATTTCCAAAACGTCTCAAAAAACAAAACGTCATCATTTATATTGACCAATATTTTCTTAAATAATATGGTTTCAAATATTTGCGTGTTTTTTTTTTTTCTAACCATAAAAGTCATTTAAATGACATTTAAATAAACTAGTTTTTGTTTATGACAAAAAAATTAATATAAAATTGACAAGAATATGGACGCTGATCAAAACATTAACAAGTGTTACTTGTTTATCTAGATGAAGACAAATAAACCAATAATTTTTACAGATTTGTAAAATTTTTTAACATTTGTATTGCTGTCCTGTTTGTAGAACACGTTTTTGCTGTCAATGTGTATATACTTTGTTTAGTCAAATTTCAATATAAATTAAATTAAAAAGGCTTCGCACCAATAACTTGAAATTGAAAATTATTTTTCCATAATTTAATAAAACGTAAATTAAAGTTACAAAACTTAATATTAAAACTGGTCTAAGCAACTCATCAGTAAGCCTTAAATCGCATTAACATACATTTATGGAATTATTTGCTTTATAATAAAGAATTTTTATATCGTTTTAGAAGTAAACAATTAAAACAAAATGGCTAATCCAAAAAGAATTAAAACAATGTATAAGTGTATTTAAAATTGTAAAGTTTTAACATGCCACCTATTCAACATTTTTTAGCGAGTTTTCAAACCTTACTTAAAGGTTTTACTCAGGTGTTCATATTGTGAAATTGTCATAAATTTTCATTTTCTTGTCATATAAAAAGCCAGGAAAAGCATTTTACATAACACTTTACCAATAAGTATATATATATATATGTAGTTTATTATTAAAAAATAATAAAAGCTGTGATTTTTCTTTACAATTTCCATGAAATAAGTGAAAATTAAAAAAAAATATTTGACATATAATAGTATTAAGGAAAAAATAACAAACAGTACTGAAAAATAAATAACATAAAACTAAAGTATACATTTGTGACATTTTGAAGAGTTTTACAAATATTTAAATAACATTTGTCAGACATACACACATACTTATAGAAATTTCAAGACTCAAAACCACAAAAATAAAAATACGATATTATAAAGTGTAGTAAATATATACAATAGTGCTCGTACTCATTGTAGCAATGCAAAAAAAATAAGCGTTAAAATGTCAGTAAACATACAATTATTTGCAAAATTTTTATTGGATTTTAATACAAGATGTTGCAAAGCAAACTAGTTGCAAGGTAAAAATGATATTTTATAGTTACTTTACTGTAGTCAGCTATTGATATTGATATAAAGCATATAACAATAGATTTGCAGTTATACCACGAAATGGGGAAATACCTATGTACATACATATTTGTTGTTGCAAATATCAAAATATATAATAATGATACAATAGTTATTATTGTATTTATCACTTTTAAACATTATAGTTTAGGAATCTTTTAAAATTAATAAATAATTTTTAATTAAAATTATACATTTCTTGTTTATAGTTTGAAGGTGTGTACACAAGTTTTTGAATAATATAAAATTAATTAATATTTTTCGAATGCATATTAATAAATGTGGTTTGTTTAAACATTGTTTATTGTAAAAATATTACTTAATTACAAAATTGCTTTATATGTAATTAAAAGTTTAAAATTGTAATATTTTAATCTGATATCAAAAGAAAAACTTTAATATTGTATTGAAATAAAACTTTAGAACTATTAAAATTGGATTTATGTAAAATTATATAAATAATAGGAAATTACAGTGGTGTAAAATGTTATTACATTAAGAAGAAATTTGTAAAAAAATTCTTTATATAATGTCTTTTTAGGTAGTTTTTGATTTGCTATTTTTTTTTTTTAATTTTTCACTTTGAGTAATCATGTTCATGTTTTGCTTTATATATTTTTTTCGAATATATATAAATGTTCAAAAAAATGTGGCGAAGAACAACAGTTCTAAGAATTTTATGTAGGAATACCTCTAAATCGACACACATTAATGTACTCAACACTTCCTCAGTTCATTACCTTGGTAGACTTGGTGGGTTCTATTCCCACGTGAGGTATTGGTAAGGATCGCACTACAGACCTGATAGAGGTCTAGGTGTATTTAATCAGATTTGATGCAAATACATCCTCCTTTCAAACTAAATAACTAAACAAATCTATTAATACTTATGTTTTTTAATTGAATTTTCTTTAATTAGACAAAAAAGAAAAACGTAATAATAACTAAAACCACAACTACTATTAATACTAGGTTATAATTAACTCAGTTTTATTTAAAAAAAAACTTTGGTAAAACAGGAAATTGTTACCAGTATTAAAACAACCTAAAGCTAAATGCCAAGATGACATACCGCAAAGGCTTGCCACAGCAAATAATGTGACTGTTACAGAGTAGTCTTTGATTTTTTTTATTCAACAATTGCAAATACTATTAGCACGTATTCAATGTCAACTGGTTTTCAATAATAAAAAATTTACAATAAAATGTAAAAAACCGGCAAGATTGTATGGTTTTAAACCATTGTTATAAAATGCATTGGTATTAAATTAAACAAATACTAAGAGACCACTTGTTTAAGTAATTGTCTATGAATTACAAAAAGTAACAAATAATGCTATAAATGTAATTAAAACAAATAAAAAAAGAAAAGTGTTAATATATACAAAAAAAAAAAAAAACAGTTGTGTAAAGGTATGTAGTTTTCATATTAAATAAAAATTAATTAATTTAGAAAATGAGTACATTTACTTCACATTGTGTATACAGGCTCGTAAATTATAAATAAAAGTTAATTGTTTTAAACTAGTATTACCATATATTATGTTTTACACATTTCATGTGTGTATGTATTGCTATTTATTTATATTTACATATTTGTTTAATGAATGTATACACAATAATAGTTTTTACTTTATTAAAACAAATTATAAGGCATTTATTATTATTTGTTTTATTGTATATTTATAATTTACATGCAATTAATTGAGTTAAATTAATATTGTTTATAACATTTGTTATGCTTGATTTAATATCATACAAATATAACATGCTTGAATAGTAAGTATTGTATATAAATGTAAATGTATTTAAATGTGTTGCCACATTTTTTTACAACTAACTACCCAATAAACAAATTTAAGGTAAATATCTAAAAAAACTGAAGTTAAAACTTTTTATTTATTTCAAAAGAAATGAGTTTGATCAAACTGTTTGCAGAACTAAAAAAAATATGATTATAATACATGTAGCAGTGTTTTAGTTCCCTAGCAAAAATCCCTGTATAATGGGTTTCAAACATAGTGGTATTTTATATATTATAACATATGAAAGTGCTGAAATTGTATATATATGTATACATGTTGTTATTTGTATTGTTTTACACATTCACAGACAACCATATAAATACAAATAAACATTCATTCATTCATAAGTGGAAATTGTTCATTTAATTGAAAATTAATTTAATATGCATTACAATACTTTCATTTAAAATTAATATATTTTTTTAACGTTTTTTCTTTTTTTTTGAGTATGAGTAGATAAATGTTAAACATAAATTTTTATATGTATTTATAATGTCAAGAGTCATTGGACTTTAAACATATGTTTTAAACATAATTTTTTTATATTTATTTATTTATTAACTTTCATTTTATAATAATTAAACTTTAATTAAATATAAAAAATATACTCGAGAAAAAAAAAATTATATTTTTTTCTAGCTTCGCTTAAGTAAGACTTAATTTTTTTAATCTTTTCTAGTTTTTTTTAGTTTTAATGAACAATTTAATTACAGCAAATCATTATTGAGTCTTAATTAGTCTTTATGTGTTAATTTTTTTTATTTAATGTTATTTTTTCAAATATCATTTTATGGCAACATTGACCATAAAATTTTCAATGAACTTTAGATTATTATCATGTTTTTTTTTCAAATGTTACATTTTTGGATTTGAAATTTATTGTTATGTAAATTTTTCTCTATTATTCATATATACATTAGGGTGTCCCATGGACCGATTTTTTTGTTTTCGAAATGTGTCTCAAAAATTCCTTTTATGGTATTTCTTGTTCACAGAACGACACTATAGTGAAGTATAGGTGGCATATACATATGTAAATTCTAAAATAAGCTAAAAATTACAATAATGTTGACACATATTTCGGCAAAAATAATATGCCTGTGAAACTTTAACATTAATTTTCTAGTAAACACCAGAAATTTTTTCATTTCAATCGATGTTAAGAACTAAGGCCCCTTTCAAAAGATTTTATCTCGCGTTCTAAGCAAAATTTACAGTAATTTTTCCACAATAAGTACAAAATTACAGAATTTTTAAAACCCTTTTCAAAAATTGGAAATATTTTTTCATATGATTTGCAATCGCTGATTGAAATTGGTTTAATTGAAGTTTAAAAAAATTATATATATATTTTCATATTGACTATAATTTGTTATTTAGGTTAATTGTAAGTTAAGAGTAGAAATTATATGTATGTATAAAATAAAAATGGTTAGCAAAATAATTAAACAAATATTAAAAATATTAAAAAAAAGATAATTCTTAAAGAGGTATTATTATATGTATACTCTATGAGTATTTCTTGTAATCATATCAAAAGTAATTATTAATGAATTTTTTGCTTGTTTATAGTGTTACATTTTTAAGGTTTCATTTGATTATAATATTTGACATTGACAGCCCAATATTACCATTTTAAATATGACCCTGACAGCCAATTTACTGTCACGATTTAGACATAAATAACACAAAATATCTGTATGTTCTTTACACCACAAAATTGATATACAATAGCACCTACTAAAGTGTGACAAGAAAACTTGTCAAGCAACCCACGCTTAAAGTAGGTGAATATTGAAGTTCTTATTGCAAATTAATCGGAATTAAAACAAATAAAGCCATAACAAATTGCTAATGGATAATTAATATTATTAAAACACTGAAAGAAAAACTACTTATTTCTTTACAACAAAAATAAAATAATTTTGCATTACTTGCAAAATTATTTTTTTAAATATTAGATAACTTTTAGTTTAGTTATATGTGTGTTATAAGTAACATTACCATATTTGATTCATTTCAAAAGGCAATAAGCAACATGTAATAACAAAAAAAGCAACAGCTCTTTTTCAGCAACAAATTACTTAAAATTTCAACAAAATTAACAAACTTTTACTAAATATCATTTTACATACTACTTAAAAAACTAACCTTAGTATTCATAAACATCTAACAAGTTTAATAATTGTTTATATAGAATTTTTTATTGATAAGTATTTAATAAACCATTAATATCTTTATGAATACGTTTGTAAATTTTTAAACTACTAAGTTTCATTATTATTATTATCTTTTGGCAAAACATTATTTTTGGATTGTTTATAAAAGAAAAAACGACAAGCATGAAATTGTATTAAAAATATTCATTGCAAAATATCAACTTTTTAAGATAAACTTTTATTTTAAGGCGTGTAACATAAAATTACTTATAACATTAGTTTTGCTTTTAACTTTTTTTCGCAATCTAACTGCACTAGTTTGTGTTTGTTTTTCTTTCATATCTCATTCACTCTTTTGGTTTAAATCTAACTCTTTTAAGTTTTTCTTTGATGAAGTAACAACATTTTTATAAAAAAAAATACTTTTAGTGACAAGTAAACAAAATTAAAACTTGTAGGTTTACGCCGCATTAATTGTACCATACATTTGATTTTGAAAGCTTTAGAAAAGCTTTAATTGTTCACACGTGAGTGTTAGAACGAAATTTGCGCCATGATATTTGTTTCCCAACATGTTGCTAAGAATTCAATGTTGATAAAGTTGATTTTAATTTATAATCATAAAAGTGCTTTAAACTAAGAAAATTTTAACTTAGTTTTATTTTTACTCCACTTTAAATTTAATATTTAAAATTACTCAGCAACATTGTTGCTGGCAACATTTTTTAAAATTATGTTTTATTTAAAATAACATAGAAAATTTTTCCCAATTTCGGAATTTAAAAAATCTCTGTCCCGCAAGAATTTTAAACAATTCTTTTGTTACACAAATTTTGAGACCAATATTTATAAACATTATATCAAATAAAAATAATATGTTGCTAGCAACATATTTATATTTTGTTGCTCGAAAAACATGTTTCTGTTTAAAAGTGTATTGATTTGATATTTTTAACAGGAATCGTATAAAAAACAAAATTTCCTTTAACCACTTTTACTTAGAAACATGTTGCTAAGAGATGATTGCAATGTTTATAAAAAACTAGTATTTCATACTTAATGTTTACATACAAAATAAGTGTGGAAGAAGTGCACTTTAAGTTGTACTTATTTGTGTGGTAAAAAAAAGACAAAAAGTAATCTCTATAAATAATTACATTTTAAATTCGATTGTCAAGTAACAAATTTTAAACCTAAATATATTCTCCATAGATTTATTCTCACAACAACTTCTAAACAACTTAATTTTTATTCATTACAATTTGTAGGGAATAAGTATAATGGAAACACTACAAATTAATGTAAAAACTATAAATTAAAAAAAACTATTCTCTTTTTCTACTTATTTTAAAAAAAAACTTTTAAAATATTTTTATAATAGTAAAATATAATTTGTAAAGTGTTTAAAAATCTAATCATATAAATGTTAATGTAAACAAAAAGTAATTCCTTCAAATAACTGTTGTGATTGTAAGATAAATATATTAAGAAGTACAATTACTTTTATCTTTAACTGTTAAAACAAGTTGGTTTGGATTGAAAGAAAAAATCAGAATATTTAAACGTAAATGTATGTCAACTAGAATTTAATAATTATTTATTAAAAAAAAATTCAATACAAATTTTATTGAAAGTTGTCACAAACGTACAGTTAGTTGCAATTTTAAACTCTCAGAGAGAGAGAGAGGTGGAATGGAATAAAATTGATTAAAATCAAGTTTTTGAAGTAGAACATTTTTAGGTTAAATATACTAGTTATACTTTCAAATTAATATTTATTTTTTCTAATAATGTGCATTGAAAATTATTTAAAAGTAATAAGTTGTTAAAAATATTACTTATTATTCATGCATGTCTGATTTGAGTGGAATAATGTGAATGACATTTGAAAGTTCAAACTAGTTTGATGTGAGAAATTTGGGCTTGCCATAGTTGGTAAATGAATGTAACTCAATAATAATTTTTTTTAAATAGTCTTTGATATTGCATATAAATTGAAATTTACTTTGATTTTATGAAATATTTCACAAAATTATGCTCTAAAAGGACTTAACATTTTGTAACTTAAAAAAAAGTATATCTGCACTCGAGTTGATTTATTTTAAGTTATTTTTAAATAAACTTTAACAAATTACTTTCAAAATCATAATTTGTTATCTTATATTTTGAGTTTATTTTTACTTCATTTATGTGTAAATAACTTCACTTTTGTTTATGATTTTAAACACATATTTTTCAGTTAAAATTAATTTTTTAAACCCATAAATATATTTTAAACTCTTATGCAAATCCTTTTTTAGTTATTAAAATAAAATCAGTTAAGCACATTTTGTTTTTTTATTTCACAAAGTTAATAAATTCCTTTGCAATAAAACCACTAAATTGTCAAATTCTTGGAAATTGAAATTAGTTTTTGTTTCAGTCTTTGATTCTTAGAAAAAGTTATTTAAGTTTTTCAAAACTTCACAACATATTTTGATTTTTAAATATTGTTTATAAAATATTTTAGTATCCTGTGAGAAAGAATTTTTAATTTTTTTCTTTAAATATTCACAGTTTTTTGATTTTATTTTCAACACTTTGTATAGTAATTTTGAATTTTAAAGCCTTTTTAGGCCATTTTGTTTTTTTTATAAAATTGTCTTAAAAGTTTTTAAATCCTTTATTCTAGTAAACACTTTATTCTTGACACTTGCATGTGATTTAACATTAGTTTTTTCTCCATATAGTGTTTTTTTCATTTTTCAATACATACCGGCTCCAAAAAGTGCAACAAATACAATCATAAACTTCTTCATTTTGTGTGATTTTTAATAAAAATGTTTATATTTTTTATAATCCAAATAAAATATTATTCGTGTGTTTTTTATTATTAACTAAAAAAAAGTATTAAAGATCGCCTGAAAATTACTTGCGACAACGAAATACTTGTACCGACTGTGTGTGGTTGGCGGTCTTACATTCGCTTTTTATACCGCTGCGAATGTGCGCACGCGTGCATGAGCTGTAAAAAATGTCGCTCGCGTTGAATTGTGATTATTTTTGTGTGCTTTTTTATTTATTTTTTTTCTTCGTTACCTTTTAGTGCTGCTCATTGTTGTTGTTGTTATTACTTTTGCTGTAAAAACAATCTTAGCTACTGCAGAAAAATAGTCAAAAGAAAATAGTAATGAAACTATAAAAAAAAGTTAAGAAAAAAACGCAATGAAAATACCCTCAAATTTAAAATTTAGTTAATGTAGCTTTAGAAGAAAAACAAAAGAAATCGAAGAAAAACGAACAACACTCCAAAATGAAAATGAACTCAGGAAAGTGAGAAATAAAGTTAAAAAGACTTTGCATAAACTCAATGTGAGATTATGGTTAAAACCAACTTTTGTCAGCTTTACTCAAAAATCAAAAGTTTAAATACTTATATACATATGCATGTATATATTTATTATTAGTATAAAGCAGGGTTTCACAAACAAAAGACAAATGAACTTTATCATTGTCCTGAAAAGTTTTTATACCCACCACCAAAAGAGATGGGTGGTATACTGATTTTGTCATTCCGTTTGTAACACATTAAAAATTTGGTCATAGATCCACAAAAGTAAACATATTTTGGGTCCGTTCACAACGTTAAAAGTTATGTGTAAGATATTCAGATATATTTTTTCAAATTCTTGAGTTGTTTTCTCAAAATAGATCTTACAAGACCCAATTCCGTGACCATCGTAAACGAACATATTCCATTACCATAACAACTCTGATAATCGTTTTATAATAGGTCAAATTCTCCCGTATAATGTAGGGGTATTTAAAATTCTGGATAACCGAATCTATCACTCTAATTGGTTTTCAAAATTTAGTATATTCTGTAACATACACGTTAAAAAGTTCCTAAGACTCTGCAACATATTTGAGAACCACTGCCATATAGGTAGTATCTATAGATATTTTAAACTTAATGTTTTTAAAGCTGTTTGTCGTTTTGTTAAGTCAGTCATCGTAGTTGATGTTAAGTAGAAGTTAGTTGTAGAGCAGTAGCAACAGTATTTATAGTTGTTGTTTCTTTAAATTTTTCGTTTCTTTTATTTTGTTTTTGTAATTAAAAATAAAAAAAACAATTTATTTTTTTTTCAACTGTTTGTATTAGAGTTTAATGTATTTAACGAAAATTAAAAAAAAAAACTACAACAACGAAAAAATGCCAAGTTTCTGGTTGTTTCTTGTATACGAGCACATATAATAATTTTGTATGCAAGTTGCGCATGCGTCATAAACTTTTCAGTTAACGTTGTCTACCATTTCTACTACTATTATTCTCTGCTCTGTTTTGTCGGCTCATTTCAATACACATTTATACCCACAAACACAAATACTCAAAATAGTTATGTAGTAGAAATACAAATGAATATAATAAATATTGTATCTAGTATATGTATGTATTTTGTTTGCTAATATTAGCGGTATTTACTAAATTATTTATTTATATTTTCTTGTTATTTTGAGGTGGGGGTAGAAATTGATTTCTGTTTGGAGGTAATTTTTTTGGTATATTAGTTTTATATTTTTCATTTTGATGCATTGAGACAAACATTCATAACTGCATTGTGATGTTTAAAGATTTATGAGGCTATCTAGTTTGGCCACAAATAATAATAAAATTTTAAATAATATGAATATAAAGAGTAAATTAATTTTCTATTATGTGCTTCTACTTAGTATTACCCCATAATCATAAATACTTAACATACATAGTTGTTGATGACTTTGTTTGGAAAATAGTCTTAATAACCCTAAAATAAACGATAAATTCAGTATTTAAAGAACTTGCAAACGATTTATTGTGCATATTTTTGTAAAAATATTGCTTTGGAATTTTTTAAAATTTTTAATGCTTAATTAAATCATTTTTCTTGCATACACAGAATGGAAAGTTTGTCTGCAAATTGGAATATTCATAGAAATTTTTATATATATTTTTTTTCGTTTAAATGAGTACCCTTAGTATTTAGTAATGCTCATATTTGTGATAATTGCGTGCCAATGTAATTAATTTTCTTTTATAAATTATAACTTATGGAAAAATAATTTGAAATAAAAAGAAATAATAACAATTAAACAATAATAATATTGACCATGATAAGAGTAATGATCGGCAATAATAAATAACAATAAAGTAATTACAACCATGGATGGGGCATCATAAACATTTCATAATTGCACAATGAATGACTATTGGCTGGCCCAGAAGAATGATGAGAAAATAACAATAACAAAAAATGTGGAATGTATAATACTTCAAATGACAGTTGCAAAATTAATGATATTTCAATGTTTGAAACTTATAAAGACTTAAGTCGATAATATAACAAGTTCCGTATATTTGTTGCAAGTGAGGCAAATAAACGAGAGGAACAAGTCAATGACTACTACTCAAAGTGATGGTTAACAAGATAAAAGTTGAAGCAAAGATAAATGACTTGATATAGTTGTTGTCAGTTCTCTTTTTAACATGATGCTGCTGATTGTTTTGCATATTTACAGAATGTAAGTTAAAAAATAAAAAATTTAAACATATACATACCTACATATGTACGTCTATGTACATATATTTCGTGTCCATGTATGTATTTTTATTTAACCTTTTTTTAAAAGATCAAACCAATTGTCACAATATGCAACATAAAGTGTGTCCTTCAAGTAGTTTTTCTAAATGGTAATAATGTAGAAAACCTGAAGTGCAAAATATGGTGTTAACAGTTTTGTTTTTTAATATATTAAAGTTCATTTACCAGTTGATTTTATGATTAGTCCAATAATAAAATGTTAGGTTAGATGGTAAGGAGACAAATTTATTTTGTGCTTTAAAAAAATATACGTTTTAAGGTCCTATTTATGAGAACCCGAACTTAGCAACTTTTCAATGACAGTCTGTATTACTTTGAAATAATCTAGTAATGACTTATAAATAATATTTTAGGTAAATACAAATTTTTTAGCCTTGAATAATGCTTTCGAATTTTTTTAAACATGGAAAACAATTTTTTTTTATGTCAAAATGTATAGACAACGAAAACTTTGCAGGCAATCAAAGAAAATGTTTTCCTTACTTCTTATTTGTAAGCGAGTGTGATAAGTACTTGACTAAACTATACTATTGTGTATGCAAATTTTAAGTTTAAAACCCTTACATATCAATGTAAGTGTTTGCTGGTCACAGCTCATTTACTACGGAACTGGTATAATCCAAAATTAAAGTTTTTTCCAATTTATTTTTTTTTAAATTTTTCATATGCAAACGAATAATTTTTGTATTATGACAGTATTCAATGTTCTTTTTTGTAAGCAACCGTTTTAACTACTTGTCGCCAATACCATCATCGTTTTAAAATAATGAGTTAAAATGCTAATGTACAAATACTTAAAAGTAATTTAATTATGTTTCAATGTAAGTTTTTGTTGGGTAACTGAAATAAAATCTAGAGTTTAACATACACGTGTTTTATATACATGTATGTATATATGGTATCAAATACATTTTTCACTCATCAGGAAATATTCTTGAACGCTTCATTGAACATATTAACTAATTTCCATTATATCTCCAAATCTGGTTAGTATAATTATGTTTCTTAGTGTCTTAAATTAGAATTCAACTTAGCATAAGTACAACATATCTAAAACAAAGGCTTAATATTTCGCTTAATCCCATATACTTTTCAATATCTACTATATTTCGTTCTGATTACAAAGAAGTACTTTAATAAATACTTTCTAACTTCCATTAGTCACCTATATACGTTTTTTAACACGATGTTCATTTGCATCATCGTGTTAAAATAATGATTAAAAAGCTATTGTGTAAGTAAATTTTAGCATTTTAAACACTTACCTGGTAACAAACGTTTTTGCTGGGATATTAAGTCTCAAAAATATGAAATCGTTAGAAATTTAGTACCGAAGCATAACGAATACTAACAACATAGCAACTTTGATCTAAACCATAAAATGTCGTGCAACTTATGCAAATTATTTCAAGTACAACCTTTAGTAAATTGTTTTTATAATCGACCTACTATAAAGGTCAGTTTTACGGCTGTCGATGTTTTTATTATTACTTGATGATGTTGTAGCCATTACAGTTCTTGTTGTTATTGTTTGTTAATCGAAAATAAAGGAGTTCTTATGTTACAGGTAAGTAATTGCAACATGAATTTGTTTTTTTCTTTTATTTGTACTTTTTGTTTAAATTGAAATATAATCTGGAACACGAAAAACAAAATACAACAACAAAAACAATAACATGGGCGAAAAAGGTGCAAAATCATACTGATTAAATTACGTTCGTTGTTTTTGTAGTTCTTGTTTGTTGATTGTTGCAGTGGCTGCTGCTGTGTTATACATGTAGTTTGCTGCTTGTAGAGGGTAGCAAGAAAATAGCCAGTTTTATATTAAATATGATTCAAGGTTTCGGAATGCAGGAAGAGTATTGAATTCCAGTATACATAAATATTTTTAAAGTTTTACAGATTATATGGGAGCTAGTGATTTATTTTTTTTTAATTTTCTTCTTATTGTTTTGTATTTAAAATCAACAGACACACAATCGTTGTGCATATGTATATCGAGTATATGTTAGTACAAATATCTATGAGTTTGTTTTTGTGTTCAATAATATGAATCGTTAACAAGCAGTTCGGTAGACAAAAATTGTTATTGACCAGTATTATTATGCCAGCATGATGTGTTGAGTTTAGTTCAGAGTGTTTTTTGTTCAGTTTTATTTTAGAATAAGTAATTTTGTCTTTAAATACCCAACCCAATGTTGACCATTTTTTTCTTTTGTATGGTCAGAAAATCGTTGTATGGGGCATAAGTATGTACATATGGCTGTCGCTATTGTTTATTTATTATTTTGCTGTATATATGTAGACAGAAATTGTGGCATGGTTGGTACTCGTACTAGTCTTATTGTTATTATTATTTTATTAAAAAAATGTTTTTTTTTTGTTCATTCTCAGTTGTTATCGTTTTGGCTTGGAATTTTTACTGGGTGATGGTAAATTACGATTTTTTCTTCTTATACTCTTAACGTTGTAGTTTTCAGCTTTTATTTTTCACTCAAAATGCTGTTGTATTTTTACTCCTTTTTTATTCATTTGTCTGTGGGTCTTGCAACAAAATTGTATTCATTGTTTGTTTGGTGCATAGTACTGTTTGTTTGGCATGTATACTGGTGTGTCTGTATGATATCTGAATGACTTTCAGTTTCTCGGACGTTCATTCGTTTTGAGTGTATATTTTGGTTTATAATTTGAGGCTGCTTGTACAAGAGCGTAGTTGTTGGAGATTACTACAACAACGAGTATGACACTTAGTTTTTTTTTTGCATTTTGTGTAAAGTTTTATGTTTTATTAAAAAAATTATATATAAAGCAAAAAACCCACCTACCTTGTCGATGTGGCTGGCTTTCGCTTTCAATATTCACATTGAATATAAACGGTTTGAATTGTTTTGTTATGCATTTTTGATTTTTTTTTTTCGCTCTCCTCTCAAAGGTAAACTCTACAATCTGTCGATTTTGTTCATAAGTTAAAAAATTAAAAACATATGTAGATGTTACATATGTATACATGTTAGTCATTCGATATCGATTCAAATTTCCGTTAAAATGATATTGAGATTTCGATCGATACCGAATGTTTCAATAATCGAAATTAGGGATCCATCGACGTTATGTTGCTAATATTGCTATATATTTATTTTCTTCTTCTAAATAATAAAAAGTTTTTCTAACGCTATGACTCTAAGATTGTGATATATATAGTTTCTTCTAAGTAATGAAGATTTTTTAAAAATTTTGTTGCTTTCACTAAGTATTACGGCAATTACGTAATGCTGTTCGTATAGAAGATTTCCTACAATATTTAAAAAAATTCGAAAAATTATATTAAGAGAGGACTCCGCCGTGAAGTATACTTTTTAGTGCTTGTGTAATTTCCGGAATCTTATATGCTAACAACCTCATTATTAAGATATCAACATACGTAGGGTGCATAAAAAAATGTATAAATGTTTTGATACTATGAAACCAATATATTTTCAATAACCCGGCTGGTTTGACCACTATACAAACGAAATCAGTCACTACAATAAAAAAATAGTTCAAATCAATAAACAATATACCCACTTCGTTACAAGCCCAGTTTATATTTAGGTTTTGTATCAACGAAAGTAAAAAAAAAAATTAATAAAAATAATTTAATCATTGTATTTGGAATTTTGCCTACTGGTATAAATGTATGAATGTATATCACTGTCACTGCAATAAAATTGATTAACTAACAGTAAGTAAATTGTACAGAAAATCATAAAAAATGTAGGTGATTTTTGGAATGTTTTTATTTTATATGTCATTTTACTATTTTTTCTATAACTATTATGAAATGTGTAAAAATAAATATTTGTTTTTAGCAATTTGTTGTTTTAATAAAAAAAGTTCATATAAATATTAAGCTGATTGTATTTACAATACAAATGAATGTACATTCATATTTATGTTTTTTATATAAATATAATAGATACAAAAATGTGGCTTGACAACTAAATATCACGGTAAATAACTAAAACACTTATAAACAAACATTCATACCGATATTCATAGGTAAGTAACTATAAATGTATACAAATCTATCTTTAGATATCAGATATTTTGGCATACCCCAGCCACAGCAAGGTGTTAACAACTTTTTTATCTTTTAATACTTTAATATTCAAATTAAAATAATAATCAAAATACTGGCTGTTTCTTTCATACTCATGTTGGTAAAGCAATATAAATTTATTAATAACATATAGACAAAAAGTGAATTTAAAGAATATATTTTTGTTTCTCATTTTATTTTTGTTAAATTTAAATTACTGGTTTAACAGGCTGTTTTATATATATGAATTTTATTTTAGTTTATTATTATTTAAATATTTAAATTTAAATCTTATGAATCAGGTAAAAAGTGAAATGTGAAAAACAACTAGAATATTCTAAACTAAATGTTTATTTAGTGATTTATGTTTATTTTTGTTAGGCATTGACTTAAATATTGTTATTTGTAATAAATTCCAGAGCATTGACGATATTATGTTTCAAGTGAAACGTCATATTTTAAAAATTTAAAAATAAAGGTTTTTGCAAGGTTTTAGCAATAGGTTTTGTATGAACAAAATTAACAAATTACAAGTTAAAGTTATTTACTAAAATAGCATTATTTTCATGATTAATTAGGACTAATTAAAATGGACTATACTTAAATACAGCCGTAGTCGTAGTTACTAACACATACTGAAAATTTAGTACCAAAAATGTTTAATCTTGTAAATTTTTATTCCATTAGTATATTAAATGTTCGATTTTATGTTTCTAGGTTAAAAACAAAAAGTGAATAGATAAGCACTTTTTTAAAGGCTACCCATTGATAAATTTGAAACTTAATAAAGACATTTTGATTCATACAGATCTTCTTCATTTCGCTGAGCGTGCATTGGATTGGACATAAATGGACATAAAATCGAACAACGTTTTCAACAGACAGAATAAAGGAAGAAAAATTACTTTTCCTCTTGCCTTTTCCAAATTGAAATTGCAATGAGACTTAAATCGATATGAAATGCCATACTTTGGTTCTAGACTATCCTAAAGCTATTTTGACTGAAGTCAAGTATATAGGCTAGATAATAGTAAAGACTAAAAAGTAAGATAGTGATATAGCCATATAGTAATGACTACAGACTATAGTCTATAATCTTATGCTAACAATGTTATTTCTTAAATAATTTACATTTTTTCTAAATATTTTTAATTACAAATATATCATTGATTCTGCAATTGATTTATTACTAAATCTTAACCATGCAGTATATTAATATTTTTTTTTCTAAACTAAAATTTTTACAGCCCATTTAATTAATTTCATTTACAATGAAATTAGTTATAAACCAGTAATATAAATTATTTTTTAGACTTAAAACACTATACAGTGTTAGTGTTCGGTAAAAATATGTTTACAATATCAAAGCATATCAGTTAAAAATTTTAATAATTTGTCATAAACTGTAAACTAAGCAATCAATTAAAATAAAAAACAAGTAAGAGTGTTATATTTTATGCCAAAAGAAATCTCATATTTATAAAATCCTTGTTGAATCGGTATTGTTATGAATAACAGGGTAATATTTGGTAGCTAACCCAAATGAGCAATATTGGTTATATGCATGAACCAATACGTATATGAAATAACTGTAGAAAATTTCTACTCTCTATCTTCTTCCATTCAAACCCTATAGTGTTTTCAACAGACAGACAATCGGACATTGTAGATAGTCTTACAATTTTATAAAGACAAAGAATATAAATCCTTGTACGTTTACGTCAAAAATTACGATGTGTTACAAACGGAATGACAAAATAAATATACACTCTATGTTTTTTAATGTTGGTGGATAAAAAAGATAATTAAGTATTGAATTGGAGCATAATATTATTTCTTCAATAAATTAAAAAACATACCTTGACTCAGATCTGTTTAAAAAAAACAGCAGTAATTGGGAGAGGTTAGATAGGGTTCTTTATCAATAAAAATTGTTTTATGTTTATTTGAATTTAGCAAACTAATATTTGATACATAACATATTTTGCAAAGATTTTTTTATTTTGTTGTCAAAAAATATAAATTCAATTTTTTTTATTAATAAATATCATATGTTGTTTTTACTCTATAATAATGTATAAAATATTTCTTTTTACAACATTTACCTTTAATATATAAAATAAAACCGGATTGTTTACTGACATTTTTTGTTCTCTAGACTTTATATTAAAAGTAAGAAAAGACAACTTTTTTATAGGGAAGGTAAAAAATGTACGAGTTTAAGAATTCTTAAAGTATTGCTAAGCAAATTCAGATTAATGCAGTTTAACTGTTATTCTATGAATAATAACAAACAACATACATATATATAGATATATACATGCATAGACATACATATAGATTAAATGTATGTACGTATATTTATATAGTAGAGTAAAATACTTACATATTCAATCAAACTGGTATCGAAACAGCAACAGAAAAATAACATGAAAGCTTGAACAATTGAACTTTTTTGTGCTTCAATTACAAGAGGGGAGTTTTATATACATAAATATATACTAGCGTACCTCGGTTCCTTCGTTATTTTTTTCGAAGTTTAATTTAACCAAAATTTAAATAACTAAATTATGTAAATTATAATTATAAATATAAATTATAATTTATTTTAATCCCTCCGTTTTATAAAAGAAAAATTAACAAAAATAGCTTCTGTTTAAAAGTTCAAAATAACAATAGGGGCAGTTTTTTATTCAACAAAAATTGTGGTTTAGGGATTTATATATATATTTTTTATTCTGGTAATTTTAAGTGAATGACCTTACTTATTCGTCAGCAAATTATTTAAACACGGTAATGACATTGGATGCAAGTACATGCAACGCCCGCTTACAAATCATTACTTATATAAGTAATACGCTGTCTTCTTACAAAATAACTGCTTAATTATTTTATTGTGCGTCCAATAATGTTTTTTTTTTAAAGAAAAGCTATTTTTTTTATTTGTTTGTGGAAAACAGTTGCTATCGGCCAATTCATCCAAGAGAACTCAAATACTTATAATGTAGACCATAAGTTTAGTCATTAAAAATTAAATAGTAATGTAAGTACAAGTCATTACCGGATTTTCCTGTATACTTTAGGAAACTAAGATATATTGATGTATTGCAGAAATAATGACAAAATCAGCACAATTAAGCCAACAAAAAACGAAACTCCTCCAATAGTATAGAAATAATAAAAGTTAGTGTAAACAATATAAAAAGTATTATTTCGATTCTTTTGAAAGAAACACGATTAGATTTTTTTCTACTTTTTCTGTTGCTATATCTGTTGTTATTGTTTTTGTTCAGTTTGAATAGCAAACAAGAAAACTATTTGAAATATTCAGTGAATTACATCAGTTGAAACTAGTGATCAAATGTGCAATAAATACCAGTTTACCGCTGCTGTTGAAAATGTTTTTGTTGCCTTTGTTGTATTTGTAGTGTTAGGCGGGTGTGTCTATTGTAATGTTTTACTACATATAAATACAAACAAACAATTTGATTACAATGGAATATTGTATATACTAACATATAGAAATATATACATAGTAAAATTAATACTATGGTTTAATTTAAAAAAATGTGAAGAAAGTTGTTTTTTTATTTTTCTAGACAATGCTTTGTTTTAGCTTTATTTTCATATATTAAGTAAAATAAAAATAATACAACATTAACTGTTAACTTGTTAGAGTTTTATTTAATTTCAAGTCTTTGTAAAATAATTTAAAATTTTTTCTTAGTAAATTTTAGTTTTATTGTTAGACAAGCTATTTGTTGTAACAAAGTGGGAGTTAATTAAACATAAATGTTATAGAGTTTGTATCTTAAGTCTTTTGTTTTGCATCACTTGCTGCTATTACCACTGCTATATTTGTGGTTTTGGCTTCTGGTCAATAATTGTTTTAGTTTTTTGTTTATTTTTATTGAGTTTATATTAGAGGTGTTAGTGTGTTAAATAATTTATCATACCTATGTATATATAGTAAATAAATATTATGACACTTTATGTTCATTTTATGTGGCGGGTTTTGTAAGATTAATTGATTAAGCTAGACGGAAGACAAAAATGTGCAGTTCAAATTTATTTCATTTGCTACAAAAGAAAAATTTTTTCATAGAAATTGCTAAAAAAATTAAATAAATATTACACAAAAAGTCTGAGATAACTTCATAAAGGTAGGTCTTCATTTAATATTTATTTTTGATTATTTTCAAATAAATTTTAGATAATACCATATATTGCAATTATATTGATTTAAACATGTTTATATTTAAACATTCATCACTTAACGAGAACCATCTACCATATTAATTCTATTGTTTTTTCGTTGTGACATTAACTTTAAAAATATTTCACTTAAGTTCATTCATAAAATATTTATTTGATACATGTTTTGCTATTTAAAAAATGTTTATAATGATGAAATATTTCTTCCGGGTAATTGTGGGTTTTAAGAATATAAATAAGATTTATTTGTGGTTGGAATTCAGCATACAAATTTTCTATTAAAAATGATTAGTTTAATGATATAATAAAAACATAAGTAAGTGTTGGATTTACTCATAATATTTGTTGTTTTTATATGTAGACTAAAATCACCATAGACTGATATCTTCGGAATATAGTTTTTCCATTATGTACCAATGCACTTGAAATTTGTAATGCCCATTTTAAGTTAATTAAAAAGTTTTCGTAATTGGTATTAAGTCTTAGTCCAAAAAAGCCTCCAATTAGTCAAAAAATTGTTTAATATTAGAAAATAATTACTTTATATATAGTCCACGTGGACCGAGGTGACAATATAAGATTCAGCTGTCTAGATTTTGAATTATAGTTTTAATGACTTTTGATAAATTATCAATCGAATTTTGATCTATCAAATTAATCATGAAAATATTTTAAAGGTGTAAAATATTTGAATTTAATATACGACATCTCAAACACATCAAACTCTCAACAATTCAGACTTTTGTAATTTAAAAGATTTATGCCAAATTATCAAATTTGTTTTTTAATTGTTTACCCCTATTTATAAAATATTTTTAAACCATTTTTTATTACATAATTAAGTATTTACACATAATTCTTGTGATGTAATCCAACTCATTAAGCAATTAAAATATTTTGTCGTCATTTAAAATATAATAAAAAACGAATAAATTTATATTTAAAAACACTTGATATACCACGTAGTTTTTTTTTGAATTATTTATTTGTTTAAAAGTGTAAAACAATTAATAATTATTACTGTTGACTCAGAAAATTATACATGAAATTAATTTTAATCCCTACCAAAAGCTCATTAATATTAAATTCATCTTTTGCCAGTTAAAATACAATCATACATAAATATATACATATATATATGTATGTGTTTGTTTATTTATACGAGTGTTTTTGCAATTCACTTATAAAATATTTGCGTGGCACGTATGCACCCCTTTGGCAAACCCAAAATGAAATAACTATTTTTGGCAATGATACATGGCAAAATACTAAAAAAGCTTCTTAAAAATAAATAAAAAGCATATAAGTTTCATTAAACCTCCTCTTCTGCCAAACAATAAAGTGATGAGTGAATTTAATTTAAGTAAAAAAAATAAACTTCACATAAATAGAAACATGTGTCTTTAAATTGCAGTTGTCACAATGAATCTTAACCACAAAAAAATTGTTAAATTTTCATAAAATATTCATTTATATACATATATACTTCCCACTACTGCCAAATTATTGTTATGAACAGAGGCTGCATCTTTTTTCTTTTCTTTTTTTTAGATGTGTAGATAAGAAAATAGCAATAACACAGAAAACAAATTTTGTAAAAACTTTTATTTTCATTAAATTTTTTGAAGGCAAATGTTGTTAACTTATAATTTTGCCAGAGGTTATTGACTTTATTTGCCTTTTTAGTTTAAGTTACTTATTTTCATTTTTATTTTCGTTTTGGTTTTATATTTAATTATGTATGTTTACCATTAAAATTTCATTAAATATGGAATGTTGAGAGATAATGATTTTGAAAAGTTAAAATACCAAATATTACCAAATTAATTCATATATTGCGCTTTTCAATTTTAACATTACTTCATACTCCCCGAAAAAAATACTTATGATTGATGTAATCGCATTTTAAGATGATAATAGTCAAGTTTAACGATATGAAAGATAAAGCGAAGGTTGTGTGATAAGTTTCAAATCTTAATAAATGCATGTATAAATTATAAACAATATAAAAATATATCTAGAAAAAATGTTCTTGATTTGGAAGCAATTCTTAAAAGTATTACATTACACAAAATATTTTGGAAATCTTATACTCAGTAAATATTGCTTGAAATGTAGAAATTTGCTTCTCAGCTGCTCTAAAATCAATTAATTTTGGTATATTTCTAAAATGTTAAATGTAATAGCTTTAATTTTGGCACCTTTCTAAAAATCTCACTTGCTTATTAGTATACTTTTCAATGACTACAATATCTTGCTGATCACATAGAACTAGTTTTATAATGTGCTATATAAATACTTTTTAATTTATTAGTCAGCTTCACCGATAAAATACAAAAGTTTCTATATGTTTTTGCAAGCGATTTATATTGACAGATTTTTCCCACTAACTTGTAAGCGATTGTGGTAAGTACTTGTCTGCAATGACATCATCGTGTTAAAATAAAAATATTTTAAACGCTACTGTGCAAGTAAATTTTAGCATTTTAAAACCTTTCCTTCATATCTTGGATTCCTCAATCATGTAATCTTTCATAACAAGTGCAAGCAGTAACAGCTGCTTTTGGCCTTATAAATTTGCATCTGAGGAAGCATCATATTTTGCTGCGTCAATGCCTCATATCGAGTTAAAAACTCTAATCTCTTTTTTAAGACCAATATTGACTTTATTATTATATTATTACAACCTTGAGTGGCTATTATTGCTTAGATCATATCTTTTAATACACATTGCACGTCTTCTTCTCCATTAACGCAAATAACGCAACAACACTGTTCGACAAAATAAAACCTGTAAATGTCGATATTTGCAATCAAGGTATACAAATTTAAGTGTTTGTTGAAAGTTAGTTAGTTAGGTAGTTAGTTAGTTAGTTAGTTAGTTAGTTAGTTAGTTAGTTAGTTAGTTAGTTAGTTAGTTAGTTAGTTAGTTAGTTAGTTAGTTAGTTAGTTATTTAGTTAGTTAGTTATTTAGTTAGTTAGTTAGTTAGTTAGTTAGTTAGTTAGTTAGTTAGTTAGTTAGTTAGTTAGTTAGTTAGTTAGTTAGTTAGTTAGGTAGTAAGTTAGTTAGTTAGTTAGTTAGTTAGTTAGTTAATTAGTTAGTTAGCTAGTTAGTTAGTTAGTTAATTAGTTAGTTAGCTAGTTAGTTAGTTAGTTAGTTAGTTAGTTAGTTAGTTTGTTTGTTTGTTAGTTATTTATTAACATTATTCATACGCCTCTATGTCCTCGGATAACAACATCTATCCAAACCGATAGATGTTGGTTTCTACTTGAAAGTATTCTTCCGAAGTTAATTCCATTGTAAATATGTCTTTTCTTACTGTTAAACGGTGTAATTTACCAAAAATAAATATTTATTTTTAGTACAAATTTTTTTTGGTACTTTTACGAAACTTTTTAATTTTGAAATACTATTTAAGTTTAAATTTATTTTAATGGTTATTTAATGATGTACTCGTACAACTTAAATTTGTATTTTCATTATATTTAATTGTCTCATCTTAAAAACAAATAAAAAAATAAACAAACAAAAAAAAAGATGATGCAAATATATTTTATGTATGTATGTCTTTAAAACAAAAAAAAGTTAATGTTACCAATTTAAATTTCTTAACAAGTATTAATTTGTAACAAAAAATACAGCCAAAAGATATATTTTGCTAATAAATCTTTGTAAAATAAAATTTGTTAATTTTAATTGAATTTTAATTACATTTTGTTCATACACTTGTTTGTTTTTGTAATTCTAACAGACCTTCATTTGAATTATTACGTGTGCTGATGGGACTTTTTTCGCAAATGCATTTTGGCAAAAGTATTTTAGCGGTTTAAATTTTGCCATTAATATGCATCATATGCCCTTTAACGTTAAAATAACCGCTGTAACAGTTGGAAATTTATAACGTTTAAATGACGTTAAACAAATGTATAGACATTCATATACATACATATTATGTATGTACATTAGGGTGTCCCGTGGACCACTTTTTAGGATAAATACCTCTACAACGATGCGTTTTTAAATACTAAGCACGAGGATATTAAAAAAAAATTATAAAAAGTTTTCTGCAATCTTTTAAAATTTGGTGTAAAAATTCCGTATATTTGAGCTTATTGCGGTAAAAATAATTAAAATTTTTGTTAGTGTATTTTTGTATTTACTGTATTATAAGAGGCACATCAATTTCCAAAAATTCTAAATCTAAACCCAAACCTAACGCCAAAACCAAATGCCAAACTATGTTTAAAATGTTTTTCTGTGTGACCAAAAATATTCTACAAAAATTTAAAAATTATTTTTGTCGTAGACAGCCCAAAATTGCGGAAGTTTTAATACCTATTTCGAAAAAATATAAAATATTTTGTGTTTTCAAATATTACACTGAGGTTAAGATTTTCAATCACTGGTGGGTAACTATGAATCATTCCAAAAGAAATATTCTTTTTTATGTTTGGTACATTACTACACATCCTACATAAAATTTTTAAAAATACTGTTCCTCGGGACACTCTAACGTACATATATATTACATATTACGTTTAACATTTAATAATAAATATTTTGTCGTTTTAATATGACTGTAAATAAAGTATTTTCCTGTGTGTGTATGTGTGTAAAATTTTGTTTGCATTCAATGACAGTTACATAGACATATTAACAGTCAAAACAGACGGACATTAATTAATTGTATTGATATGGGTGTATGTTTGTAGGTTTATTTTTACACTACTCATTCATTTACAATTTTAAAATGCATAATGAATTGATTAATTTTCTTTAACTATGTTGTATGTATGTTTATACCCGTCATTGTAGATTTGTTTAAATGTTTTTCTTTTAAACAAAGGGTTATTAACTTTTGTTCCAAAAAACTAATAGGTGTGTTACCATATGTGGAAAATGCCGCTAAGTGATAATTGAAACGTGTGTACCTGTGAATTCTTAGAAGCAAATAAGTATTAAAAGAATTTCTTGAATTTCTTGTTAGTAAGTCTTTAATATTTAAATTTTCATATATTAAATCATAAAATAACTATTTCTTAGGCATAATATAACAAATGTAGTAATAATTTTGTAGTCTGCAAATGATTTTAGTAACTGCCAATTGAACTAGACAAACGTAGAGAGTACATACCATAGAAAGAGTTCAGAACGTGACTAGACATAAAGAAAATAATACATAAGTAATTGCATAAAAATGACATATACCCAGCAAAAATTATAAATACCCAACAAAACATAGTAATGACTTGTACTTACTCAACACCTTACTAACTTGTACTTACTCCGGAGTCTGGTAATAACTTACAAATAACATATATAAGTACTTATTTTTCGGCTTTTACACATGGTTTTCAAAGTTTGTTTTTAACACAAATGAAAAAAATGTTTTGTGAAAACCAATTTGAAAACCAATTGGGTCGTATCCTCGTAGAAATTTTTTCTCCGAAATAAAACTACTTATTAAACTTCCTATTCGTAAGCGACCATTGTAAGAACTTGCCTTCAATGTTATTCTCATGTTAAAATAATGACATAAAATACTACTGTGTAAGTAAATTAACTCCTTACTTTTTAATGTAAGTTTTTGCTGGGTAGTTCATTTGACCACGTGAAATACACATGCATATCGCTTATTTACTACACTACTGACATAATCCAAAATTCAGTTTTTTTTAATTGAGTGCTATAAAACATGCTTCATACTAAAGTCTTTTATATAGTTTTATAAAATTTGAAATATTTCTATTACTTTCGGTTTGAGATCGACTCTTTGTTGTAGAAATTAAAAGTAAAACTAACGTTTTTAAGAATACTATATAAATAAAAATTTAATTTCTTTCCTTTTCCTTATTTTTTTTTAATTAAGGCCCAAATAGACTATACAAGCGGCTTGACAAACATACTTTTTTAATTTCAACACACACTACACAAACATTGCGAGTACAAACACAAAATTGGTTATTTATGAATATAAACAAAATAAACGGTTTGACAAACATTCAATATGTTTGTGTAAAAATCAAAATTTTTTTAATTTTGTACAAGCAAACCGCAAGCATTTGTACAAACAAATACTAGTATGTTTGTCAAGTTTTGTCAAGTTTTGAATTAAAGTTCTGCTGTTCCCACAGAAAATGAAAGTGTAATTTATCTTAAGATAATGTTTCTCAAAATATTTGTCCTTGGGTCTGTATTTTGTGAGTCAACGCTAAAAAATATTCTTTTTCATATTTTACGCAAAGGAATCATATGATATTTGCTATCTTGTGAAAGGTCTTTGAAATTCATATATCAAATTTTACATGATTTTTGTGAAACAATAATGACTTAACCACATTTACGTTTGGAAGTAATTTAGTAAAGCTCAAAAAAATTAAAAACAATTAATTTATCCGCAAAATTAAAAAGTTGTCATAACAGAATATCTTACTTCTCACTTTATAAAAAAATCTATAAATTCTTTGTGGAAAAATTTACTTCATCTTAAAAAAAAAAAAAATGTTCTACAAATGTTCACTTTGTACATATTTTTTATACAAAGATAAGCATTTATACCCTACTTCTCAATAGTGGCGAGGATACCATGTGTTTGTGCTGCCAATTGCCTAAACTTTCTTACTCGTATTCTTTAGTTAAGAACATAAAATACTAGAATTTCTTAACATTATCTAAAATGATTTAAATTATGGTCATATTCTTCTTTAAGCTGATTTTAAGTATAATAAAAAAATATATATTTTTTTATTTTTCACACAAAATATATTATTAAGCCCTTTAGGTATAACAGCACATAGATTTTTTTTCAACTTAATTTTTTTATGAACAAAAATTTATAATATTTATGTGACACTTAAATTTATTTGACATTAAATAGTGAAGGGAACCAAATGGTCGGTGTAAAACATTTAATATTTTTCAATTTATCTTTTACCTTTCAAAAGTTATTTTTTCTTCTTTATTTCTTTTTGGCCAGATGATGGTGTTTGCAAAAATTTACCAAAAAAAAGTTGTTATTTCAACAACAAAACAAATACGAACAAAATTTATGGGTAACACGTTTACAATTCAATTTTAATGGTGTCTATAGAGATTTGTTAATGTGTATAAGAGTATGAGTAGTTCTGTCAGTTTGTTGTTAGACAAAAAATTTTCATAAGAATTTACTTACCGTGGCAACAAAACATCTTCATTATGGCTGTATGTTATGTGAATGTTAAATATTTATAAAAATCTATTTGTGGCAAAAAAATTTGGAAAAAAAAGTTACAAACTTGAAAGTTGTTCTAATGATCGGAGCGTTATGATAATACGTAATATATTTGTTTTTATCTATGAAATTCATTCACATCAGCAACATGTATTTTATATTTAACTATAGGCTTACTAGTTTATTGTTTTGCGTAGTTTATGTAAAGAAATCTCATAAATAAATGTCTATTAGTTGTTTTATAGTCTTCTGAGAATTTTTTTATGTATAAAATTACTTTCGCATATATTCACCTGAGTAAATGAATATTTATCTAGACGCTATGAAATCATCTACAATATCATGCATACTGTTATATAAGCAAGTTAAGCGTTAGGAATGTACATATGTAAATTTTAACTTTTGTAAATTTCTTAAAATGCCATTTTCTTCTGAGGTTTTATTTAAATATTTTTTTTTTGTTAAAGAGGAATTTCAATTATACAAAATGTCAAAGTAACAAAATAATGATAAAAATCTTTGTATATTTTCTTTATAATGAATAAAAATTGTCGATTGAAACGAGTTGTAAAGAAACTTGGTTTATTGTCTATAAATTTTGTCAAACTTAGGGAAATGTTTTTTTTAAGTTTTTAAGTATTTTTAGGCAAAAGCATAATTACCTTATATATATAAAGTTTTGGCAAAATGTTAAAGCTATGTATTAAGTAAAAAATAGATGATGAACCTTGACAGCGGTCAGCTTCGGTTAGTTACCATTACCATTAATGTGCTAAAAAGTTTATCAAGCTACTTTTCGCTACTTATTCATTAGCATATTAATTCATTATTTTAACACGACAATTTCATTGCAAGCAAGTACTTACCACACAGACTTACAAATCACTACTGAAAATTGTTGTTTTGATAGAAATATTTCACACAGAATACCGGCTGCTAAGGCTTCGCGCCTTAAAAAAAAAATAAAAAAATAAAAAAATATGCAAACAAAACGGCAAAACTCAAAATAAAGTAATTACGTGTTTAATTATATGTAAGTCAGAGTACTTAAAAGTAATGCATACGGAAAGTAGAAGTCATTGAAAAGTAAGTGCTTATATAAATACGAGACATTACCGAGTTTTTGCTGAGTCACTGTGAAAACATACAGCTCTCTTGAATAAAGTATTATAATTTTTCTACATCTATGCAGATCATGCAATTCTTCAAGTTTTCTGGGTTATCCGGAACTGAGTTTTTTACTTTATATCAAGAGCCAAAAATCATTGTTTGACCCTCTTTTTTTAGAAATATGTCAATATCTAATAATTTAGAAGAAAATTAAATTATTAAAATAAACAAATTGAAAACAATGTTAAAGCACTCAATAAATAAATTGCAAAATTTATATTTTATTAGCCAGAAAATGTGAAAATAATAAAACTGAATCACTTTAAGACAACGCCTTGACAGATATAGTTTATGGACATTACCCACCCTAATCAAATTTTTTCAGAAGTTAATTTATAAATCATATTTTTTTATTACTATTTATTGTTTAACAAGACAATAGCATATAAATTTATTTACATGCTTAATTTAAATATGTTAATTAATTTTTTATAATTAATAATGTGAATTTTATCAAAATCAGTGTTACAAATTTCATTGATAAATAAAACTACATATACATAGATAAATTTTATTTGGACATTTATTGTTTTATTATTATAGTGTGTGCATTCAAAATTTAACCTTGAAGCCATACAAAAGAAATCTCATAATTTATTTTGAATATTTAATTTGTTTTTGAAAAGAAGAAAAAAATCATGCTTAAATTGGGTCAAATTAGCATTTATTTATTACTGCTGTTGTTTGGACAAAATTAAAAAAAATATATAAAATTATTTAAATGTGAATTTTTGTACTAAATGAAAAACAAATAAAATTTTAAGTATATTAAGTTAAAATGTTAAGCCTTCGATAATATCGAATATAATGCTCACTAGAGGTTCAGATTAAATATTTTTAATAATTCTATATTAAAATAGATGGGACAAATTTTACGAAATGCATTAATAAACTATATATATGTTTAATACTCTCTAAACAATATTTTCAATGCTTGATTATTTTTTCTTGTTTCGAACAATAAATTAAAATAATTTTATTCATTTTCTCTTTTTGATTTTTTTTTATAAATTTTCTACTCAGTTAGTTAGTTTGAGAGGAGGAGAGAAATATGTACCTACCTATATAAATCAAATCCGAAGAAAGGTGTCGTGCGCTCCTTAATTAATTCCTCACATGGGATTTGAATCCACCACCTTCGGGACTAAAACACTACATATTAACCCGTCTGAGGCCATTTATAGAAAACTCATTAATTTTTTTTAGGAAATTAAAATATTTAGAGATATTTTAAATAATTTTACTGTTTTTCTATAAATTTTAGATCAGTTTTCTCTTTATGAAAAATTTTCGATAAAATTACCGTTTAGTGTGTTTTTGTTCGATTTTCTTTTTCTGGCGATTATTTTATATTCGAATATACTGAACTCCAAGAAATAAAACTGTGACGTTTAATTTTTTATTTTGTTGTTGATACTAAAACTAAATATTTTAAAATTTCGTATGGTACAAGAAAAAAATATTTCAAATAAATTAATAATTTTTATAAAATGTTTATAAATAAATTATGTTGCAAAATATTGTAAGAATTCTTTTAAAATATAAATGTTAATGTAATAATTTGATTTCAACATTTTTTAAGGTACTTTTTGAGAGCATTACAGTTCTTGGTGTTCAGTGGTCGAAAATATCAATATGTTACAAACTATCTGAAAAATTGTTAATACTTAATTTTGAATTGGATTCAAAAACAGAAATGTGTGAAATTGAATTGGCACATAAATTACTTGTTTTTCCCAAATCAAAGAAGCATCTATTCCAAATGATTGCAACATCCCAAAACAAATCAAAACAAATGTGAAAGATTAAAAGACGTCACATCTTTTACACATAACATCAATCCAAACATGTAGTTTTAACTGATTTGAGATGCTCATTTATTTGGGTGTGTGTGTTGAACGTTTTGAAAGCAACCATAAAAGAGAGATAAATTGTCTTAAATTAATGTTGAGTGACAGCAAGAATGGTCGGTTTTCAAAAATTTTATTATTTTTTTTTTTTTTGTTTTAAGACTTCCAACAAATCCATTGGAAGACCAGTTTGTTTTAATGTCGTTTTCTTTACATTTAGTATCTCTTTTATAACTTTGTAGTCCATCATAATTGTCATAGGTCAGTTTTGTTAGTTTTATGCTGTGTTTCGTTGACGTTGTTACTAGAACTATATTTGTCATTGTTGTTTGAGCAAAGTAATTTTGTTCATGCAATTGCGTAGATTTTTGTTTCGCCTAGAAATTTTATGTTTTTGAAAATTAACAATAAATGTTTAAAGCATGTTAAGTTTTGATAAGAAAACAACTAATCAAGAACATATATAAACCGTTTTTTTCTATTTAAAGATTTGAAGACGTTGATTTGACGTTACTAAAGGCAAGTATTTATCATGCTTGCTTACAAATAAGGTGTTAAATAAGTTATTACTATGTTAACTTACAAATGGACAGTTGAGTAAGTTGTTTCATGCAGAAAACAACGAGGTAGTGTTTAAATAAAATAAGTATTTACTACTTTCAAGCAATTTAGATGTCATTAAAAGGAAGTTGTTGAATAAGTACAAGACAATACCAAGTTTTTTCTGATAATTAATGTTTGAACTATTCGGATGATGTAGAGGTTTCCTTCAATGATGTTAAAAAATTAGCATTTTAACTTATATTTGTAGTTTGGTATTCATGTTGATTTCAATTATTAACAAATTATGAAATAGTCATAATATTAATATTTTTGCAATATCTGCCTCTGTTCAAATTGTACACATGTCATGTATCATACAGCTCTACTTCATATTAATCCGTCATAATATGATATGCGTTCATTCACATTTTAGCTTAAAAATGCGGCGTTTTTTTCTTTCTTTCTTTTATTGGTGCAAATAATTTGAAATAAAAAAATCAAATCAAATTACCTCTTCGTGAGAAAAAATAGTTTTACTTCTTTCTTTATGTTTTTTTTTTATTTTTGTAATGACCTTGGTTATATTTCTTGCATGATGAATTTATTTTTTTTTTACTCTCGTTTATAAAGTTTTTATAAATCAGGTTTTTTCTTGTTTTTTTTTTATTTATATAAAATATGCATAAAGATTATAGTAAGTGGGTACTCTATAGAAGGTGATGATGAATTAAGACTTGGGACTATATATGTAGGTATATTATATAAAATATATATTAATCACTAAAAGTGTTTGACCGAGATCAATTAACACAGTAGTAGCTCTAATTTAACATTATAATATCCAAATCTACCTACGTAAATGAAGAAAATAGTTTTTGAGTAGAATTCTTGTTTGACCAATATAGGTTATTTATATACCCTTCACCCTCGTAAAAGGGGTATATATAAGTTTTTTATTCCGTTTGTAATTTTTCACAATATAATTCTCTAAAAAGTATATGTTTTCAGGATCCTCATAGTAGCAGCATCAAGTTTCTATTGAAATCAATTTTCGTAAGACCCCAGATATCTTTGGAATATAAATTTTAAAAGATCCACGACCCCTTTTTTAGTAAACTTAAATTGGTTAGAGAGCCAATTTATTACCCAAATATAACCATGAATGTCAAAGTTTTATATCTAATTACAAAAACAACTTATTTTGTGGACTATTAATACCAAAAACTGTTATTACAATTTTTTCTTAAATAAATAACTAAAACATAAGTTTTTGAAATAATTAATTTTTGATTTTCAAACGGGATTTTTATTATTTTTAATAACAATGTAATGTATATGAATAACCTGTATTTTTTTTTTCCTCCAACACAATTTCTTAGAGAGGTCAAGATTAAATAAAATTTTAGAAATAATTACACCTGCTGTGTTTTTAACACAATAATTACTGCGATGCATTTACTTTTGCGCTAAAATTATAATCTTACATTTAATTTGAGATGAATTATGAATATTTTACCTTTATTTGTTTTGCTTTTGATGCCAATACTGTTTTAGATTAAAAAATATCTTTTGTTTTCGGTTTTGTTCGCATTTTCGTATGCGCTCATACTAACTAAGTAATCGCAATAGTAGAAACACGCTTAAAGCATTTTCTGGCCATTGCTCTTTCTCAACGCCTTTCGATAAGCTACTGAACCATTTGTATTGTAATTAAAACGTTCCCAGCAATTGTACTCTTCATACATCCAAGCACAAACATTCATAGTTTTTCTTCTCTCATCCGGCACACGACATACTGCAACATTTGACATATTCACATTACGAGGTGGACCAAATGCTTTTAGCCAATTTTTAATAATCCATTCGTTGTTATTATCGTAAAGTTGAGCACGATTGGCAAAACAATTGAAGAGGCAGGGTATGCGTTCACCTTTAGGAAAGTGATAGTATTCCAAGAGTTGTGACATACTAGTTGCTTTCTCGTTGATGCACTCCAGTAGATGGGAGTAGGTGACAATGACATTAAGTTCGGCCTGCAATTTGAATTGTTATTTGCATTTTTTTAATATTTACAAAAAGAAGTGTAGACTCACATCCTTTAAACATTTCAGACCCTTAAAAGCATAAGTACATACATTCTTAAATGGGCGACTAAACTCATAACGACAATAGTTGTATAGATTTTCACCCAAATCATCAACAATTTTTTGTTTATTCCAACGATGATGATCGATATCAAACCAACCCTTCTCAGCTACCACACATCGCGCAAAACAAGGTATTTCTTCATATGTCCAGTTGGCATAATTTTTAAATTTTTCTAGCAATTCATTGGTGCTAATTTCTGGATTATGATTGTTGTCTTGCAAACATTGTCGCAATATATCACTATTTTTGTCATTTTCTAAATTGCACAATGACTAAAATTATATACAATTTTTTATTTGTGTATAGGTATGAAACAAATATAAATAAATGGAAATTTTTTTTCTTCTATTCTTTTCGAATTCTCGAAATATTTAATAATTTCTTCAAAACTCACTTGTTTTATTAAGAATATATAAATGACGAAAAATATATAAAATTTCATGATGAAAATAAATCTATATTTGATTGTTCTCCTTGGAAGTGCTTTATATGAACTGTATATAATATTTAATGTCTGTGCAGCATATGCTTCTTCTAAGAACTCACTACATTCAACAAAAACATCGTATCTCTGTGTTATCAGTGAGAAGCGACTCATTCTTTTTCTATGTACAATATTTTTAATTAAAATCAAAAGGTTATCAATTTTTAATTAAGAATTACTATAATATTATAAAAGAAAAATAAACAATAAATGAGAAATAAAAATAAATAAAATCCATTGTAAGTCACTGACTGCAAAAAAAAAATATATACTAGGTCATTGATTTCATATAACAATTTGCTTAAAAATAAATAAATTTTACATTTTAATATTCTAAATAAATTGTATTCATTTTTAAGACTTGTGTGAACATACATGTGAATATAAAAAAAAGGATTTTAGGTGGCTTTCTATTTCGAAAATTAAAAAAATATATATCTATTTAAACTAAAAATATTCTAAAGCCTTTTACCTTAACCTCCGGTTTTTGTTTAACTAGTCGATATTTTTCCGGTTAAAATAGCTTTTGTATGAAATTGATCGTTACAATAAAAAATGACTAATCATCAAGCTTTGGAGTTAATAAAGTAATTCGTTACAATTACTTACAATTAAAATTACATAATTTTGTTATTAAACTTTTGCCAATAAGAATTACTTGTTATTAAATTGTAATAAAAAACACAATTTTAAGTAATTGTAATATTCAAAGCTTCAATTATAATTTCAGATAAAGACCCCTTCTGGATATTTAAGGTATATTATGATTAATCTATTTCAAATTCAAAAGTGACCCACTTCTATTTTTTAAAGAATTCTTTTAAACCATAACTCTTTACCGAATATTACCTTATTGTCAATATTGTCAATCGATCTGCATGACATATTTTTAGATATTTAAATTAAAAATAGAAAATTTTCAATTTTCAAACTACTCGTATTCTTAAGCCAGTTATGAACGTTGAATCATATTATGTAGGGAATCTTACTTATATGGAGGATATGTCCAAATATCAGTCTACTTTTTGACAATTTTTAATACAAGTTTAAACAAAAATCTTAAAATTAAAAAAAGGATTAAAGCAATTTTTTCACTTTATTCATTTCACAACGATTACTCTTATATTTTATTTAAAATTAAACAACACTAAATTAGAATTTCTTTTCGACATTATTTTGATTTCTAGACATTAAAAAGCAAATAAATTCTCTATACATCCAGGCACATGAGTTACGTGTACGTCTTTGACCCATAGCTAAACAACCGGAAATATTGGCATTCTCATCTGGGAAACCTAATTTATCAAGCATACTCTGAGTATTCCATTTGCGTAAACGATGATTGAACAATTGTAATTTTTCCACAAAACAACGAGTGTAACAAGGTATGGGTTCCTTAACGGGATAATCGCTATATTCCCCAAATCTTTGCCATTCATATTGATCGAATTTGTGCAAGCAGTCTTTCATGGCCAATTTGGCATCGGCATTTAAGCCCTGCATGCTTTCAATTATTACAAACGGATCATTTTCGAGCTGAAAATTTAACATATTTAAAAATGTTTGAATTCTATTTGATTTCAGAATACTTACATTAACCATGCAATGGAAACCACTGTAGGCTACCTCACATTGATCATTGCCCTCTACTAGTTTTGGTTTACAGGCCTCGTAAATAACTTTACCAAATTGTTTGATAACATTTGGACCATTGAAGCCCTTGGTTTCGTTATAGAAATCAAACATTTTACTAAGATAACAGTGAGTAAAACAGGGAATTTCCTCATACGTATCAGACCACTCTTTAAAACGCTGTAAACGTTCGGCATTCTCCAATGTGGGACCACCAAAACGATCTAAGCATTCTGCTATAGCACGCCCCTCTTTAGCATCAAGATCTGCTGAAGCCAAAGACTATAAATAAACACTTGTGAATTTAAGATGGATACTATTGTTACACATGTTTCTCAAAATTTCCCACCGTTATTGTTATTAAACATAAATTTAAAAGTAATAAATTAAATGTTTTCATTTTGATCCGGTTTATTTTAAAATAATTTCTAATGTTGTCATTAAGAAATATAATTATAAACTGACATAATTATGCTAAAGTAGGAACTATTTTTTGGTATTTTAAAAAAATATTATTAGCAAAACATATCAGCGAAAAACACTACTATTAGGTACCCTTTTCTAATTCACAAAATTTACCAGCTGATAACGGACACTTAGACTCTTTAGTGCTAAGGCTTATCAAAGCAGCATTGACAATTGTCAAGTTCACTTCAAGTTTAGTACGTACTCGAAGAGATAAGATTTTTAAAAATTCCTATTATATATAATTAAATATGTATATTGTTTGAAACATGTGTATTCTCTTTTGCGGTGGATGTGAAAAAAACATAAACAGAAGACATAAAATACCTTAGACTACAACCTAAATAAAACTATCTTTAAAAATGACCTATTTACCTTATTTAGTTCTACATTTTAACACAATATCAATTATGGTTATATATAAAAAATGAAAAAAATTATTGATTTCCCGCAGAAGAATTAATGCTTCTAGGAAAAAACTTATTTACCTGAAGTTTAACTTTAAGTTATAATATGTCTGTTCCAGTACTAGTCAGTTTTTTCAGTTTTTAGCCAGATACAGTCAAAAAGAAGCAATCAGAGAAACAACAAAATTTAAATTTTAGTACGGGAACGACTTATTGTAAAAACTTGCAAATCAAACGAGTACGGGAACAGACATAATTATAAGTAAACTGATGAATGACAATAATTTATTTTTTAAATTATAAATTTTAAACATTTAACAATATTTCTTTTATTTAAAATAAAATTTTAATAATGTTCTTATAATTTTTACAACAAAATTAATATTGATCACAATTTTTATATACAAAAATTTATTTTCTAATCACGCAATACTTTAGTTTTCACCAAAGACTTTACGAACTGCAGGGCGATTAATCTTAATCCAGCAAGAGAACACACGATGAGCGAAAGTGCATACATCAGATTCAGATTCATTGTGATCGATACACTTTTCCAAACCATGACGTACATTAGCCAAATAATTAGGATGTTCATGGGTAAATTGATAAACAATACTCTTTTCATCGAAGCCTTTCCTTTCTTTGAATAATTCCATTTTTTCAACCCAACATTTAACATAACACTTGGTACGTTTATGATCGGGAAATTCATAATTCAAGAACTTTTCATAGATCTCATCGGGTACATAATTGTCCTCGCGACACTCTTCGTGAGCTCTTAAGGCATCATCTCTATTGCGTAATTCAAATTTGGCCGAGACCTATAAACAGAAAATGAATTTAAATTTTGTTTTATTAATTTAAAATCAATATAAACTTACTAAAGCCAATGAAATTAAAAGTATAATCAATTGCAATTTCATTTCGTTTATTTTTTTTATCACGGGACCAATTTGCTATTAAGACCGTTGTAGTTTTCTCGAAGGTTTATTCAAGACTGTTTCGTAGTGATGCTAAAATATTACGATATAAAAGATATTTCTTGTTTTTCTTAAAGTCATTAAACTGGTTTTTTGTATTTGTGGTGTCCCATGCAAATATAGTCGTAAATAAAACCAAGTTGATGGTATTAACTGGTTAAGAAAAAAACTTGCATAATATTTTATTTCATATCAAATTAAACAAATATGTTTGTTTTTGTTTTCGTTTTTTTTTTACTTTTTTATAAACGGTAGCATTATACGAGGATTGTATAATAGTTTTAAGAATTTGAAATATTAATTACTTATCCTGAATATTAAACAATAATAAAACAAACAAAAATGTGATATTTAAGAAATAGCTGTACAATTTATGATTACACTGATTTGAAAATCCTTAAATGACCATAATATCCAACTTTGACGTAAATCTAACTCCAACAGTTCTTGTATCTCTATGTAGATACATACACATACCAACTATTCATTATGATACCAAATATATTCTTATTAGATTCCGGTAATTTCAGTTTTTTAAAACATCTCTCGTATACCAGGTGTTTGGATATACATAAGTTCACTTAACGCCACATTATTATTTTAAACATGTGATTCTTAATTGATTTAAGTTATTTAATTTTAAATGTCAGTAGATCAACATGCTGCAAGAAATCATAATATTAGAAACTACCAGACGGTTAATAAGAATAATTGACTTAAAAAGTTTTTGCATAAAAACTTAATGTATTGTGTAAGGATAAGATACCCTACAATAGTAAAAATAATTAAGGGTGAATTGTTATATTGTAGTAAAGTGTTACCTCAGGATCATATTTTAAAAGTGAATTTTGTTTGTAAAATATCGATATAATATATATAATTGGCATTGGATTATAGCGTATATTTTAACCAAAATATTATGGGCGACAGTTTCAATAGAAAAAATTGCTCAATATATATCAAATTTGACTTAAGTGTGCGATTCTGGCAAATTCTGGATGCATAAGAGCAAAATATTTTTTTCGCTTTTTAATCAATAGTAACCCAGCAAAAAAGTGTGGAAAAAGATGTAGTATTTCATCAGAACCAGTAATCCGAAGTGTTTTATTTCGGGTGAAAACCCCATGAATTTTACATTTGCGTGTCATTGGATGGATGTTGTTCATTTTTGGCAACTCTAAAGTACATCTAATCTTAGTTTTAGAAACAGTAAAAATCCGATATTTGGATGTCGAAAATAAAATACATTCTCTTAAAGACACTCTTATTAGAAATTTCACTGGTTTTTCACCAAACATTGATGTACTTCAAATATGTTATTTGTAATGAATTTTCTACATTTAATTTATTACTTTTGTCGGGGTTTTCATATGTAAGGATATATTAGGTTTAAAAAAGTGAATAATATGTAATCGCATTTTTAGATGTGGTTTGTAAAGTATGACATCAATTACTTTTGCTGGGAAATATAAAATAGTGTTAAAAAATTTTAGTTTTTGTAATTCGCCTTGAACTTATGATGTTAATAGTGTTAATAATCTCCATATAAAAAGCTTTTTACTATCATCTCTTCAGAATTTATTTAATATATGTATAAGTTGTACAAAGACAAGTTTTAGGACCGATCTTATTGCAAAATTTTGTCTAAACTTTTATATGTATTTGTCCTTGGTGCAACTTTCATACTGGAAAATAATGGTTTCAAAAGTTGAGTAAAATTTATATTATATATAATTATCAAATATTCATCTGTACATACAAATGTAACTTTATGCTTTTGATCACTTATTAAACAACATAATTGCGTTTTAATAAAGTATTTAGTTTGTAATTTTCTGGTAAACTTTATAATTAAATGATGCATGTTTGGAATTTTTCGCAAGTAAAATTTTTCTACGCGTATCTCAATGTTTAAAAGATGCTCATAAATCTTTATTTAATCAAAATATTTAAACAAACAAATTTATTTTCAGCAAAAGCTTAAAAAAAACGAAATTATAAAATAATACAAAGGCAGCAAAAACGAACGAAATGTTCGGTACCTACAAGAGATTAGTTAAAATATATTTGTATATAAATTAAATTTAACAAAATTGGAAATTTTATGTAAATTTGATCATTTAATTAGGGTCAAATAGTGAATGTGATTTTTTAAATATTAATTAAAAATAGTCATTACCGAAATGTACACACATTTATCCAGAATTAAGTAGTGTATGTCTACTTTAAGTAGTATTTTTTGCTGGAGGGTGTGCACAAAATAACAACGAAACATCAAAAGAAGGGCACAAAGAAACAAAAAACCAATGACGAGATGATGCATTAAAAATTCTCTAGGCAAATACTGTGAATTTAAAGCAAAATTAATTCAAGTGGAAAATGAAAGTAAATTTTGTTCAAAATAAGTTAACATGCAACACTTTAGATGAAATAAACTAAAATCAAAACAAATTTCATTAACATAATAGAAGAGAAAAACATGAAAACAAATTCGGATAAATGAATAATAAAGTTAATGTACATTAAAAATTATAACCACTTATTGAATTGTTTAAGATACATAACAGAGAAAACAGACATAAACTGTTCAATACACCTATCTCATCATGAAATAAAGCCAATAAACTAAATTATTTTTTTTAAATTGTTTAAATAATAAAATGTAATAAATTTAAAAAATTAGCTTGTAGAGTAAAGTGTCCCAAATAATAGACTTTTAAGAATTTCTGAGTCGATCTAGCTATGCCTGGTCTTAGGTCTTAATTTTCCAGATAATTTGATCACTTCTTTTTATTCAAGGACGAAACCCATTAAAAATTGTAAAACTAAGCCTATCCCAACATAATCGTAGTCCCTGAATATGACTTTTGTGCTGATAAATATATTAAATGTTCCTGTATCGCTACAAAAATCGATAAGACTTAGTTTTATATAAGTCTTTAAAATTTTCTTAATCTGACTTCATTTGATCATATCACCCATAGAAAGTCCCCTTTAAAAAAATACTTAATGGTAAAAACTTATAAACACTAACATCTTGATGATATTCTAAATAAATAACTTTACATTAATCCCTTTACCAACATTTATAAAGTTGAAGGATTAAATCTCTGTCCCCATTTAATCCCTAGAAAAAAAGTTTCAACAAATTGTTAAAATATTTCTGAATTATGGTAAAAATGAAATTAAATATTAGAAAATAATGAAAATTTTTTACATATTGCCGATTTTTTGGAATGAGTCCAGTTAATTACATGTAATCCTGACCACAGTCTCAAAAATTACCAAAATTTGTACTGATTAGACAACGAAATTTTAAACTTTTTGGTACACAGAATGATTTCATTATTATTTTTACTTTTTATCGTAATAAACGTTAATTTATTTGTCATTTGGTTCGGGAAATGTTTCCCGTAATAAGCATAAAATTAAATATATTAGAAAAAAGTTAGCACCAAAAAGCATTTAAGCATTTCGATTTCAATGTTGCACAAAAATTCGTCATTTAAAAATCCTTGTCAAAATAAAGACCTTGTAACAGCTTTATGACTCATCACTCAACTGAAAAAATTGGTTGTGTTAAAATTGCTTACTTTTTAACAACAATAAGATGACCGAAAAAATTAAATATCCAAATAAATTTCGTTAAGGTTTTAAAATCACAACAATCTCTTAACTTCCGTTTTTAGCATGCAGATTTTTTTCTTCTTTATTTTTGGCCATTTACATTCATTTAATGTTATCGACGAAATAACAGAATAATTTGACTCTCTTTAAATTGTAAAAATAAAGAAAAAAACACACAACCATAAAACCAACAAAAATATATGGTACAAAACATTTTTAAAATCGTCACACATATATGTATATGTACATATAAGAGGGGCAACATAGCAAAAAATGTGTTTTGTAAAGAAGGAATTTAAATTTAAACAAACAGTGATAACACCTTTTTAAAACCGGAAGTTGTTATTATTATCTAACAATTCCCAAAAATAGTGACATTTTAATAAAATAAAATTTTCACAATTTAAGAAGTATGTAGTTAATAACACTGAAGTTTCCCTTCTATATTTTCTTGCTGGGTTAATAATGTTTATATGTATATGTATACGTGCATATATGTTAAAAATCATTTGCCATGTGATAGGGTTTTTATACTCACGTGTGTCGAATTGGTAAACAAATTAAATAAATTATTCAATTGAATTTATTTATTACCAACCACTCAGTCGCATCAGACTTTTGCATTTGTGTAATTATCGTGCAAATACAGCCGTTATTCATTTGATTGTATGTGTGTGCAGATGTTCAAGTCTTAAAACTATAATATAAACAAATTCACGAACCAAATTAGACATATCCTTAAAAATCTAACAAAAGTTTGAAAAAAAAATTAATTTTTTCGTAAACTTAAAATTGTTTTGCTTTTAATATATGTATAAATGTATTTTAAAGAGATGTAGCATTTAAAAAAAATCTAACATTTGTTTTGTTGCACCTTAATATTACATACTACTGGATGTACTAAGTAACGGCAGAAGTTATTACCACGCTACCCAGCAAACATTTTTCAAAAATGTATACTGTTCTGAATTAGTTGGAAAGTTTGCAATTACAAAAATAATTATTTAAATATTAATTCTAGACGTAATTGTCTACATATCCCGAAAATGTTTATATAATCGCTTTAGCGGTTTAAGTGTTACTACTTTATGAAATGATATTGCTTTTGATTCCAGATATAATAAGTCCTAAAACTGATGGGTATTATTAGAGTTATACATAAAATATAATGCGGCTTAGATACTAGACTTTAAAAGACTTTCGCCTTTTTCTCAGCACAAAAACTATATGCAACTATAAAATTGCTTAAAAATTTTGATACACTATAATATATACATATCATTTGCTTACCGGGTAATCAAGTAAATGGAAGTATTATATTATATGGCTAATACATTTTACTGATTGAAACTATAAACCACTACCACATTGTGTTTGTTTGTGAAATATACTATCTATATACACCCAGCATAAACATCGCAATAACTTGTACTTACTCAATAATGCATTTTCAATGGATACTACATACCGTCTATATTACTCAGTATGTCAGTCTCCAAACTATGTTTTGAAAACAAAAATCAAAAGTAGACGCAATGGACTCCTTCCCGTGTTGAAATGTTTTTTTGCAACTAAATTTTAGCACTTAAACAACTTACAATGGAAGTTTTTGCTGGACATTTGTGTGTGTTAATATTGAACCATAAAAATCGCGTGCAATACTTATTTGATTTTCTCAACGTGAAAATAAAAACTTTTTTACCAAAAAAAATTAAATAAATAAAAAACCTGAAAAACAAGACTAAAAATAAATAAAATAAATTTGAAATTATTGAATTTCGTCCTTAACATTACAAATACTACAGTGAGTTACATATATTTAAGGATAAACGAATTCGAAAAATTTATAAATAAAACATTACTTAACTAGGACATTAAATTACAAAATATTTAAAAATATAAAAAAATATTCGATTTATGTACAATTAAAACTCACACAAACTGTTAACACCCTTCAGGTGTATATCGTTTTTAAAGGATTTTTGCACATTCTCTTGCAATTTGTGCATGTGAAACGTGATATTGTTGATGGCTAAAAATCATTATTAAATTGTGGGTTTTTTTAAGGATTTCAAGGGGTAATATGTGTGGAACTGTTGAAATTATTGTATATTATGGTGTTTAAGTAATAAAGTTGAGGTAATGATGGTTTATTATGATCTATTCGTGTTCATTTCATTTATTTTTTTTTCTTTTATTTTTTTATATTTTTTATTATTTATTTTGCAACAATTTTCTGCTTTATTTAAGAATTTAACAATAACTAAAGATGGATTAAAAGTTTAGGAAATATTTTATTCGAAAATCTATGTATAAAAAATTAAAAGGGAAATTAGGAAAATTTAATTTGACAAACACCTCTAAAATCTTAGGATATAGTTAAAAAACACTTATATTTCTTTAACTCAGTTAAATCTCAACCGATTTTATGAAGAAAACAACTGAGTGACGTATATGATGTTTAAATAACCTAGAGAAATATAAAATCATTTTATTAACAATATTTCTAATTTTAATTTTGCCCCATTTTCCCCCCATTTTCATTTGATCTACTCCGCCAATTAACATTAAATTTAAATCTGTACAAAAATTTATTTTACAAACTTATTTGGTCAGATTATTTATACCTAATCCAATTTTCTAACAAAAAATGCCTTAAAAATAAAGAGTTTTTTATAATTAAAAAACTTAACTTTTTTATATACATGTGTATATAAAAGTCCTTTGAAAAGGAGGTGGATTTTTTATTTTATAAACATGACAGAGTATTTACAACTTTTTTACTGCTAATTAAAAGCAACTTTATCAGTTTAATCTTGCATAATAATTTTATATAAATATATATTAGCTTTTATTTTTTACATTATTACACTGAAAGTTATCTATACCTTTACCTGCATTTCTTTTATACATTTTGTACACCGTATGGAATATTTTGCACAAAGATATCACTAAGTTTTTTTTGTATTTTGCACAATAAGCTATTTTTGATGAAGGATTACAGAAAATGGAATATATCTATTTTGAGATATCCTCAATTAAAGGACGTTTTTTTATATATAATTATATTTATATTAAAATTATAATATTTTACACAAAACTAGAATATTTTGGTCTAAATTGGAGACGATATTAAATCTTGAACTGAAATAAAATCTAAGCCGATATGAATTTAGACATTTTAGGAAACTTTAAAAGAATGTGTTTTGACATTCAAGTCATTTTTGAAGGGGGTTTGTATAGGGACTAGGGTCAAATGATGCCCTATTATTACAAAAACAGTAGTGTCATTGAAAGTTGTATAAAACTAAGTTTTGCCAATTTTTGTTGACATAACAAAACATTTAACGTAATTATAAAGCCAAAGGTCCTATTCGAGGGGTACTGTTGTATATGGGCTAGGTGAAATAAAGGACCGCTTTCAACTATTTTTTATAACGTTTGTGCTTAGACCAAGAGAAGTATGTGCCAAATTTCATCAAATTATCTTGCAAATTTCGACATGTAGCGTGCGCAAAAGTTTCACATGGATACACACCAAACACACAGACAGATAGACAGGCAAACAGACGGACATATGTATATTTTAAGGTGGGGTATGACCAATCTTTTTGGGCGTTACAAACATAAGCACAAATGCATATTACCCTCCCCACTATATAGTGCTGTAGGGTATAAATAATAACGATTTTGTGACATATTCACATTATCACAATAAAATATTCCTTCTATAGCTTAAAGTTACCAATTGCCACATAATCAATTTCGAATAAGACATGTCCGTCCGTCTGTGTTTATATAAAACTTTTGTGCTGAATTCGAAATATTTAAAATCATTTATATAGTATATAAAATACTAAAGAAACAAATCTAAGTTTTTCTTCCTAAAGTTAGTCATGGAATATTTTTCAAATGTACATAAATATATAATATTATAATATATAATACGTTTGTTTTTAATCAAAACAATGCTGAAGTGAAATACTTACATGTAAGTAAGATAATCCCAACAAGAGTTTAGTAAATATTTATGACATCTGTAAATATTTGAATTTAATCAGTCACAGAGTTAAATCATCTACAAAATTTTCATTTATGTTCTCGATTGTAAAACGGGGCTAACTTTTATTTTAAGGCATATCACATGTATAAAAATATAATGCTTGTAAATCGAAGTAAAATAAATGTATCGGTATATTTAAATAAAGTATAACAGAATCAATAAGGAGTGAATTGTTAAATATTAAATATTTTTTATTTCCAATATTTATCAAAAATAGTTCAAATAGTACATTAGCGTTATAATTTTTAGCATTAAAATATTCAATACCCTACCAACCTTAACAGAGTCCGTCTAACCGTCTATATATTTAATTTGAAAAAATAGTGAACATAATCTACAAAGTAAGAGGACTTTATCCACTTATTTTTATTACAGCAACTAAACATCAGAATACGACATCACATAGCTCTACCATAAAAAATGGCTGAAGTCTGATTTTAATAAAACCGTTTTTTAATAAATATCAATAGCTTATGAACAACGAAAAAATTATGAAAAGTTTGTATTCTGTGTCAGCATTTTTTTTTTTGTATTTAAAACAAAACAACAACTCCTGATTTGTAAGTACTTAAATAAGTGATTTCTTAGCGACCATGGTAACTACTTGACTTCAATGTCATCAAATTATTAATTATTTTTTTAAAAAGAACTTCAAAAGTGAAAAAGTTAATTTATTAATGAAAATTCATATATTATAAAAATAATTTTTTTTAAATAAAAATTGTATGTTAAAAAAAGAAAAAAAATAACCCTTTAAATGTCTGTTTAAGATTTAAATTTTCTTCGACTTTAGAGATTACATAAGTAGTACAAATAATAACAACGATCAAAAAATATTAAAAACAACAATGAAATCAACACATACAAACTTATAAGCATAAACATCCTTTTTATTATTTATTTAGCATAACATAAGGGGTGCAACAAATTCATAGACAGACACACGTTTACCTAAAACGTTACACGCACTTATATGTGTAAAATGTGTGTACTTATGAATCAATGTATGAATAAATACACATATAAATCACTATATGGTTGAATTTTTGCCACAAATACCAATACATTCAGAAAGAATTACATTGAAAATATTCAACGTAAGTATATATGTAATCGATTGCGTATATTTTTTGATTGATTGAAGCGTGAGATAGAATCAAAATTATACTACATTATGCAGGTCAATCTGTATGTGAATGTGTTTACCACGTTAAGCTAATTTTAACATTTCGTCAACTTATTTTAGTCAGTATACCTTTAAAGAACGCGACTGTATGTACAAACATACACATGTATGTGCGTTTCATAAAAGAAAATTTAATTGAATATCTGAAAACGTGTTGTGTATTTATTCTTGATTTTTGGTTACTCTACTATGCATGCATATATTGGATATATGGAGCATCCATAAAAGTGGTATTTTAGTCATCTGTTATGTAAATAAATGTATAAATGAAATATTTAGTGTAAGAATCAACTTATTATTTTGTGTTGTGTAGTGGGTGGGTGGCTTATAATATTGTAGTCACTGTCATAATCGTCGTCTTTATTAAACAGTTACACCAGGTGGAAAAACGCTGTAACATGTGTCAAATTTGAATTTGATTTTACTGATATAAAAAATATTAAAAGAAAAAAGAATCAAAAATAAATATTTAAAAACATTATTCCCTCGTTATATTTTAAGATTTTTCATAAACATAAAAAAACGAAAATATAAATTTAAATATGATTTTATATAAAAAAATTTTCGAATTTGATTTATGTGACTCCGTTGGAACGTACATATCTATCGGGTAAATTTAGGGATAAATTCACATAAACCATTTTGATGCTATAAAACATATTATGCTATGATATCTTATTTTAAGTTCTGATGGGAACATTCGATTTATCTAGAAAATCGATGGATAGGTGTACGTATACCATTTTTAATGTAATAAAATGCGTTATGCCTGCGTTATCTTGTTTTCATGTCACAAAAACAACCACAATATGTGAGACATAAAATCGTAATTTTCCTAAGACAACAATCTAAAATATTGAAGCGAAAGTTTATTAATGCTAATCGAATTATATGTAAATTTTGTGATTAAAATTCTTGCTCCAGTATTCATAAACGATTGATAAAATTATTGATAATTCATTTTGTATAGACAAATGTACATAAAGGTACAAATACCGTTTGTATCTTTATGAATAAATGTTTGTATTCAATATTAAATACAATGGTATATGGTAAAAAATATTTAATATTATTTACATAATTTTTCTTAAGTATATCCGTATCGATTAAGCACGTTTAAATCCGAAACTGAACAAAAAAATAAGATAAAAGTGTATTTTATATACGCCCTGGCACTTGCAACTGTAAGGATTATATTCTAATTATAAAAAATATAAATGAAATAGAGAGATTTTTCAGTTCCATTTGGTTGCTGTTTATTGGGCTTGTTCTTATGTTTGAAAAGACAATAGCATAGGTCCCACACCTTTAAATATAATAATTCATATAACTTTTATAATTAAACTACATGTCGCAAATTTTGAAGATAATTCATGAAATTTTGTACATGATCTTCTATTATACCAAAGACTAACCCCCATATTCTTAATACTTAAGCCTGATTTAAGTTATTAACATCAGAAGTGAGCTCATTACTTCTCGTATCTCGACAAAATCACCACATATAAGTTTTATACTAAACATTCTGAGCCTGATGAATTTCGTAATGATCGGGACTTATATGATCCAGTTCCAATACGAAGCCAATTTAGAAAATAACTTAAATCTCTAAAATTCGTTTAAAAAGTTAGGAAATTTGTGAGGATCTGTCAATAAATACCACATACACACATATGAAGTCTCTTTTAACTAGAAAGTTGTTTCTACTGTAGGTGCTGTAGAAACAATTTTACTTACTAGGTATATCGGTAAGAAAGTAGAAATAGCTACTTTTCCACACACAAGTATATTATAAAAAAGTATAATCTACACACAATATCAAAAATCAAGTATTTTATTAGTGTGTCATTTTCAAGCGGCCATACCTTGTGTAAAGTAAGCCAGAGTGTGTGTAAGTTAGTAAGCACTTTCGAATACGAAATAAGCAACACAATATCAATGTAGTAAGCTATTAATTTTCTATCCCCAGTATAGTGGTGTAGGGTATTTAAATAAAAAATGAATAATATTTGTATGACCACCCATCAAAAACTGATTTTGTTACTAAATTTGGACATATATTCTGGCCCTCATTCAATTATAAGACGATCTAACCATGTCCGTCTTTAGGTAGAGTATGTTTTTGTTGGAATATTATATTCGCCATAACCAAATATCTATTCTTGAAAGTTTTTTAAATTTCAATATACATCACTTTCAAAACAAATAGTTCATTTAAGGCGAAATAAACATAGTTCAATCAAAGCAAAAAAACTATAACAAAAAAAAACAAAATTTAAGAATATTAAATACTCTTCCAAACCGACCACTCAAACCTACCTCTTAATACCCTCCTCTCAAAATACAGCAACAATAAAAACAGAATTAAACCAAAAAATCGACGCCAGCTAAATGAAAAGAAACATAGAGAAATAGTAGGAAACTATAAAATTCACGAATGAATTTTAAACAACTTTTGGCCAAGAGTTTTTGGTTAAAAGCAAATCTTCTAGTATTTGTATTTTAGATTGTTCAAATGCTGACTTTTTTTGTGGTTCAACACTTTTTTGCTTCAATAAAACTTTATTCAATGTTTGTTTTTTTATTTATACCCCACTCTCAAATGCATCACATTGTATACAAATTGCATGACAACTAAGCAAAAACATATTTCTAAAAACAAAACAAAAAATTTATAGAACAAAAAAAGCAATTGGGAAGAAAAACTACTAGAACTGGATAAAAATGGCGATGACCATTATTTGTTTCAGTATTTTGTAGACTTAAATCAAAAACACAAAACAAAAGCACATCTTGCTATATTCAACTAAAATCTAAAAAAAATGAATTAACAAAAACTCAACTTGATTTTTGTTAGTACAAGGGCTATTTGGTTGCATATTAAAACATCAAAAGTTCTTACAATCGGGACAATATAAATAGGGTAGTACTGTTAAAAAGGCTTTTTAAATTTAAATTCATTATTAATAATGATGGAGCTCTTCAATATGTGCAATAACAACCTAAAAACAATTGAGTCATCGTTCTTATAACTATTTCTAAAGCTGTTATTGCAACTTGTACTTGTACATAGTACAATTATCTTTATCAAGGCTGCAAAGAATTAAAATTTGCTTTGACTGAGTGCATTTATAGAAGTATGTATATGTATGTCGGTCTACTAAATGTGTGTATTCTCTGTACTTGAACAATTGTTAAGGCCAGTATCTGATACTGAAGCGTAAATAAACATGGCGAAATGAACAGTTCAACGTCAGAAAAAGAAGACACAAATATCAAAATAATAATGAAAAAAAAAATGAAATTGTCAATACTGGCAAAATAAAGATGTGTTAAATGAAGAGAATGTCTGAAATATGCACGTGTACTTTAAAGAGATTAACATTTGGTGAAAATTTATCTGAAATATAACATTTTCTAATTATGTCTGTTCTGTATATCGATTCGGTTTCAAAACCGAGAACCTTCTAAAAATTTGGTGTTCTGTAAATCAAAATTTTATTTGAATGTAAAATTTAGAAAAATAAACATATTTTTAATGAAAAAAGTTTAAAATGTCCATAGAATTTATTATAAGTTATAATTGTATTAAAAACCCAAAAAATAAAACTGTAAATATGTCAAAATGACACATCAGAAACAGTTTAAACTTCAGAATGCAATATCTCCCGATTTTGGCCTAACTTTTCAAAACGAAGTATGTCACTAGATTCTACGACCGAAAAATAAGTTCACGTGTTTCGGCGTTTTTCTGTGTCTTTTTGAAAATTGAAATTTTACCTGCAATGTAATTATTTAATTCAATTTACTTTCGACTCGGTTTGAAAATGAGAAAAATTATGATTATTTATTCAAATTTGATGTAGTATTCCTCTAACGATATAATGTCCATAAAAATAATGAATAAGTTATTTTCTAAAGCAGAGATTTTATGGGGCTTGGGTTAGATATGGCTAGAGATGCAAACACCGACGTTTAAAAATATTGATGTTTGGATGATAAACATCGACATTAAAACTATTGATAATGTAAACTGTACTATGTTTTATATACATCGTTGTATCGTTTTTATGTGTATACACATAGCATTATGCGTTATCCTTGTTCAAATCTTTATTTTAATCTATAAAGTGTGCATCATGGCTATATAACGCTCGATTTGTTGTGATCAGTTTTAAGTCAAATCTTTTATATTAATTTGTTCTTAAATAATAAGAAAATTTCTAAATAAAATCCCAATTAAAAGTATGTATTATATACCCTAACAAGTTTGTTGTCATATGTATATTAGCCGCTAATTTTACAATTATTTCGAAATATAAATAATCATACAAAAAGTATGTAATTCTACAAAATTCTTATGATTTTCTTAAACAAACATACATGGGTATGTTTTGATTCTCAATTTTTAAAAGTTTAGTTAAAAATATGCCTATACATAAAATAAGCTTTCTCAAATCTGCTACTAAGGAGATGTTTTGTTTATAAATTGCTAATGAATATTAAAGTTAAACACGAACAAATGCATAATTTGCACTGATTTAATTTTAGTTAAAGCAAAAACTAAAATTAATTTAAACGTGTACAGTTTTTTAATAAAGTAAAACATATTTTTGCATCTGTACAATAATAAAATTTCGGTACTTTCGAAAAAACACAAAAAATTATATAAATGATTTCTTGTGTATTTTTAAAACGATTTTTTTAAACAAACAAATAGGAATTGAACTATTATTAGTAAAAATTTTGAGAAAACAAAACCTTTACAGAAAACGTAAGGTTTTGTTTATATTAGTTTATGAAACGTTCATTTGTGTATTGAAACTCCATGATCCAGGTATGCAATACTTTCTCCTTAGTAAACAAAACATTCCTAAATTACCTTCAAATATAATATTTACTATTTTATTTACGATTTAGTTTATACATTTCACATTTTATGCTGTAAGTATAAGACATAAATATACTTTTTTCTACAAGGCAACCATTAAACTAAATGGTCTCATCTAATTTATTACAAATTTAATTTTGGGTTTGGAATTAATATTCAAATCTTATAAACTATTACAGCAACATACGACACAGCAAAGATATGAATACAAAATTTATTTTAAAAGTTCACAAAAAAAATTCTTGGCAATTATATAAAAATCAAATTCTCATTGAAACTAAAGTACGACGAAAACACACCATAGAATTTATGTATGAATTTTGAATTGTCAACAACTGTTGTACACATTTGCCATTAAAACACCGTTAATTTCGAAAACCGAAAAAATTTTAACTCTTATAAAATCATCAGTGAGTGAGTTGTAGTCATCAAATAAATTTGAAAATAAACATTTTTGTTCTAATTTCTTTTACAGCACGTACGAATCGCTAAATGTGTAACCAATAATAAAATTAGAAACAAAAACTAATATTCATACACACACACACGCAGAACATTAATTCAAAATATTAATGAAATTGTAGTTATTCTAAAATAACAATAAGTACTTTGGATCGTTTTTTGTTTTTATTTTTGTTTTTTTTTTTTATTTTGTACTCACATGTGCAAGCTCATGTGGGAGTCTAGTGTGAATAATTTTGTATGCGTATGAATAGTTTTAAAGAAGATAAAATAGAAATTATTTTTGCTTTTTAAAATCAAAACTATTTAACAAACAATGTCACGTAATTACCACAAATAAAATAGAAGAGAAATAACAAATACTCACATATGAATAATAAAATCCATTGAAAAATAGAATAGTTTTTAAAATTCACATGCAGCAACAGCTTTACTATTGGCACCACTATCACCCATACAGCAACAGTAAAAACTATTACTACTAGTAATACCCAGTTAACTATTGATGTTCGTATTTGTACCTTCAACACAATTTGCTAACTAAAATACATATTGATCATAGTTGTTGATATCGGATCATATGCGTTTTAACAAAACTAACATTATTAAAAATATATCGAACATTAGAGGAAATATCCGTTGAAATTCCTTGGTAAATGGATGGCTCGAAATTGGGGGACAAAACGAAGAAAGCCGACCCAAGAATAAAAGTTTACTACCGTCTACCAAATAACTTGCTTCCAAGCGATAACCGAATAATAATTAAACATAGCTTAATATATTTACCAGAAGGCAATTAGATATAAAGTTAAAAGATAAAGTTAAATCTAAAACAGCATTGAATTATAGGAAAAGATTTACCGAATACTCTTCTAGAGGTAAGATTTACATAGTATGGGTAACAGACCACGCGGGAAAAGTCGGCAACGAAAAAGCAAATATAATGTTTTTAAATAGAAATGCGCTCAAGTTAGTTACCATACGAACGCAAAAGCATTCGAATCCCATAACACCTCTTAGAGTATAAAACGGTGCGTATAACAGCAATGATTCCATTGGATGATCCTAACGAGAGCGGGTAGTGAGGCCTCCACAACATAAAGTAAGTAGGACAATGAAGTTCTGGAGCACTTTCTCTGCAATCTGCAGACTTCTGTAAAAGCAAGATCCGAATAAGTTGAGAGGGATATTATTCTGGATAAATCATTCCCCAAAAACTCCATTTGGAAAATTCGACACATCGGATGTTTATGCATTATATAGTATTCACATAAGTATTTTTTTTTTTTTTTTTGTTTTAACCAACATTTTCCATGAAAAAGAGAACAAACACAATAGGCTCGATCGAGACCTAAGTGTGTTTATTCAGATTTGAAGTAGCATTCCTCTAAGCTTTAAGATCTTATAAAAAATACTTAAGTCAATAGCGATACTAATGTTTATGAGTCAATTATGGACATTTGAGTTACTTTTTAAAGGAGAGTTTTTATGGGGCTAGCATTAAATATGGCTCGATCATATCGAAAATCGGTATACACATGTTGTAGTCTTCAATTAATATTGTTGGTTAGCTAGAAAAACATATGCATATTGTTTTTGGACTGTTGATTTTGACATATATTTAATATTCTAAACGCACAAACCCCAAAGCGACAGTTACGCCATTTCCATTCAATTTGACATGTAAGTATGAGTATTGAAGAAAAACAATAAAACTGAACATAACAACTTCATGCTGATGCGATAGATGGATGACTGACTGATGGTGTTTTAGTTAAATTGTATGTAAAGTACCATAAACGAAATTTATTTATAAATTTATATAAATACTTTGAGTTAAATTTATTGTATGAATGGAATTTGTAAATAGTTGGTGTGTTTAAATATAAATATCCAGTTTATTTGCAGTTATGTGTACATGCGTGAGGATAAAGAAATAAAAATCTCAACATTTTCATTATTTATGTAAAATTATTATTTTCAATATTTTTTGAATTTTAGTTTTTGAGAACTTTCAGAAATTTTTAATGTGTAAAAAAGCGGTACGACTTGTATTTACTAATAATTTTTCAATTTTTGCATTGCTGGACTTGTGTTCTCGCGATGGCTTCAAATAATTTACATCTCTTTCTCTTTTCAAAATTATTTGAATACACATTTGCTTGACTTAAACTGAGATCTAAATGCCAAATAATATGTACCTACATATACAATATGCATTTCGCGCCTAGACATTCCAACAAATACATGCACACTGTATTGAACTTAAAGTAATGTATGATACAATAAACTATTGTTCCTGTCCATTATTCAGTAAATTCTATCATCATGAACAATTGTATTTCCAGGTTCATTTGTGATAAGTGTTTTAAGGTACGTACGTATAAATACAAATTAGGGAGGTTGCGATTTCTTGTGGATTTTCGAAAAAACATGTACACAAATCTGTGCTTTTTCAAATTTTATGTATGAATATAGTACATTAGGAATACTAAACATGCTTTAGTTCCCGATTGAGATTCTTTACTTGGATATAGGCCTAATTTTGTAATCAGTTAATTATTATCTGATTACGAAAACACAATTTTAATTTTTTTGGTTTTTGGTTTATAAAATTAGTTTTACTTTTCGATTGGTCCATTTCATAGTTTTTTAGATTATTATTATTATTATTAACTTTATTTTGCGGACCAGAATTTGATAAATAATGTCTGACATTTTTAACATATTGTATTGAGTTAAAGATTTTTCTATAACCGGAAGAACCTGAATTCCTTTTCAAAACAAACATTTTTTATTTATCTCGAATTTAGTATATTAATATGGATCGTTTGAGAGGTATTTCTTATAGTGACTATAATTTAATCTAAAATATAAGTGTTGAATTATCCTCTACATTAAAGCGTAGACTGTAGGGTAACTGAAGGCTATGCTCTAATCTTAACTAAATACCAAAGAATAAACAATATTCATATAGAAAAAACTAAATTACAGTATTGACTGTAGACTTAATTACGGTCTTAACTATTTAGACTTTAATTTATAATATTATAAACTACAATAGATTAAACTATAGCAAATGTATATTTACTATAGATACCTACATCACCGGTACTTTTGAATTCTGATTTGAAGTAGTATTCCTACTTCAAATCAGAATTCAAAAGTCTTATATAATCGGTATATACATATTTACATAAATAAATATAATTTTACACATACATAAGTATGATGTGCTTGTGCAATAAACACAAATATTCAAATCATGAATACCATACAAGGTAAAATTTTCATTAAGTCCAATACAATGTTCTTAAATAACATTTGACGCAATGCTAACAATGACAAAAATTTAAACTCACATCATGACATCAGTGGTCTCCTAATAGCAACAACAATTGCTAAAGAAATGCGTGCAATAATATGAAATAACGTTATGAGCAATTCATACAAGTAAATAAATCAATATTAGAGATATGTATTATTAAATTCGCATGAGTTCATTAATAAACTTAAATATTTGTTTGAAACACAGAATATTAAAATTTAATGCAAATAGGTTTTACTTGCAGAAAAATTTGACATTCGCTGAATAATAATTACATAACTTTATAAGGTCATTGCAAGAAATTACAATGGCTATTTTCTCATTTGAGATTTTATTTTCAAAAATCTGGTTAAATTTCTTTTCATTGTAAACATGACAAAATTTGTATTTCGTTTACAATAAAAACTAAATTAACATTTTAATAAAAAAAACTTTGGATGTAATTAAAATACAGCAAATCAGTCAGTTCATGTAGAGATATGTCGGACTGCCTGTCAGTTATTCATACATGTGTCATTACCACCATTAATTTTGAACCAACTCCATTGCAAGGTGTCTAGACATAAAACCTATTAATCACATACATTCAACAAACAGTGGAATATACACACACATTCTTAAACACAACAAAAAACATACACTTAACAGTTTAATTTTACTTTATTACAACTCATTCATACATTCGTTCATTCATGCATGTATATGATTTTTATACCCTACACCTCTATAAAAACGAATTTATTTGTAATATCAAAAAGGAAGTCTCACGTCCATCTTGTAATATTATGCTTAGAATTTAATTTTAGTCAACTGTTGTCTTCTTCATGTATAATTGATGTGAATTATTTGATGATCAGTGCTTAAATGATCGTCATAGAAATTAAATTATATTAAAAATCTTTTCAATTCTCAATCTGTCAGAAATGGGTAAAGCATGATCATAATTTTAGAATGGATTGATTCAAACCGGTTTTAGTGAATGTTTAGGGCCGTCTTTCGATTTTAACTTTATATTTACAACACATTTATTGGTGATGGATTTATAAGATGCTTTAAAGCCAAAATCTTACCAGCTTATAGCTTACTTGCTAATATTGACTTACAATCACTTTCTGTGTCATTATTGCTTTTTTTGATCCAAAGACGAACCCTGTTGAAAATGTTTGAAATCGAACAGTATAGAACTGTAGTTCATTTTAGGGGGTATGATTATAAACATGCTCACTTTATAAGGGTATTGTAAGGACGGCCATTGCCAACATTTGTTTTTATAATGCAACTAACAACTGTTATTCCCATTGATGTTCTACATTTACACCCATATTCATAAATGCTTAATAAAATTGTTTGTTGTAGTTTATGTAATATGTTTATGAATATGGGAGTGAATATCTTATGGTTTATTTTTTGTGCTTATTATTTCCTTATCTTTTCTGCATATAAATGTCAACGTTATTATAATCGGTTAAAAAATATTATCAATTCACTAGCATCTGCTATAAACATTACTGTCAAAAGCATTTAGCCCCAACAAGAATGAAGATTATAAAAAAAATAAACTAATTGAATCTTTAAAGAAGATTCTTTAAAATCTTTCAGTTGATCGAAGATTTGTAGAAATACATTTGCTTACCTTCACGAACTAAATATTGATCCTATAGTAATCTTAAAGTCTAACGATCTTCTTAAAATCCTTTTTTATCAATTTCAATCAAAACATTGAAAGAAAGATATATGTTTTTTAAGTAATTTGATATAATATTATTTCCTTAAAAAATGCAAAGTAAATAAGTCCAATTCAGTCCTGGGTCTCTATTAAATTATAAGACGATCTGCCTGTATGTTTGTCTATAAGTTGAAACCCAGATATATGTATGTATATAGTACAAACAGAATACAGCTAGTATTAGTGATGAAACCTGATATAAAAAATAATATTATACGAACTAATAAGTCTGTAAACATTTAATGATGACTTTTAGCCTTAAATATACCTTAACATAAATAAGTTTGCTAGAAACTGAAATCTTTTAAAGACCTGTCTATAACTCCCCCTAAGACCTGTCTATAACTCTCCCTATAGGCCATATAAGGTCTTCTTCAGAAAATGACTTAAGCTTTTAACATTAACCGCGTTCATCACAGAATATAGCAGATCATTCATCACAGTAAAGTTAATATTTAAAAATTTGTATAATTTCAAATTGTTATTAAAATTTTAATATTAACTAAAAATATAAAAATTTTTTCTACATACTTCAAAGCTTTACACTTAACATTTCCATCAATTTTATAAATAGATCTTACATGCAAAATACATACATACTTTGTACACAGCAAATTCATATAAATATACTTGGGTTTTAAATTTAATAAGCACTCAAATGAAAAATGCCTGTAATTAAAGGTGTCGCAATATAATAAAATACCTATTACAAAAATAAATATTTTAATAATGCGCGAGAGATTTGCCGTACATATGATGTTGCTCATGTGCAGGTTCGATTACTACTGTCTTTAAAATTAAAAAATAATGTTTATGGACCACAAAGAATTTACAAATTATAAATATCAAGTGGTCCGTTATCCAAAAACAAAAATATTCAACTATTGTTGGTACACACATTATGCCTACTTATATTTAAATAAATAACAAATGCATGTACGTACACGACAGAAAGAAGAATGACAAAAATTTGCACTAACAATAATACACTCATTAACAGACGCAGTATTAATAACAACAACATTAAGGGTATTGGAAAGTACGAACGAAAAAACAAACAAGTAATTAAACAGTCGGTGACAAAAAATATGATCTCCTCCAACATTCTCCCCCCGTTGAACGGTCTGCGTTTCAAGATCCTATAAATTAGGTAAAGGGGCCACCTTGTGTATAGGTCGCCGACAAAAACCATTAGCAGATTTTAATTCGACTACTCGTACATGTCCATCAGTACCAAAAATTGTTTTTGTGACTCTTGCAAGGAGCCAATTCTGTGGTGGAGTATTATCTTCATGGATAATGACTAGTTGTCCAATATTGATATTTGGTTGTGTTTTAGACCATTTCGAACGTTGTTGTAGCGATAAAAGATAATCTCGGGACCACAGTTGCCAAAATTGATTTTTGAGATACGAAATTTGTTGCCATCGATTTAATGCGGATAACTTTGAAGAATCAAAAGTTTCCTGAGGTATGGACACCAACGATGAACCAATTAGCAGATGACCGGGAGTAAGTGCTTCTCCATCATTAGGGTCATCTGACATTGGAGCTATAGGACGAGAGTTCAATATAGCTTCTATTTCGACAATTAAAGTTTGTAGTTCTTCAAATGTAAGGCGAGCTTGAGCAAGATTTTTTACTAATAGGGTTTTAGCAGATTTAACAGCGGCCTCCCACAATCCACCAAAATGTGGGCCACGAGGAGGGATGAAACAAAATTCGAAGCCATTTTGAGTACAATGCGTCTTGATTTCTGATACGATTTTATTAGAGAGCAATTTATCTTTTAACTCTTTGAGTTTATTGTGGGCACCTGTAAAATTTGTCGCGTTATCGCAAAAAATGCGTTGCGGTAGGCCACGTCGACTAACAAAGCGATTTAAACAAAGTATAAAATTGTTTGTGGACAAATCGGAAACGAGCTCCAAGTGAGTTGCCTTTGAGCTAAAGCACACAAAAACTTCCACCCACTCGAATCAAATTAATAGTTTTGTTGTCAGTTTCCATTTGATGTACAAATGGAGCCAGTTTTTGCAAGGACGGTTGTACCAAATTATTGTTTAAAATGGCGTTTAACTCCACGACGAAGTTTTTACTTTGTATATGTGCTACTAATTTCCAAAATGTGTTCTCCAACTCCTGGGGTGGGAGATGAATGATGTTATTGGCTTTCAACAAAGGGTCTACCTTGCACCTATTACAAATTCGAAAAATGTATGTAAGTATCCGAAGAATTTTATAGTATGACGAATGCTTATCTATAATTTCATCTATGACGGACTCGGTGATGTCATTTGTAGTGCATTTAAGAGCCGTTTTTCTTCTTTCCAAAATTTCATCGGATTCATCAGTTATGTTTGCGGGCCAGTTACTAACATCTTCGAAAATAAATTTGGGACCATTAAACCAAATTGTACTAGGCAAGTCTGTAGCGCTACAACCACGAGACACAATATCGGCTGGATTACTTTTTGATGGCACATGCCGCCATATAACGTCTTGAGCTTGTTCTTGTAACTCTGAGACACGATTTGCTACAAAACAATTAAGGGTTGATGAATGTATCTTGAGCCATTGCAAAACAATTTTAGAATCCGTCCAAAAGAATATAGAAGATACAAATTTTCCGATTTTTGGTTTTATTTTTGACCAAGTTCTACTAAGTAATACGCACGCGCATAGTTCGAGACGAGGTAAAGACTGTGCTTTTATTGGAGCCACCTTCGATTTGGCGATTAACAAGGTAGTTTTATAAGAACCATTTTCTAAGACGCGATAGTAAATACAGCATCCAAATGCGCGTTGCGAAGCGTCGGCGAAGCCATGTATTTCGCCGAGTATGTTTTCCGAAGTAAAAACATATCGAGGTATTGTGATTTCATGAATATGTTCCAAATCTGCTTTAATTTGGAGCCACATCAATGTCAAACTATTGTTGAGGGGATCATCCCAACCAATGTTCTGGACCCACATCTCTTGGAGCAGCATTTTACAACGAACTACAATAGGGCTCAAGAGACCAAGCAAATCGAAAATTTTTGCTACTATCGATAAAATTGAACGTTTTGTGGGATTACTTACATCGGGCAAGTTAAAGCGAAACAAAAATATATCCTGAGTAGGATTCCAGGACATTCCAAGTGTTTTTGTAATATTTTCTTCAGTGGTTTTAATGGCAACTTCTTCGTCGTTGTTGGTTACGAAGTCTGGACAATTGCTATTCCACTTTGCGAGCTGAAGACCATGAATACTGAGAATTTTAATAATTTCAGATTTCTTGAGTTCTAAGATTTCGAGACTATCAGAGCCAGTGAGAACATCATCTACGTATAAATCCTCACGAAGTACCTTTGAACCAATGGGAAAAGTTGAACTGTGCTGATCGGCGATAAAAAACAAACTTCGAATAGCCAAAAACGGTGCTGCTGAGAGCCCATACGTAACGGTGTTTAGTTGAAACACGCATAGTTTGTCTTTTGAATTGGATCTCCAAAGAACCAATTGAAATTTACGATCACGTTCATCGACTAAAAATTGGCGGTACATTTTAGATATGTCTGCAGTGAGAGCAAATCTATTCAAACGAAACGAAAAGAGTGTGGTAACTAAATCTTGTTGTATAGTTGGGCCAACCATGAGTATATCATTCAAGGAATGATTCGAAGTTGTGCGAGCTGACCCATCGAAAACGACACGAAGCTTTGTTGTTGTACTCTCAGGCTTGAGAACACAATGATGAGGTATTATGTAATGTGGATGCGAAAGAGGACGATTATAGAGCGACATATGACCAAGTGCCAAATATTCGTTCACAAAATCGACATACATAGATTTTAAAGTGGGATCACGTTCCAATTTACGTTCGAGCGACAAAAATCTTCGTTTACTAATTTCGAAAGACTCACCTAAACAATTAGGATTTTGTTTAAATGGTAACCGAACTTGAATTCTTCGGTCCGAGTTAATTTGGACATTTTCGGTGAAATGTTTCTCACACGCTTGTTCCTCATTGGTAAATGTTTGAGGACCACTTACATATTCCTCAACTTCCCAAAATTTTCTCAATGTGTTATCAAGAATTGAAGTTGAAGAATCTAGGGCCAAATTACATGTAAGGGTCGAGGGATTTTTTTGATCGTTGAATTTTCCACCGACAATCCATCCAAAAACTGTATTAACAAGGCAAGGCATGCCATGTCCTAACGAAATGCGTCCTTCGAGCAACAAATCGAAAAATATTTCCGTACTAATTAACAAATCAATGCGTTGGGGCTTATAGAAAAGCGGGTCTGCGAGTTGTATGGTTTCTGGAATTGTGAACCTTGTTGTATCTATTTTTTCACCAGGCTGTTGGGCTGATATAGATTTCGTTACAGCAAATGTTGATGACCACTGAAATGAGCCAATTCGGGATTTTATGGTAGCAGCGACAGAATATCTTATTTTTGTTTGAATTTCACTTATTCCAGAAACATCTTGACAATTTGGTAGAAAACGTAGTTTAAGTTTCTTGGCAGTTTCTTCTGTAATGAAGTTAATTTCAGAACAGGAATCCAGAAGAACTCTTACAGGTTGATAACAACCGAAACTATCTTTGATAAGAACCACCGCAGTTGGTATTATGGCTCTTTTGAACGAACGAGCTACTAACGATGTTGCATTATTTGTAGATGTTTCAGGAGGAGCTGGATTAACTGGTGCTGATTCCGGTTGAACGAAAATATGTAACGAAGTATGATGAGCGGACTGACAAACCCTACAACGACTACTAGAAGGACATTTCGAAACTAAATGACCCTTTCGAAGGCAGTTTATGCAATGCCCATTACGTTTTACGAAATTAAAACGTTCCGAAACTACGAGCGACAAAAATGATGAACAGATGGCGAGATGATGACCAGAGCTGTTACAATACGAACAAGTTGTGTTTGTATTCGAACTAAGAAAAGTATTTGCATTACGAGAAAAGTTTGATTTTGGCTTTGTGCCAGTAGAACTACTTTTTTGTTCACTTTTCTTTCCATGACTTTCCAAAAATTGACATCGATGACTCAAGATGTCATAACAGGTGTCCCATGAGGGCAATGATCTAAAATCTAGTTTTTCATCGTAATTCTGTTTAGAACTATCATCCAGCTTCGATAAAACAATATGAATTATAATAGCATTCATAATGTCTAATTCCGATCCAAGCGATAATAGTGAACCACGAATTGCAGAAACGGTATCTATGATATAACGTAATGAAACACTGTCGCCTTTGGACATTTCAGGAATGTTGAAAAGTGTTGTAATGTGTTCCAAGAAAATTAGTACTTTGTTGTCGTACCGCTCCCTCAACCTATCAAGGGCCTTCGGGTAATTCTCATCAGTCACTTGGAAAGGTTCCACAACTGATAGGGCTGGACCAGAAAGACAATTTAACAGATAATTGAATTTATCTACTGGCGTAATTGACGAATTATCATGAACCATATTATTGAAAGTAGTGATAAATCGTTTATAATCTGCGTACTTTCCATCGAAGCGAGGCAATTTTAACGAGGGCAAACGAGTTTGATTGGAAAGTCCGATCGAAGTGTTGAAGAAACTTTGTTCCATTGAAGTCGAACTACGAGTTTTGTTTAAGATGGACAACAATTTTGCCTTGGCTGCAATATATATTTCTTCTAAGTCACTCCTAGTGACATCGGAAGGACTTATTTTTTCAATTTGCCCTTGAATATGGGAAATCTGTTTGAAGTAGGACTCTAAAATTTCGAGCCGACATTGCAAAATTGTTGTATCAGCAGTATCTCCATCCTTATCGATTTTCTTTTCTAAACAAGTAATGTTTCTTTTCATTGTGGCCCTTTGTTGTTTCAAAGAGGCCAATTCTGGACTTCCAGAATCATTTAATTCTGGCATATCTTTGTCCTTGTTGGCCATTTTTTATATAAACTTTTCGAAAATTTATAACAAAATGTTTTATAGGAAATCTTCAAAAAATACCTATTACAAATCTTGTATCTTTTATTTGTACCAAGTATTTCTTGAGCCACAAAAAATATTGAAACACAAAAATTAACTTGTTTTCTTCTACAAAATTTTGTTTAGGAAATAAATTTAATTTATTTGAGCCACAAATTATTGTAATTACAAAATAAAGGAATTTATTTTGTTCTACTAAAAAATGTGAAATCAAATAAATTTAATTATTTATTTGGACTACAAATTGGTTTTGAAATTACAGAAAAACAATTTTTTCTGTTCTACTTAGGAGAACAACAGCTCTTAAGTTGGCTCTAAGAATTTCTCGAAAGTATTTGCAACAGTACCACAAATTGGTTCTGCTGGAGCGAAAAGGCAATATTCGTGCAACTGGTATACACAAATTCTACAAAGATGTGGCTCTACGGGCCAGGAAATCCTCAAAACCAAATTAAATAATTGAGTTTTATTTAAAACTTAAGTGCCGTGTCCTGTCACGGTCGCCAAAAATGTCGCAATATAATAAAATACCTATTACAAAAATAAATATTTTAATAATGCGCGAGAGATTTGCCGTACATATGATGTTGCTCATGTGCAGGTTCGATTACTACTGTCTTTAAAATTAAAAAATAATGTTTATGGACCACAAAGAATTTACAAATTATAAATATCAAGTGGTCCGTTATCCAAAAACAAAAATATTCAACTATTGTTGGTACACACATTATGCTTACTTATATTTAAATAAATAACAAATGCATGTACGTACACGACAGAAAGAAGAATGACAAAAATTTGCACTAACAATAATACACTCATTAACAGACGCAGTATTAATAACAACAACATTAAGGGTATTGGAAAGTACGAACGAAAAAACAAACAAGTAATTAAACAGTCGGTGACAAAAAATATGATCTCCTCCAACAAAAGGAAAATACAAAAAAATAAAAACAATCAACAAATTGGAAATTCTAACATTTTAAATTAAAGGATAACTGCAAATAAAATTGAATAAACAGTACTTACCAACAACAACAATAACAACACTACAAAACCTAATAAATTGAAAATCAAATATTAATTTAAAATCAAACAATAATTACGATGATTATTCAAAATTTGCTACAAAAAATATACCACAACCACAAAAACATTTGGTAGAAGTCGTATAGAAGTGTGAGAGCTGTATATCTACTTATGTATGTTTGTTTATATTTAAAACGAATGGATTAGTTAGAATTGAAAGTGAGTGAGAGGGCGGTGGTCAAAATATTATAATACCAAAAATATATCTAACAAATATTGGTAACGATGGTAATGGTGGCATATTGCTGATGCTGCTGTTGGTGGTACCAGTGGTTGGAGTCAACATTAAAAAATCATAAATCAGCAATATATATGCATATATTTACCAAATTTGTATATTTTTCGGTTTACAAACAACATTCTAATATAAATGATATAGACAAGTATGAATTTCGTATACATGTTGTATTAAGAGGATATTTTCATTTCAAATTTTTATAGTCTACATATACGCAAAATATAAATGTTCAATATATTTCATAATTTCTAAGTTTTTTTTGTTCAACAGTTGTGGTAGACATACTTAGAGTTTCCTATACCTTTATAGATGTTAAAGACTAGAGTTCCATACAAACCCTAATTCTCATAGTTTGTACTTTCATTTGGCATACGAAATATAAGTATATGTATGTTAAATATATTCATTGTTTTCGTTAGGCGAATAAATTATAACTAATATCAATTTATTGGTCAATACAGGTATAGAAATGGAAGTATAAATTCACTGGGTCAATATTGTTTAAATAATGTGCTAATTATGTGTATATATAAGTTGAGTTTTTTAAGTATGTCATTTAATATCCAGTTTATTTAATATCCAGTATGTTTTAATAACCAGCTGTTCAACAAGGAGTCACTGCATCAGTTAACGAAGATTAATGTTTAATCACCTGGTGAACCCATTTCGTCCCGATAATATGGAAATAAAATCATTCCTCAATTATTGCACCAATGTTTATGGCTACAGGCAAATAGAAAAGGATGAACAAATTTAAAACCATCAACCTTTATATGTTATATATAAAAATGAATGTGTGTTTGTTTGGACTTTATAGACGGCTAAGCAGATGAAACGAATTCTCGAAATTTTCACACTGTCTTCTGGTACGTCTGGAAGGAACTATATGCATCTTTTGTTTTGGAAATTCAAGTAGGCTAGGTGCCACGCCCAATAACCTAATATGTATTAAAATTCACATTTCTCAGAAAGTACAACAGCCAGAGTCCCCAAATTTTGTATGAACAACTTTTACATCCATATGAATACATGTTGACAAAATGGGCAGCTTAGCTACAGTGGGCGTGGTACATCTCATATAAACAAATCTTTAATAAGTATATCTGAAAAAGGTATAACAACTAGAGTTCTCAAATTTTTTCGGAGTCTCTTTAATATCCACGTGAATATTTAGGACAAAAATTTGCTGACTAGCAATCGGGTCGGTGGCACTTTAATAGGAATTACATACTAAAATTATATGGGAAACTCTTCGAGTTAGAATTTTAAAACTTTGCAAGAATTTATTTGACATTCATTTGAATATATCAGGATTTGAATAAGCTTGGCACCGCCCATATTAATTAAATATAAAAAATCTTTTATCTCAGAAAATATTAGAGCTAAAATTCTAAAATTTGGCACAAACAACTTTGACATCCATGCCAATATTTGCGTAATAAATTAAATACAAAATTTAGTTTTTCTACAAAACCATTAGAGCAAGAATCTTCAAATTTTCTATGAAGAACTTTATCATCTATGTGAATATTTGGGAGAAAAATTAACGGACTATCGTTAGGAAGGATTGACACCTACTATTTGGGTTACGCACAAAAATTCGTATATCTAGGAAACTGTTAGAACTAGAATCATCAAATTTTGCACGAAGAACTCTGACAATAATGTGAATATTTAGGTAATAAATTGGTGGACTTTAAATATTAGGCTCGCACCATTAAAATTTAATATAAAAATTGGTATATCTGGGAAACTGGAATAGCTGGAATCTTCAAAGGTCTTAAAGTATGATTTTAAGTTATGTTGATTTTTGGGTAGCAAAGTACACAGGGTACAACTAATATAATAAAAAGAAGTAAAAAGAAAACAGAATCATTTTCTGAGTTAATTTAGCTATGTCCGTCCATATTTCCGTCCATCTAAACCTTGTAATCAAACTACAGGTCGCAGTTTTGAAAATAATTCAATGAAATTTGGTACATGATCTTCAATTTGTGAATGAGGGAAACATGCATTGTTTTCGGATAATAAATCTGTGGAGACTTTATATGATTTATAATATTTTATCGAAATCTCACTTATATGTATGTGTGTACATTTTGATAATTGATAATTTTTCACAAAGATTTGCGACTATCCCACTGTGCATTTATCATATTCATAATACTAGCCACTCATCATTGTGAGTAAAATAATTATAAATTCAAAACAACCTATATTTGTATGGTTAACAATAAATAAACAATTAAATATTAATTGCTTTCAATAAACATTAAAAATAAACAAAAAAAAAACAAATAAAAAAAGGTCACCGGGCCAATAACCATAAATAGATTACACTTTCTTTAAAATAATACTTTTTGTGTGAAGATGAATATCAATAGATAATATTCTAAAAGGTAAGTTAGATAGAAAATGTTTATTAAACAAATAAAATTAAGGTTAGAATAGTGAAAATAATTAAATTTGAATTGCTCTTTTAAAGAATTTATTTTAAGTTTTCTAGCAATATACAAACAAATACTTTAGAATATATTATATAACCTAAAACGTTTTGTTCTCTCATAATGTCTACCAGTTATAATTGATATGTTTTAGTAAACTGCACTAAAATGCATACATACGTACATATGTTTAGGAATGCATTAAATTATTTAAATTAAAGCTAAGTTTTTTTATATTTAAAATTTTTCTTTCTTAACATTATGACATAAGAATGTATTTGCGATGTTTTATTTCTAGATTGTTGTTTAATTTTTCCTAACAATTATTTTTTTCGTAAACAATTGTCATTTGAGTAGATATGTATGTGCCAGCCAAGAACATTAAACCGATCCAAGTCAAACAATAGGAAGTCTCGTACAAAAATGTTACTTATTTTTTTAATTTGCTGTTTATTAATATTATGAGGTACTGTTTGTTAAGGCGGCTTTTATATAAAATTTTAAAACCATGTTTTTTTGCTGTTCTTTAGCCAACATGAATGAGGCCAAAAGAGTTCATTGTTGTCACGTTGCAACGGTAGTTAAGTTGGTGGTTGTAGGTATATTCTGGCAAAAGTAACAACAATTCTTAACTGTTTCTTAAGTGATTTGTTTCTGTATGCTTTTAATATTTTTTTTGCTCGTTGTCTTGTCTTTTATCTAGAATAACAGATACAAAGTATTTTAGCCAGAAACGAAGAAAAGCAAAAAAACTCGAGGGAAACAAATTCAAATACAAATCTTTACCTTGCCGCGCTCTACATGCAAATCTGTTGAAATAATGTTTTTAATTCTTCTAAATTGACTAAATGTCTGTTTATTTTCATACTTATTTTTTTTCTTTAAATGTTTCAAGCCATTTTTTATAATCACCTTAAAAAAATACCTGAGGTATATTAAGTCTGTTGTTTTGTTTGCAACACATCGTTATAGTGTTCTAAACCTACAATTTAACATAAATTTTTCTGTAACCATATTAGACTCAAAGATGATCATAACATATATGAAGATAGAAGCACAGACATATCTTCATAACTGTTATAATCTGAAAAAATGTTACGACCATTGTTGATATCACCCCATACAATATCTTTCGCAGCATATAAGTTTTACGAACGAATCATGTAAATTAGGTGACATTAGATGAATGATCGAATTTGATAAAAATTACTATTTTTACTAAATTAACATCTCAAGAATTTGAGCCATTAAATTATATACTTCAATTCTATATACAATTTTGCCATATTATTTTTATTTTTATCGTTGTAAATAGATAGCAAAATAAACAAATATATTGATAAAGACATGTGAAAATCCATATATAGGACAACTTTCCGAAATTCTCTGATCTACAAAAAAATCTTAAATAATGGGTACAAAAAATTCATTACAACCGAATAACTTACTTTTACTCGTTATTATATCTTTCGTTTTATTGTACATATGTATATAAAAAAAATTGCATAAGTGTATGTAGTATTTTTATGTATTCATAATTTGGTATATTTTTTTTAAATTCTTCAGAGCCTTGATGAAATACTTTTCATTGTGTGTTTTCAAAGGTATAAAGATATGCATATTTTTTATTCATTATAAGTGTTGAGTTATGGAGCGTTGTTTTTATGAAGTATCAGTGAAACCGTCAATGATGTTTCGTGTTCGGAAGAATAACACTTGACATTGCCAACGTGCTGATTTGTATTTAAGGAAATATGATGTTGTCTTATTCTTTATGTTTTATGTAATTTTTGTTATATGTATGTATGTTTTATAGTAAACCGTAATATTAAGTAAACATTACAAGAATAATGTTGATCTGATATTTTTGAACACTTTTTAATATCTTTTTATAAAAATTTCTTTTTATTTTATTTATTTATTTTTTTTTTTTTTTTTTTGATAAATTTTTATTTTTTTAATTTGGATTATGTTCGTTTTAATAAGATATTTTTGATAAATTTTCCTTTAAAAAAACTTTCGATAATTTTCCTTTTATATAAAATATTTGATTCTGTTTTTAATACATCGAAATGTTGTTCTACTATATGCTAGGTTATATCCGTCCGTCTATCTGTTGAAATTAAGTAGTATTAAAGCCGCCTTCAGAGAATCACCTTTTTGCTAATAACTGGCTTAATAATATTAGTAGAACAGCACAAACAAATTTTCTTGGAATAGAAATCACATTTAATGAGAATCGGTCCTTAATTTAACATTAGGTCCCCTTCAGGAATTGAAGGGGACCTTCAAACATAATTAACTACTTAAAACAAGTCTTACAAAAAATCTATCTTAGCAGACAGTAATTAACTTTCATTTGCAATAAAGACCCGAATATAGAATTTTTACGTGTTTTTATTTAAAATTTTATTTTTTAAAAAACTTTTTGAAAATTTCTCTTTTTATAGAAATTTTGATAAATTTTAATTTTATAATAAATCTTTGCCTAATTTTCATTTTATGTGTATTTTTGGAAAATTATCATTGTATGGAAATTTTTTGCAAACTTTAAATGTCCTGAGCATTTTTGGTAAGTTTTAATTTTTTACAAATGTTTGAAATTTTTTGCTAAATACTGTTTAAGAAAATGGTTTCCTTTAAAATATTTAGAAGACCAAATTTTTAAAATCACTGTACAATCCTTACAGATAGTTAAATATGAGTGTTTTCAACCATATACCAACAAAATAACAGAATGATTCATGGCAATTTGGCTGAAAGAAATCGTTTTTTTTTTCCTCCTCCCGCTTTGTCTTTCCTATATGAATTATGAAATCGCTTGGAAGTACAAATACATTGTTATCCAGTTAAAAGTACTTAAATTTGTATGAGGCGTTCGTTACTGCAAACAATTTTTAGTTTATATTTTTATTTTTTCTTACAACGTTGGCTTATTATCTTTTTAAAAGTTTGTGTTGATTCAAATAGGCTCCTTTAGGCGAAAATCTTTGTCCAGTTTGTTTTTTGTTTCTTGTTGCTGTTTTTTAAAAAGTTCAAGGTTTTTGTGCAAGTAGTCATAATTATTTTTTTAAACTTATGAAAGAAAAAATATTAAAATAAATTTAAATATAATTTGCTAATTTTGCGACTAATGAAATGAAAGAAATTTCGTTGTCAAGATCTCTTTTTTAATGATATTCTTAAAATAACACCATGTATTTATGTGAAATTTATTCAATTGGGAAAAAAGTATACGTTTAAGTTTTACTAACACTTACATATCTAAATATAATGACTTTAAGTTTTAAAATTATTTATAAACAAACTAAATAGAAAATTTTAATTATGTACAAGAAAGAAGAATTTAAAAATTTTTTTAAATTAAATTTTCAACAAAATCTTATTATAAGCAATTTCCTTATATTAATGTTAAATTTAAATTGAAAATTTCTCATTTCATACTATTTATACATATGTTTTGTTATTGTTTATTAGGATGCCTCACTCTGTAGGAAAATAAAATGTATACAATTTTAATAATTATCTAAAAGTGCCGTTTTTAAAACGAACAGTCAATCATGTACTCTTGGAAACACGTAAATTGAAAACGTTCCATACCATGATCACATAATACTAAAAACAAAATATTAGGATATCAACATATCAAATAAATGTACATTTCGAGAAGACATTTTTTTTTTTTTTTTGAGAGTCGGTCTATTATACAGACGTATAAAGATCATTTATTTTAAATTTTGTGTTACAATTATTACATAAATCCAATAGAAGTCAAAGAAAACCAAATTCATAAATAAACAAAGACATAACTTTATAAATAGATACATATATATGTATGTATGTTTGTGTATATAATATAACCCTTCAAACTTTTAAATATCAAAACTATAATTTTTTAAAATTTACGTCTTTGGTAAATAAAAAATTTTTAAATTTAGAACAAAGAAGAATGTAACATACACAACTATTACTAGACTTATAAAATAGGTTCAGCCAATTTTGCCCAATTGCTATAACCATAAACAGGTCTTCTGTAAAAAATGCTATATGGTCGTTATGGTTGTTCTAAAGGGATGGGGATTGGGATCAATTATGGACCATTACTTATAAAATTTTGTACATAGATTCTGTTTTGTATAGAATTTGCACATTTTGAATTTCATGACTATCGTATTTTTAAGCTATGAGAGGTTAAGTTTCTGAAGGAGACATTATATAAAGGGTCAATCATGGACCAACTCTCATAAAATCTAATGGAGCGACTTGGGTTCATAGAAAATTTTTTTATGTGGAATTGTGTCGCTATACTCGTATTTGTAAGCTATTAATTATCGGTTCTGTCATACTTTATCGTGCTTTTAACAGACAGACTGACGGATATGGCGACGTTTTAGAATTTACTAAGAGCCCAGAATACATATATACTTTTGTGGGTATATGACTAATATTTTGATGTTGTACAAACGGAATGACGAATCAATATACCCCCATCTTTTTTAATATTGACATAAAAATAATAGTTGCAAAAGTAAAATATATGTGTAAATGCAACGTTTTGTATAAAAGCTACAACAACTATACATAGAAGTGTCATCAAGAAGTCAAATCTACGTATCTTAAAGAGGACTTTTGCATGACTTCTGCGAAAGAAATGTTTGTAGGGATGTGTATGTATAACACTTTTGATAACCACAATCGTGTACGTAACATATGCAACGATACAATACAAATTACTAAACAAACCACACATCATAATGATTTCTTATGTTATTAAAGTTCATTTGTTATATGCACAAAGTCACAAACATGTAGATGTAAGTATGTATGTATTTAATTATATATTAATACCTATGTATGTATATGACATAGGTCCATAAATCTGATTCAATTTTGTACATGAATATATGTATACAAACATATACATATATTCATTAAATACAAGTACAGCTTGATATGAAAATGTTTTGTCATAAAAAAAACATTTATTTTTAAGGATATACATATGTTGGCAGAACTTTAACCAAATAATACTATTACTCTTAACATTTTAATGGCAGCACTAGTTAGCCTGTTTTTCAGTATATATTATATATTTTTGATTAGCAGCTACTATTTAAGTAGGTATTTCTCAATTTCCAGAGAAGGATAGATCAACCCAAACATTTTCTCTTTTTTGCCTACATAGTTTTTTTTAGATTCTCGTTTAATATACAAAGTGAGGAGGTTAGCATATTGACACAGAATAATTTTCTAAATCAAATTAGTCAACAAAATTTTGTATTAAACTACAAGTTAGAAATTTGCACATATGTTTCTTATGACCAAAATCTGCCTCTGCACTGCTCGCGAAAAATAGTCGCGTAAACAGATGTGCTCAATATTCAAAGCGCTGTAGCCACAAATGGATCCACACAGGTCTAAATATCTTCTTGGTCTCCAAAGACCTGCAGCTAAGTGGGCTGATGTCGGTCATCACTGGTCATTGTAAATTTGGTAACCATGCTAAACGCATTGGTCTCCCGTTTAAAGATTAGCAGTTGTCAAAACAAGGATGATGAAGAGACTATTACTACGATTGTCCTGCTTTGGCGGAGACCCGTTTTCAGATGCTTAGATTGGTCTATTTTGGTGATCTATCCGGATTGTCAAATACTCAATTAGCCGAAATAAAGCCGAAATCGGCTACCTGTGATAACCTAACCTTATGACCAAAGGACAATGATTGAAATCAGGTTATTATTTAAACTAGCTCCCGAAGAAATAGGTCCATATTTCCATATTTTATTTTATCAATAAATAACTATTTATATTATATAAATATCGTAATTCAAGTTAATTTTAAAATACATATTTTACAAATCACATTTTAAATAAATTCACTACAAGTGTAGAGTATCATATTATCAACCTAGCCCAATTTTATATATTTTTTGTATAATTTATGGGTTTTATTTCAATATTTTCAAAATTTTAAGGAGAAATTTTAAAGGAGAATTGTCATAATACTTCTTGGATATACTATCAATCTAAAACTACTCTTTATTTTTGTATATATTGTTTATGTACAGACATATGTATGTATGAACATATACATATATCCAGCAAAATTTTCGTAATGAGTCGTATATACTTACATTCTTACTATACTTTAAGGACCAATGTATCATCCACTTCCTTTTCAATTGCTCTAATAATGACTTACATATAATCATAATTGTAATATATGCGTATATATTAAGATGTCCTATCGACCACTTGTTTGAAGTTTATTGAAATTCTTGCTCTCAATACGATTGATCCAAAACGTTTTTAGTTGTCTTTTCAAATGGGTCAAAAAATTTCGTAATTTTAAACGAATCGCAGCAAAATTAACATAAATTTCACCATTCTTGGTCCGAAAAACGTAAATTCTAAAAAAATCCGAAATGAACCGAATGTATGCTAAAAACAAGTATGAATGCATACTCGGGCACGGTCGACAATATAATAATTTTTATTTTTAAATTATTATGCATTTAATTTGATTTTTTTTTTTTTGCCTTAATTAAGACTTTTATAAAATTTAGTTTTAAGTGGCGTTTTTTTGTTGACATGCTAGAACATTTCACATAATTGTGAGCTCAAAAGCCATATTATGTGAGCAGATACACAGAAAGTGATTCTGAGCCTATTGGTATACTTTAAGGACCAATGTAGGTAGGACTAATACTTTTGGGTGTCACAAACGTCAGAACAAATCCGATAAAAATCTATTTGTGAACCAAAATGAATAGAGATATTTGGTTTACAAATAATAATAATAATAATAAAAATTTCAACAAACTTATTTCTTTTCAATGTCTGTACATATGTTTTGCTGGGTATACATTGAAAGTGTGAGTGGTAAGAAAGCACGAGCCATTGCAAAGTGTCAAGTTAAACATTTAAGATCTACAGCATTTACATTTACAAATCCGTTAGACAAACAAACATTTATGAACGAACAACAACAAACAATACAAAACAATTAAATTTAATTACAAACAATCTATATAAGTAACAATAATAACAACAAGAATGCCAACATAATTGTGAATCACTTAAATTTTTAATATTATGTAGTATTCGTAAGTTTTTATTTAAGTGTTTAAACAATTTGATACCACTAAAGTGTTCATTGAATTTAATTAAATATTTTAAGTATACTTTTTTGGTATTTTTAATCTTTAACCAATTATTGTATCAGTTTTATATGTATGTACGAACATACACACATAGTTAAATGCAGATGTTATAATAACATATACACAAGTAAGTAAACAAATAAAAGTGTTAAAATGTTTTTTATCTTTAAATTTGGTATCTCTTTATTTGGTTATGTAAATTGTTCATGCAGGTGTAAAATATGAAATATTATTGTTCATTAATTAAAACTAATTTAAAAAATGTTTTGATTTTATAATCTTAAAATTTAGTAGAGAATTTTTTGTTATTTAACATAATTTGTGAGCAATATATAAGTATTACAAACAAATTTTCTTTACCTTCCAGTCAACATCATGAAAGCGTCATTTTATATTTGCTGTGAAAATTATATATTGTTTTATACAAATATGTTGGTATTAAAAAAGCCGACAAGGATGCGAACTTAGTACTCATGTTTATTAGCCTGCTGTATTAATCACAACATCTATACTTAGTTGCTTTATTGTACCACTTTGCCACTGTGTTAGAAAGTAGAAATTATAAAGTAAGTTATTGAGAAAAAAAGAACTTAGTTGGAACTACTTTCAATATTTTTTTTTAACACATTTTCGACATGATCGTATTCTTTTACCACAACTGTAAAAACATACTATTAAGCGCCATCTATTATAATTTAAAGTATTAAATAAATATAAAAACTTAAAGAGTCTTTGATAAAAACGATACCACCAACGATTGCCATTAAAACACATCTGCACATTTAATTTTTACTGATAACATGCCTAAAAATATGCCACGATATTAAATAACTACTCGATGTCACTGTGGCAAATGTTTATTTAATGAATTTATTCAAATACATAATTAAAGAATGAAGGTTTAATTATCCCAAAAAAACACAAACACACAAATATTTAATTATAAAACAAAAATCAAATTAACATTTAACTAATTTCTTTACCACTTAATCTCATTTTTCTTAAGCTGATTACAATTTTCTAGTATTTACTTTATATTATTGAAGAAGAATGAAACAAGCAACCTCATTTTAAGAACATTGTTCACTTAACTGCTGCTAATTGTTCTGATGATGTTCTTTAAACTGTTTTTTTTTTCTTGTATAAGATTTGAATTTGAAACACATTCTACATTTTCTGCTATTTACCAGCCATTATTCTCACCTGATGACACAACCAATTATTTAAACAATGCAATAGGAACTTCCTATTGCAGTTATTTTCAGATCTTACATTGGCTCATTCCACGTTAATTAGACTTAGTCGAAATGTTTCAATGAGGAAGCATGGCACACAGCACAGCAACGCCAGCAAAATGTTAAAATTCATCAGAGACTCATTTATGTCTGTTTTATACGTTCAACTTTACTTTATTCATTAATTCTATCAATTGTAATCTTTTTTTGCATATTTTTGTTCCTTTTTTCGTTTTGGCACTATTTTAGTTCGACGCTTTATGGAAATTTTAAAAATCGTACTAGAGTAGAGTTTAACAAAATTTATGTAGTTTTCTATACAGGTAATACTGTTTTTGTTTTTAGTACCACATACATACATAAATATTAGGGTGTCTCGTTTACTACTTTTTTTTAGGAATATCTCACCAATGATGCATATTAATGTACTAAGAATGAGAACAATAAACAATATTTTTTTAAGAACCTAATTCAAAATCTTTTCGAAATGGGTCTCAAATTTTCCGATTTTTTTTAATACTTAAAAAATGTTTTTGGAGTCTCTCTGCTTTGGTAAAAAAAAATCATATTATTTACCCAATTTTAAATGTCTTAATCGTCTGGGAGTGATTCTGAGTGTATCGGTATTCCTTAAGGTGGATGCAGAACCAATATTTTTGTGCTTTACAAACATCTGCACAATCGTAAAAAATTTTAATTTTAAATTTTAAATCGCTGGTAAGGAACTAGAGACCATTTCAAAAAAAATATATGTTCATTTTTTCATGTTCATTTCATCGATAGATCGATTTAAAAGTATTTCTAGATACTTTTCCTCGGAACACTCTAACACCAACATATTTTGACGCCGTTATCATTCTTCAGCTGTTTCCATAATGATTATTATTTGGCACTGTAGCCAAAGTACTTTAACTAATTAGTTATTGGTATGCTAAAATTTTGCTCAACATCAAAATATAAAATGTTTATTATTTTTTGGCATCAAGTATTTTCTATTCATTAAATAGGCTTGAGATAATTTAATATTTTTTTTTTTTAATTTTTAAAATCTTAGTTATAAAAAAATTAGAGTTTAAATTTAAAATTCCTAGTTTAGTGTTAAAATAGAAAGTAATTAAAAAACTGTTCATAACAGGAATAATTTTATCTTATTTTTTTATATATCTCACTTTCTGATTAATAACTCAAGTATGTCTTACATAACATCAAAACAAAAATCTTATTTTTGTGCTTTACTTATTTGTCACAATTACTTTTTAACATGTCGTTTTTGTAATGGTGTTTTAATATAGTACATAAATAAGACATTTAAAGGATCAACATCATTGTCAACCTTTCTGTTGCTATGACAACATAATACAAAATTTATTTTCAAAAATACTAAGAAGTATCACAAATATAATTAAATTTTAAGGATTTCCAAGTAAACATCTTACAAATAAAAGTTACTTTTATTCGTTTGTTTACAACGAAAACTACTTTACCTTTTAAGAGATATTAAAAAAATAACTATTTATTTGAAAACTTCTGAACGAATTTTTTGTCTGTATTTGTTTACAACTTTAAAATTTTTACAATAAGTTTCAGTATGAAAGTAATAAAACAACAACACTTCCAGCACCAAATATGTATAATAATATTTTGTGTCCATTTATCCTTTGTTTTTCCACATTCTCACTCGTATCTCTCTTTCTGTTCTAAATTCAATTACAAAAGTGCAATCTTCATAAATCCACTTAAGTGAAATTTCAAAGCGTACATAAATGTCATTTACACAAGAACAACAACTACAACATAGGCAACGATAGCAACAATAACTAAAATTTCAACAAAAATATTTGCAACATGAAAAGAAAGAGACATGAATGAGGTAGTGTAACAATATGAATAGAAAATTTTCACTAAAATCATGGTGAGAGCAATATAATATCAACTGGGTGGGAGTAAAAATATTTTCATTTCAATAACAATTTTAAAAATATACCCCAAACATCTATTTCTTATATAGGGTCTAATAATATTTTGAAACTACTGTAGATTATGTGTGTCAAAAAAGAATGCTGTTTTGATCTACTTTAAAACAATTATTTATGTTTTTTATAGAAATTTTTAATGATTACAACGTCTGAAGAAATGAGATAAAATTCGTTTGACACGAACCGGGAGATAGATGATATACGTCTGAAACTATAAATTTAATGAAGAAAAACTGCGTTTTTAATATATTAGCTTTTCATGTCATGATCCTGTGTCCTTTTTTAAGCACTTCAAAGTTTTAAATGGTGTATTTTTAAACAATTATTTTAAATACTCTCAACGCAAAATATTTTACAACTCTTCTTGTTCGCTTGACATGAAATTTGGCATTATTTAATTACTAGAAGTATTTTTTAATATTTTTTACTGCACTTTTTAAAATTTTGAAGTCCTTTAAAAAGGACACAGGATCACGAAATGAACAACTAATATATTAAAAACGCAGTTTTTCTTCATTGGACGTATATCATCTGGTTCGTGCTTTTTTGATTTTTCTCAAAAAATAATCGGCTAAATATATGACACCCAACTCCAGTTTAAATTTTTTATTACCCAGGAAAAATTTTAGAACTTCACATCCTTAAACAACAACCTTGAACTTACCCGTTCCTCCGTTCCTTGTAATCAAACCACAATTTTAAAGATAATTCAATGAAATTAGATAAATGATCTTCTATTGTCCCTATTGCCTATTGAAAATGATTAAGATCGGTTCATTTAACCCAATGTAAATGTATACTGTTTTCATAATTGATAGTATACACGAGCAGAAAGGACAACAACTAAAACAAAACGATCGGCAACGCAGTTAAAAACTCCAAATAACCATTACCACTACAAGATGAGTCTAAAACAATGTTTCTATACCTTCTTCATCTTCTGTTTTTATGTCTTCGCGAACGAAGTACACAACAACATCAACGATGTCGGGGACAATTCAAGCGTTTAAAAGGCGATAACAACAAATGCGCTTTAACAAAAACTTTTTACTTTTTATTCTTTTTTTTAACTATAAACAATGTTGGCAACTGGAAAAAAAAACAAAATACAGCAGCAAAATATAATAAATACAGAAATAATGACAACAACACTTTTGTATTGCTGGAGCGAAACACAAAAACAACTAAAACTACAACTGCAACGACTAACACTAAAACTATTGTTGATGTTTTCTATTCGTTTCTAGACACTTAAGCCGGGATAAACAACATTTTCAACTTTTACTTAAATAGAAACAAAACAATCAGAAAAATAGAAATAAGAAAAAGGTGTCAAAACTTTCAAGTTGTAATAACAAAGTATCAAAGATGTTTTCAAAGAAATCTTACAAAAAATTATATGAGAAATGGCAGCAAACAAAACAATAAAATAAAATATGACTTAAAAGCCAAGACTCATATAACTAGCCTAGAAAAGGATTTCCATAAAGACTAAGCTTTTGGACCTATTCGATGGTATGGTGTTTATTTTTACAAAATTTATGCCTAGTAAAAATCTACGAAGGCATATTATTCCATTTTATAAAAAAACATGTTTATTAACGATGTTATGCATCTAACGTGGTGAAAAACTAAACGAAAGTTTATATACTTAAACCTGTTTAAATGCATTCAACTTGATATTAATATTATTAAATGGAAAGAATTTACAAGTGTTGTTTCTATTTTTTTATTATTTTTCAACCATTCACTTAAACCAGCAGTAGAATAAACAAAAAATTAAATAAAAATAAAACAAAAAACTTTAAATAGAAACATTTTCTTACACTCTTTAGCACTGAAAGTTTTGTACATTTTTGAAACTTTATGACAACAAGTAAACAATTCAGTTAAACGCTATTTGCTATTGTTTTTTAACACAATTTTCCATAACTAACGCTAGGTAGAATTTTCGTATGTATGTATGTGTTTAAAGAAATATATATTTTTGTTTAAAATTGCAAATTTAAGGAATATCATTTTTGATGAGTTGATATATATTTTCAAATATTTTTTATAAAAAAAATATGGAAATATTTTAGAAAGACAAAATTTATGGAAAATTTTCTATACAGAAAAAAATTTTACAAAAATTGTCTATAAAGAGGAAGTTAATCGAAAGTTTTCTACAAAGAGAAAATTCTCTATAAAGAGAAAATTTTCTATAAAAAATAATAGAAAATTGTCTTTAAAAATAAATTAATCAAACATTTTCTATAAAGAGAATATTAATCGAAAATTTTCGGTTCAGAGACAGTTAATCGAAATTATAATTAAAAATATATAAAGTAAAATTAAAGCGAAATTTTCTTTAAAAATAATTAATCGAAAATTTTCTATAAAGAGAAAATAAAATGAATCAAACATTTTTTTAAGAGTGAAAATCAAATATTTGTATGAAGAAAAAATTAAGCAAAAATTTATAGTAAAGATAAAATTAAAGGGAAATGTTATGTGGAATGTTAAAAAAATTAGTATTTAACGAATAAATTTTTATCAAATAAGGAGGATGTTATGCATTTGTAGTGATATTAGTAAATCATAAAAACGTTGATATACATCTACATTAAAGTTTACCATGTACTCAGATTTAACCATTTCAGTCCGTCCATTTAATCAGACTTCGATCGGAATTCTCTATATATTTCCATAAATTTAATTCTTAAGCATTTTTTTTAATTGTTAAAAATGACTTAAACCGTCCAAAAGTGCATAAGTATAAGTAATGAATGAGCGTTATATGATTCTTACGCCCATAAATAATTGTCCTGAGAAAATAAATGAATGTGCTCAAATTTGACCAAAAAACGAAAAAGAAAAGAATTTATTCCATGGAAGTACTGAAAAAGAGATGAAGTTATGATTTTTACACAGGTTTCTCACAGAAGGGATGTCCGTTTTTTTATTTCAAATTCATTACATCTGAGCCATTCTCAGGAAGTAATTTCCACACTAATTTAATATGTGTATATGTACATATGAATGTAAAAATATGTACTTTTAACATATACATATGTATTCAAATATACACATTGACATATATGTATATAAGTATGTGCAGTATTTTGTGATGTTAAATACATACACATATTTACATATAACTGAAACTATTGTGTGGGAAAAGAAAAATACAACACAAAATGTTAAAGAACTTCAACTTTAATCAACAAAACCTTGTAATTTCAAAAGTTAATTAAATGATCTGATCTCTATTATCCCCAAATTGCTAGTCTCAATTACAAAATAGAAGTGAGCAATACAAATGCAATACATGATTCGAAATATATTCATACATATTCAAAAATAAACAACTTCTACATACATATGTATGTATTGAAATATTAGCTAACGAGCATAAAAAAATACCCCCTGATGAAGGTGTTAAACATATTATCAATGACTTTACCAATTTTACTCCAAAAATTGTGGACAAAAGTTGCAAACGATAGTTGATAGATAATAGAATGTCATCATAGTACATTCCATTTTCTTTTCTCTATTCTTATATTGTTCAAACCATTCATTATGAAGTAAGTCTCATTTTGGTCAAATGCAATGAAATTGAAACTAGTACATAGAAAACACTTAAATGTTTGAAAAAAAAAACAATAGAGAGGAAAACTCCAGTGAAATATTTTCTATTTTGCTATGTCGTACAAAAAATGTCCCAAATGTATTGTAAATGTCAAAGAAAATTATTGTTCAATACATAAACGTACGCGAAATGTGTACTGAGTGAAATGTTTTGTACTTGTTAGTCATAGAATCAATCTAGAATGATAGTTGTATTTGTCACATAGACATATTCCTAACTACAAATGAGAACATTTTGAACAAATGAAGGCATTGAAGATGAAAATGCTTAGCTGTCAAACTTGATTTGTGGGAGTTTGGGAAATGTGTATGTATACATATGTATGTTTCATTAATTATTAGAAATTTGCGATAGTGTTGGGGTATAAATAGTTTAAAAAATTGAGAAATGATAATAAATTAAACTAAAGGATTACAAAATTGAGAGTTGTTAGACGTTGAAATAGAATTATTGTAGTTTTTCTTGATATTTTAATTTACTATTTTGAACTTTAAATTAAAACAAGTAGTAAAGTATAGTCGGTTATGGTGGACTGTATGGTACCCCACAGCAAAAATTCAATATTTACATGGAATATTTCTGTGTAAAACGTTTAAAAACTAACGATTTTTCTGTAAAATTATCAAAAAGCTTATTTACTATAAAGATGGTGCAATCCAAAATTCAAGTTATTTGGACAAAAGTAAAGACAGTCTCAGAATTTTTCAATTGCTTACATTATAACATAAAACATGCATTGTTGTAATTTTTGTGGCAACCATCATTGATACAACACGCATATATCTGTAAAACAGCCTCAAATACATAACACTATCAACGCCTTAAAATTATTATTTTACACTCACAGGCACAAACGAGTACATTATACTTAAATCAAATGTAAATTAAAATAATTTGGTTATCTAGTAAATGTTCAATCGAAATGTATACATATATGTACATATATTGTTCTATTATCGGGAAAACTAAAACATCTGTAAATGTGTCAGTATTAAGCAGACAAAACATACTACATGCTTACTTGGTCATATTAAACTTAAACTTCCACTCATTATTCTATTTACATAACCGAATTTTAAGGTTTCATCTACATACATATACATGTACAGATGTGTGGCCAATATTAACAATAAGTGTACTTTAGTTTGTGTTTGTGTACAAATATCAAATCATTACACATGATAGTAGTTGTTTCCTTTCTCTCTCTCTAATGTAAATAAACAAATACAAGGTCCAAGTAAACTTTTGTATGTATGTTTAAAC